>NC_056748.1:541226160-541271160 GCF_019279795.1 Protopterus annectens | reverse complement strand
ACAGGGAAATCGCGAGCCCCAGAAGATCGACAGCGCAGAAGACCAACGCGACGGGACCAAGAAGATCGACAAGCAGAAGACCGACCCGACGGATGAAAGCACCGACGCCGAGGATGCCGAAATGGGAAAAGGCTGTGTAAGTATGCGGTAGTGACGGACGTTAGGGTGCGAGTAAGGTAAGTGGGGATAGGGGTGGGTTAAGTGAGTTAGGGTTAGGGAGCGGGTCAGGTAAGTGTGCGGTAGTGATTGTGTTTGGGTTAGGGAGCGGGTCAGGTAAGTGTGCGGTAGTGATTGTGTTTGGGTTAGGGGCGGGATAAGTGAGTTAGGGTTAGGGAGCGGGTCAGGTAAGTGTGCGGTAGTGACGGACCTTAGGGTTAGGGTTTGGGTCAGGGTTGTAGGTAGTTGTGTATGTGTGGTTTAGTGTGGGTTTGTAGGGATTTTGGTGTGCTTGTGTTGTGTATGTGGTTTTTGGACGGGGAATGTGTTTTGGTTGTTGATTGTGGTGTGTGAAGTGTATGAGGTTTCGTGTTTGTGTACCGTCGGTTATTTCGTTGTCGGGCATGTGGGATTTCGTGTTTTTGTACTGTCGGTTATGTGGTGTCGGTGATTGCGTTGTCGGTGTTGTGGTGTTTCGTTTATGTGAGGTAGAACCATATATATACATATCAAAAGAGTTATTACAGTTTTTTAGCTTCATTTGGGGCTTAGTGATGAACTTGGTAAGATGATGAATAATTTATAATAAAAAAGAAGAAGGTGGTTTGCATTTAAAAAAAATCCATTGGTGCATTTAGCATGCATGCATTTGTTTTGGTTAATCATAAAGATAAAAGAAAGGCAAAATGAAATGATAAGTAATATTCCATATTGAAAATATCAAATGAGTGAGAAGGGAAAAGAAAAGAAAAATTGACAGGATGGAAAAATAGTATGATATTAAATAAAATTATGGAGGCTAATATTGAGTGAGGTTGATGGGAAATAAAAGAATGGCATAATATGATTTCATAAAAAAATAGTGTACCTATGGAAAGAATTGAATGAAGATGAAAAAAGACAACAAAAGACACAAGAAAAAGGTTTTAACATTTTTATAAAACATAGGAGTTTTTGCTGATCATTTTATTAGATAAGTTACCGGTAGAAGGAAATATGAAATATAAAGTGATTGAGTAAAGAAATGTGTTGTCTGTAGTGAAGAATATGCAAATAATGTTTTTTTTTATTTGTTTTTTTTATTTTGGACTGCAAAAATAATAAAAAAAACCTGAGATAAAGTTTAAAAATGAATATAAATGGGAACAATTTTACTGTATAAATAGGAATATGATATTATATGGGAAGTATGAATAAACAAATGAGATATTGGTATATGGATTAAAGTACTCTTTGTGACAATACGGATGCTTTTGAAAATAAAAGATGTGAGAATTTGTCATATAACAAGAAAATGGAAGAGGATGATGTGTTAGCTGAAATAGTATGATGGTTGTGAAAGGAAGGGTAGGGGGACTGAGGATAACTATAAAAGAAAAAACAATGAAAGAAAAATAATTGTTTAGTTAAGTTTGTATTGATAACTTTAAATACTTTTAAGTATGAATGTAAAAAAAAGCTGTGCAAATTGTTAATATAATTTTTTTTCTTAACATATTTTGTAAAATAAACGTAAATGTCAATAAAGCACCCCTACTCTTTTTCAGCCACTAGTGGGCACCAGACGTTTATTACTAGTGCCTGAGTAACTAATTATGAAGGAGGCTTGCAACCATGAACAACAAAAAAGTACTACAGAGTCCAATAGAAAACTTACCTTTAAGAAAAAATAATTTAAAGTCTTTGAGAATATACTTTTGTCTACTGGCACGGATATGATGGTTTTAGTGTGTATGATGAATAAAGAAACACCAGATGATACGAAAGTGATGAAAGGAAGAGAGGTTGTGGAAAAATACCTTGGTAAGCTGGCTCCATATTCAGCAGGAGAAACAGCTGGTGAAAAGACTGTAGAAAGGAAGAAGGTAAATAAAAGTTGTAGAGAGGTAGCACTTTTCTATCAGTGGGGTAGCTTGTTTTTGTCAACAGGTTTACAAGCAATTAAACAAATCTGCTTGGATAACAACATCAAGAAGGGATAAATAATATAAATGAAAGCAGCACTGTTTGACATAGACCTTCATATGCAGCTGCAGTCATACCTGATCACAAAGGGAAACTAAACATATGGAAGTAGGAGGATTCAGCAACAACAGCTAGGTGGAATGGAAGTAGGAGGATTCAGCAACAACAGCTAGGTGGAATGCAAGCGGGAGGATTCAGCAACAACAGCTAGGTGGAATGGAAGTAGGAGAATTCAGCAACAACAGCTAGGTGGAATGGAAGTAGGAGGATTCAGCAACAACAGCTAGGTGGAATGGAAGTAGGAGCATTCAGCAACAACAGCTAGGTGGAACGGAAGTAGGAGGATTCAGCAACAACAGCTAGGTGGAATGGAAGTAGGAGGATTCAGCAACAACAGCTAGGTGGAATGGAAGTAGGAGGATTCAGCAACAACAGCTAGGTGGAATGGAAGTAGGGGGATTCAGCAACAACAGCTAGGTGGAATGGAAGTAAGAGGATTCAGCAACAACTGCTAGGTGGAATGGAAGTAGGAGGATTCAGCAACAACAGCTAGGTGGAATGGAAGTAGGAGGATTCAGCAACAACAGCTAGGTGGAATGGAAGTAGGAGGATTCAGCAACAACAGCTAGGTGGAATGCAAGTAGGAGGATTCAGCAACAACAGCTAGGTGGAATGGAAGTAGGAAGATTCAGCAACAACAGCTAGGTGGAATGGAAGTAGGAGGATTCAGCAACAACAGCTAGGTGGAATGCAAGTAGGAGGATTCAGCAACAACAGCTAGGTGGAATGGAAGTAGGAGGATTCAGCAACAACAGCTAGGTGGAATGGAAGTAGTAGGATTCCGCAGCAACAGCTAGGTGGAATGACAGTAGGTGGTTTCCGCAACAACAGCTAGGTGGAATGCAAGTAGGAGGATTCAGCAACAACAGCTAGGTGGAATGGAAGTAGGAGGATTCAGCAACAACAGTTAGGTGGAATGCAAGTAGGAGGATTCAGCAACAACAGCTAGGTGGAATGGAAGTAGGAGGATTCAGCAACAACAGCTAGGTGGAATGGAAGTAGAAGGATTCCGCAACAACAGCTAGGTGGAATGGAAGTAGGAGAATTCAGCAACAACAGCTAGGTGGAATAGAAGTAGGAGGATTCAACAACAACAGCTAGGTGGAATGGAAGTAGGAGGATTCAGCAACAACAGCTAGGTGGAATGCAAGTAGGAGGATTCAGCAACAACAGCTAGGTGGAATGGAAGTAGGAGGATTCCGCAACAACAACTAGGTGGAATGGAAGTAGGAGGATTCAGCAACAACAGCTAGGTGGAATGGAAGTAGGAGGATTCCACAACAACAGCTAGTTGGAATGGAAGTAGGAGAATTCAGCAACAACAGCTAGGTGGAATGGAAGTAGGAGGATTCAAATACAACAGCTAGGTGGAATGGAAGTAGGAAGATTCAGCAAAAACAGCTAGGTGGAATGCATGTAGGAGGATTCAGCAACAACAGCTAGGTGGAATGGAAGTCGGAGGATTCCGCAACAACAGCTAGGTGGAATGGAAGTAGGAGGATTCAGCAACAACAGCTAGGTCGAATGGAAGTAGGAGGATTCCGCAATAACAGCTAGGTGGAATGAAAGTAGGAGAATTCAGCAACAACAGCTAGGTGGAATGGAAGTAGGAGAATTCAGCAACAACAGCTAGGTGGAATGGAAGTAGGAGAATTCAGCAACAACAGCTAGATGGAATGGAAGTAGGAGAATTCAGCAACAACAGCTAGGTGGAATGAAAGTAGAAGAATTCAGCAACAACAGCTAGGTGGAATGGAAGTAGGAGAATTCAGCAACAACAGCTAGGTGGAATGAAAGTAGGAGAATTCAGCAATAACAGCTAGGTGGAATGGAAATAGGAGAATTCAGCAACAATAGCTAGGCGGAATGGAAATAGGAGAATTCTGCAACAACAGCTAGGTCGAATGCAAGTAGGAGGATTCAGCAACAACAGCTAGGTGGAATGGAAGTAGGAGGATTCCGCAACAACAGCTAGGTGGAATGGAAGTAGGAGAATTCAGCAACAACAGCTAGGTGGAATGGAAGTAGGAGGATTCAGCAACAACAGCTAGGGGGAATACAAGTAGGAGGATTCAGCAACAACAGCTAGGTGGAATGGAAGTAGAAGGATTCCGCAACAACAGCTAGGTGGAATGGAAGTAGGAGAATTCAGCAACAACAGCTAGGTGGAATGGAAGTAGGAGAATTCAGCAACAACAGCTAGGTGGAATGGAAGTAGGAGAATTCAGCAACAACAGCTAGGTGGAATGGAAGTAGGAGAATTCAGCAACAACAGCTAGGTGGAATGAAAGTAGGAGAATTCAGCAACAACAGCTAGGTGGAATGGAAGTAGGAGAATTCAGCAACAACAGCTAGGTGGAATGAAAGTAGGAGAATTCAGCAACAACAGCTAGGTGGAATGAAAGTAGGAGAATTAAGCAACAATAGCTAGGTGGAATGGAAGTAGGAGAATTCAGCAACAACAGCTAGGTGGAATGGAAGTGGAAGAATTCAGCAACAATAGCTAGGTGGAATGAAAATAGGAGAATTCAGCAACAATAGCTAGGTGGAATGGAAATAGGAGAATTCTGCAACAACAGCTAGGTGGAATGCAAGTAGGAGGATTCAGCAACAACAGCTAGGTGGAATGGAAGTAGGAGGATTCCGCAACAACAGCTAGGTGGAATGGAAGTAGGATAATTCAGCAACAACAGCTAGGTGGAATGGAAGTAGGAGGATTCAGCAACAACAGCTAGGTGGAATGCAAGTAGGAGGATTCAGCAACAACAGCTAGGTGGAATGGAAGTAGGAGGATTCCGCAACAACAGCTAGGTGGAATGGAAGTAGAAGAATTCAGCAACAACAGCTAGGTGGAATGGAAGTAGGAGAATTCAGCAACAATAGCTAGGTGGAATGGAAGTAGGAGAATTCAGCAACAATAGCTAGGTGAAATGGAAGTAGGAGAATTCAGCAACAACAGCTAGGGGGAATGGAAGTAGGAGAATTCAGCAACAAAAGCTAGGTGGAATGGAAGTAGGAGAATTTAGCAACAACAGCTAGGTGGAATGGAAGTAGGAGAATTCAGCAACAACAGCTAGGTGGAATGGAAGTAGGTGATTTCAGTAACAACAGCTAGGTGTAATATCAACATTCTGAAGAAGACCTGGGGCAAGGATTACATCTAAAAAAGACAGAGTACTGATAGATATTTTATTTTGGAAAATATTATGTTGCCTTTGGAAATCAATGTATCTGATATAAAAAAATTGACATGATTTGGGGAATGAACTATCTTGTGAAGTTGCATTTGAGTGTTTTATTAGGTGAAAAAATTAAGAATGAGCATGATCAAAAAGAATACTTTGTAAGTCCATTATAAGTTTACTTATTTCAAAATGTAAATATGTCATTAAAATAGGAAAAAAATATAGCACAGTTTAAAATATTTGCCATTTATGAAGGAGAAACTGAAACTCTTTTTTATCATATGTCAGACATTGTACAATATTAAAAGAATAGCAGATGAAAGAAAAGTCTGGAAAGGAACACAGAAGCATGGGAGATATAGGCAACAATGAATGTTGATGCAAGCAAAATACAACATATTCCAAATGGTATAATTGTCAACAGTGTAAATTGAAGTGTTTAATAATATTTGTCGTCAATCCAAAAGGAGTTTTTTGTGGGGATTAATTGCACTTAGTACAATTATAATTATAGAATGTATGGACAACATGGTAATTATAGGCAATCAATGAGAAAATGTAGACTAATCTGTGTAGGACATGTGGAAGTGATAATCTTTTTTGGTTTGACTGTCCATCACTAAAAAGAAAAGCAAAGAATGAAAATAAGAACCTGAGAGGTATTGTGGAAGAGGAAGTGTAAGTGAAGTACATAAGATAGGAACAATAGGACAGATGTATGAAGATGGACTTGGTGAGAATGAGAAATGGTAAGAAGTGAAGGACTACAGTCAGAAGAAAAAATTGTAAGGAAGAAAGGTGTTCAGTTGGAAAAAATATTTGCTGTTCTATAAACCAAAGAAGCAGAATGGGAAGAAAGTACAGAATCTGAGGAGGTGTTAAAAATCAATAGAAGGCAGAATAAGAAAAATGAAAAGGTTTAAAAATATGCAAAAAAGTATTAGTCAACATTAATATGGTATTGTTAAATGTGAATGATATAAAGAGTGATGTGAGAAGAATGATGGTTTATGACTGGTGTATAGATGTTGAGGTAATTTGTTAATTACATACAAGATGTTTACAGAAAGTTAGGGGGAAGAATTTTCATCTATGACAGGTGAAGAAATAGTACGGATGATAGGAAAAGATGTGTGCTCTGGAACTACAATATTAAAAAAATGGTGACACGAAAAAGACAGGACTGAATAGTAATGATATCTGTAAAGGTGTTAACAAGTAATATAAGAGTAAAATGAAGCAGTTTACTGTGACCGTGACATATGCATATGCAAATGTTAGAGAAAGGAATGTGACAGCTGAAGAAATAGAAAAGTGTGTTACAATTAATGTGCCTATTACTGTGTTGGGGGATTTGAATTATAACTTAATGAAGGAAAAGGTTAATACTAAACAGGATATTAAAGTGAAGAAAGAACTTATAAAAAATTAGAAGTTAAGGCTAGGGAGCATAAGAACATGTACTCCCAGTTTAATTTCTCCAAGTCTTTTGGGTTTCTAATATCACGATGGGAATGGACTTCATTTCTAAGTCAAAGTATGATTAAAATTCATGAAATTAGTGTTGTTTCAATCTTTGGTGCTTGGCCAAAGTTAGTTTTATAGCATCCACAATGTACCCAGAAGTGACACCTTCTGAAACTCATAGACAGTTGCATGTAACAGTAGCATATTGAAATACAACTGTAAATTAATTTTTATGAGACCCATTGATCCTACCATTATATGACATTTCTGGGTATCCTTCATCCACATTGCCCTCATCTCTGCCTGCAAATCATGGTATTTTATGGCTTTGTGTCTCTCTCTCTGTATGTAAACACTGTAATCACTGGGTGTAGCAATTTCACTGATCAATGCCACTTTTTGTCTTCTTTTTGTGGATTGCTATGTCTGGTTTTCTTGTATCTATTTTTTGAACTGTTAGTACTGGGTAATGCTACATGATATAAACTTTATCATTTTCTATAATGCTATGTGGCTCATATTTCCAGTGCTTCTCAGCTACTTCAGTATTGTCATGTTTGCATAATCCCCAATGCATCAGTCTTGCTGCATTATTATGACTTTCAGCATATAGGCCCTCTTCCATTAGTGCATCACACACAGCAACAATACGTGTGACTGTTTCCTATTCTAGTTTATAAAACCTACTTTTGTCTATTTCTCTGACATGTTCAATGGACTTTGCAAACTAACATGCATGTAGTCCACAATCCTGGGCTGTCATTATTAACCTTTCATCTTTTGGTTAAAATTCACCTCTCCTTAACCATTCCAGTTTCAGATTGTGATTGACATGAGGTTGTTCCAGGAGTTTTCCAAACTTACAACTATATTTATGTCTTTTCCACATTTCTTGCCCTCTCATCTGATCCTTCACCTTATATGCTTTCTTTTGTTTTTGGCACATTCAGTTGCTACTTGATTTTTGTCTACTTCTGGTTGGTTTGATTTCCATTCCTGCTTGAATGTAGGATGCTGTCAAATGCTTTTCTGTAGTCTCTCCATGCCATACTTAAATTCCTCCCCTTTTTATAATTCTCTACTATGACTTTGTTTGGCAACAAATGATCCTTTGTTCCATATGACTTTCGTTTATTATTCTTGTGTTCTATTGCCATGGTTGAGTTTTCTTCCACATGACTATAAACCCTATTGGCATCAATTCCAGTATATAGTTTATACATCGTCAGAAGGCAAGTTATTGGTCAATAATTTTAAGGATAGCTTGCAGGTTCACTCTTATCCCTCTTTTCTTGTTTTTAATCAGGTTGGTGTCTTTTCACAATGTGCATATAAATAGTTCTTATTCATGGCTAAATTTTCATGTAAGTATGTTAATACTTTTCGCCAGAAGTTAGACACTCCACCTGGGCCTGGGGTTTTCCAGTTAAGAGCTTTTCTTAATTTTGTTTCAATTTCTCTGGCTGCTACTTCATCCCATTTGATATATGGTATAACTGAACTCCTTACTGTTTCTTATACTTCTGTCCATTCAACATCATTGTTATGTTCCACAGGGTCTTCAAACAATTTCTCCAAAATGTGTCTATTTCTTCATTTTTGGTTGCATTTCTATTACTTTTGCCTTGCTTCCCAATTCACTATAAAACTTTTTTGTGTCTTCAAAGAATTTGTTATTTTGTACTTGTCTGCATATCTTCTATTTTTTTCTGCCTGTGCTGTTATCTTTAGTTTATTATCTGCAATAGTGTACAATATATCCTGGTCTGTTCTGATACTATGCATTGCTTATACCATATCAATCTTTATTAGCATTTTGTTGATCTAGTCCCTTTTCTCTACTCTTCTAACAGGGATACTTCCTGTTTTAATTGCTTTATAGTTTTCTCAATTTGATACTTCCATGATGGCATTTGATTTCTTCCCTTCCTTTCCCTTGCTGCCCTGTGTGTTTCTGATGAGACGTTATCTGTTATTAATTCAGCTGCATAGTAATATGCCCTATTTACTTCTTTTACATCACATGAATTTCTGTAAACAGTTTTGATTACTGTGTTCATTTGTTTTATCAAAGATCTAATATTTTGGGTCTCACTGCCTTTCTGTAATCAATTTCTCCATCTGATCTTAATATGTCTATTAATCTCTATTAAATCAAGCAAGTCTTCCCTTATATAATTTTCTTCTAAGCTAACAACACATTCTGTGTTCTCCATTTCCTGCAGGTATTCTACAGAAAGTTCCAGACATCTTCCTGCGTCATTATTCTCTTCACCTTTATCCTGTGTCATCCATTGCTGTTTCATATGGGAGCTCAATGGCTTATAATTCCACAGCATTGACTTTGTCAGAGTTGCCACCACTTTCTGCTCCTTCCTTTACTGTGCAAGTGCCACTCCAACTGAACTTGTGTACTGGTTTCCTGCTGAAGACTAAAAAGTATTTTCATATGGCAACTAATCAGATGCTTCCCATTCCACTGGTTTCTCCTTAATTTGGGGACTCACTGTTCTATCATGATGTGATGTTACCAGAGCTGGATTTTCGACACTAAATCCTTCACATTGCAGGTAATCCACAGTTTCAGTTACTATTTCTTTAACTTCTCCATTACTAATCCTCTTTTCTACTTTCCCCTTTGTTTTCTTATTTTATGCATTGTAAAATTGTTCATACCCATATGCCTTTGCTTGTATTTTTCTTCAAATGTCTTTGGTGCTGCTTTTTTGTATTGAAATGTTCTGCATTCTCCTTTGCATAAATATTGCACCATATTAAATTGCTTTTTTCTTTCCCATGTCCATATTTCTTCTTCAGATGTCTCCCACTGCTCCTGTTTCTCCTTACTTTGGGGATTCTTGTTTCTGTCATGCTGTGATATGACCTGTGTTATATGTTATACCCTAAATCCTTCACTTTAAAAGTATACCATTACTTCAGCTTCTATTTGTTTAATTTCTACATTACTAATCTGCTGTTTTGTGTTCCCCCTTTATGATCTTATTTTTTACTCTGAAATTTTCCATATCTGGGTACTTTTGCCTGTATTTTTCTATGAATATCTTTGGAGCTGCTTTTTTTGGATTGATTGGATTTTTGGATTGATTTGTTTGTCTTACTCCTCTGCATACATATTTCACTATATCAGATCTCTTTCTTTCCCATGTCGATGTTACTTTTTATACCTTTCAAAAGTCTCTAGATTTTGTTCTTTATACTTTTGTACTTCCTCCTTCATCTCTTTTTCCAAACGACCAAAGCTTCTTGGGCCATAAAATGTTTTAATGTTTTTCATGAATCCGTTCTATTAATGAACACAAATCTGCATTTGAAGCTTTTAACAGATTTTCTTGTGTAAGTCCTTTTCTTTCCTTTAATTTATTTCTTAATCTTTCTGTATATCTTCTATCCATAAAGTCTAGATATAAATGGATGAAACAATGATAATTGTAGAGAGATATGGGAAGAAGTGAAGTAAGAGAAAGGGGTGAATGGAGAACTGAAGAGTCAAACAATACAAAAGGAGATGTAAAAGAATTAGAGAAAATATTATAAGATAAGAACTTGAAGATGCAATAAATGAGAGAAAAGAAATGTCAACACCTGGACCTGATGGACTGGGATATAACTTTCATAAGCAGATATCTAAATATGAGAAGGAAGGTTTCTAAGAAGTAATGAATGAATGGATAAATGAAAGAAGGAATGAATGAAAAAAAAATTGTAGTGGCGTTCTTAAGTTTTTATGGAAAAAGGAGAAAGGAAAAAAATGGTGGTCTATAACATTAGGTAACACAGATGAAAAAATATTCCTAAAATATTCAGAAAAAGAGAAAAGAATGCTAACAAAAAAGTAATAAGGGATGGTGAGTATGCTGTGAAGAGCAGAGGGCTGAATTAATGAAAGGGCAGTATGACATGAAAACAGTAATGCAAACGTGTCAATGAGCTGGAGGAAGCATAATGGAAAATAATGGCTGGTGAGGAGTTACCTTTAATACTTTCATAAGTAGCTGATTTGGTGTTGGTAGCTAAGAATACTATCTGGATGAGAGAAGTGGTGTTGAAAAGAGAAAGCTTGCTGGAGAAAGTATAGTTGCAACTGAAAAAGGAAATAAAGTGTCTGGGCTGGGATTGAAACCTACTTGAATGTATTTATAAAAATGATAAGGTGTGCTAGAAATAAGGTTTGGGAAACATCAAGTGGTTGCAGAGCAATGGAGGGATATTGTATGTAAAATAAAGATGTTTGAAAGGAGGAAGACATTCCAATTGCCTTTTGGTAAAACAAATTGTATGTGTAAAAACATATGCATTTTAGGAAATTTGCCTTATAAAGAAGGGATGTATATGTTTCTTCATTTTATGGAAAATGAATTATTAAAAATATTCTTCATTTTTTCAGGGGATCACAATTAAACCCTATCAAAAGTGCGATAGTGCACAATGAAACTAGAAAGTGGAGTCTTAAAGTTAATAAATTGTATAGCTAACAAAAGTAGCACATGCTGTAAAAGACAACTCAGAACACCAGAACACCACAACGTGCAGGCACAGGAAAACCAGGAATCCAAGGAATACCAAAACACAATAAGCCAGTCTGAGCATTAATTCCTGAGTAAATGAAATTTAACGTAGGAAAAAACTGTCACAGTTAAATCCTATAGTTGCAATGGCTGTTTCCTTTTTTAGTGTTAAAGGTAATAAATAAAAAAAATAAAATAATATTGACTCTTTTGTTTAAAACTATAATGTAGTATGGACAGAAACAAGAAGAAAAAGAAAAGAGAAAGAAAATAGAAAGATGTACTAATGAAAAACAGGAATATGAGACAGAAATGAGGCTATGTCAAAACAGAATCGGAGGAGGTAAAATAAGAAAGGAAACGTATAAGAAAATAACGAGGGACCTTTTTTATTCATGGGATGAGTTAGAGGAATGATGTAAAACTGCAATTAGAGGCAGAAAAGATATGAGGGAGTTTATGAAGGAGATTTTTATGGCAAATGTTATTAGATTATCTGATAAAGGGAATATTAAGCAGAAGGTAATTAAACAAATAATGTGTAATGTGGAAAACAATGTAAAATGTGGAAGAAACATCTCCCCATTGTTTTATGGAGTGTAAAATAAATGAGATGTTCTGGACTAATTTGTAATAAAGGGATGTGGTTTAAAGAAATGGATATAAATATGGTACTGTATATGAAATATAAAGGGGTGGTAAGGCAGAATTTGATAACTAGAAAAGAGTATTCTATTTGAGAGTACGCTACTGACAGAAAAGAAAAAGATACTTTATAGAGAATAAATAATGATGACTTGTAAATAAAAAGATGGTTGTAGCAGAAGTAATGGGGATAAAAAGTAAATAGTGGACAAAATGTATATAAAAATGCAAAATATATGTATACAATGTGGAAAATGTAGGTATGTGAGTATATAAACAAAGCAAACCCTACTCTTTTTGATAAGTGACATGGGATATTTTGCATTCACTTGAGCCATAGCCAATGCAGGCAGATGAGATTTTAGTTTACCATCTCATCTGAAGGATTTCACACTCATGGGTGCAGCACCCCTTTATGCTGCATTGTAGTGTCAGTATTAGAAAAATGAATCCAATCACTGGGTATGAGAATTGAACCTGCAACTGTCTGATTTTCCAGTGCTATGGGTAATTGTGCTGCCTGTTGAGACATTGACACTGTTATACCATGCCTATAGGACTCCAACAGTGAAAAGATGGTCATGAACCCTCAATAAACTTGGTATGCTCATGCTGAATAAAACAGGCAGAATGTCTGTCATGCAAGATAAAAGGTCTATGTGCCACTATTTATATTGTTAAGGTCATTTCTGTAGGTTAGATATGGAGGTCAATATGCTTCAATGATCACTGAGAGTGCAGGCCACTGCTTTTACATCAACAGTCATCAGAAATCCCACGTTAGTATGTTTAGAACATCTCTTTAATTAGATATATGTGATTCCAGAAAAAAATATGAGAAAAATGAGAACTCTTCCTACTTGGTTTGATTAACATTAGTGCTTATTTCTTCCCCCTACATAGGCTTTACTCTTCCCCTTACCCATTATCCGGCAACACCATGCCTAACATTTACAATCTCATAACCTAAGCACTGACTGATAAATTAAGTGTTGATTAATAAATATAGCAACCACCCCGTCTTCTCTGAGTTCACTAGATTACTATCACCTAGAACACCAAAATCAAGTCCTTCACACATCTGTTTTAGCTACGTTTAACTCTTGCACTAACACAACAGTAACTGATACTTCACTTGTAACAATGTGTAGTGAATTATCCTTTACA
The DNA here is from genome assembly GCF_019279795.1 of Protopterus annectens. NCBI lineage: Eukaryota > Metazoa > Chordata > Ceratodontiformes > Protopteridae > Protopterus > Protopterus annectens. The sequence goes on along the minus strand of NC_056748.1, from coordinate 541,257,989 downwards.
GTTCAGGCAATGAATATTAAGAGAATGTCAACTAAGCTGTCCCTAAAAGTAAAACAAACAAAAAGAAAAAAAGAAAAATAAAGAAAAGAAAGTAGTATATACATTAAACAGCAACAAACGAGCTCACAAGGATAGGTGGTAGACTGTACCCCAATCACAAGAAAATGAGAGCAAAACAATATGACTCACGCATCTGTACAGGTGTATGCCAATACTGAAGAAATTATAACTGTGAAGACTATATAAGCCTTCAGTAACAATACATTTACCCAGATGTCCATGCAATCACAGCAGGTGACAAAAGCACTGATTCTTTTACAAACTCAGGACACAAACTAAGTATGATTAGCAGGAAGAGGTGCTGAAGGCTACCAGTATCATAAGCAAATTAATGGAGATAACTATTAGACAAATGATCAGTCATGCTTCATTCACAGGTACTTTCAGTTAGTAATGCTTGCTGCTTGAGTATCCATTCTTCCTGGTAGCAAGGCTAGACAGGAAAAACAAAAGGCAGCTTTAGTTGCACGTTTGCCTGAGGCCATCTAGTAGATTATATTGAATGTTCATAACCTACATTTTCTTCACTCAAAGAGCATCAGGCTTATTGGTTGTCTGGACCTCAAACAGTTGCCAATGAACTTTTTCATAAAACAGATGGACAGTGTTTCTTTCATTATGTGGTGTACAATCTTTTTCAGCAAGGCTTCTGATGAGGTTCCTGTTATTAGAGACAGGTGCCATAGAAAATGTTCTAATCCTCGTAGGTGTCCTTATGTGACACATCAGAAAAAACAACATGTTTATTTTGTAATGGATTGTGCTTCTTTTGTTCTGTGTACGATATGGGCAATTAAAATGTATGTAAATATCATGAGTGAGTATCACTGGCTCACATAGGGGAGCTTAAAGAAGCAAACAGTCTATCTGACAAAGTAATGCTTGCAAGGCTGAATGATTTTCTTTGTTAGCACTGAGGCTGTGCGAATGAAAACCGGAGCTGAATTTAAGTCTTTGTTTGAGTATTCTGGTAATTCACTAGCATTACTTAAGCTTGGTTCAGTCATGCTTTTCTGTTACTTTTATATTGATGAGAAAGGTAGAAATCTCCACCCTTGAATAATATAATATAGCAATAACCCATGCCTGGGTGTAGGTAATGCTGGATTTACCCACGGTTGGTGTGGTTTGGTCAAGAGGGTGAAGCCCGAGTGGCCAAACAAAGCCAAACATGGATAAATCCAGCATTACCCACACCCAGAAGTGGGTTATTACTATTATACAATGACATTATTTAAGAAAAAAAAATTACTTTTCTTAAATAATGGCATTGTATAATGCCTCCTTGCTGCCCTTCTGCAGCTGTCTGGTATTTTGCGGCAGTTCTGATGTACTGCGCATGCGTATGCCTATGCAGTACATAAGAGCTGTGGGCAAAAGCAATGGAGAAAGCAAGATCTCCGTTGCTTTTTGCAAACTGTTTTGCTATGTTAAATGGGTTTAACATAGTGAGACAGCTTTAAAAAAAGCAACGGAGAGACAGTGTTGCTTTAAGAGTTATAGTAATGGAAAAAGTCTGGGCGACCGGACCTTTTTCCATTACTATAACTCGGATTTACAACGTGCACGTTGACCAATCAGCATGCAAGTTTTTGAATATTAATGTGGGGTCATTGTATAATGCAGTATCTGCATGACAGCAAACACAATTCTTCTTATGCCTCAATAGCCAACCATTTTGCTGAATTTCATAATATACAGTGAAATGATTTTAGATTAAAGATTGTCATTTCAAAGGAAACATAATCTTTTGTGCACAAATTGGAGAAAATATTTCACTGCAGTACACAAATAACCCATGACAAGAACAATTATTTACTTAAGTGCTGTAGTATCCACTTTTGTCTCACACTATGCCATACTGTTAAAACATAGTTACTACAGGTGTACAGGAAAACCTAATGGAAGATGCATTCACCCACCAGAGTTTGGTCTGGACCTCTAAGATAGGCAGTGCAATATCACACACAGTTTTCACAATGCTATTCTTCCTTATGGAGGTAGATTGCTATTTCTGTAGCTTTACACGTTACCATGTACGACATCTTGATTATTTTAAAAATAATTGATTCTTATACAGTTTTAATATAATATACAAAACAGCCTGTCCTTATTTATACTGTACATATTCACAATATTTCTACTGTGCATGGTTTGCATATCTGTTTTTTGTAATTAATCTTCTAACATCAGCGTATTCCAGTGATCACAGCACAAATCACACATTCAAAAATAATGAAATATTAAAAGTAGAACTAATTATGGAAACCAATATAGCATTGCTGTGATCTCTGTAATATGCTGACATTTGAATGCACATTCCTGGTTGATAAGAAAACATACAAACTGGCAAGAAGCCAAAAAGGAACAGAAATGTTAGTAATACATTATTGCCATTGGTGGATTCATGTGGTGACATGCAAGAGCACTGCAAATTTATTTTATTTTATTTTATATTTGTTTATTTTACATTTGTTTAATGGGAAAGTCCAACTGGACAAGCTGTCCTTTTTCAGTGGAAGCCCAGGGAGAAAAGCTCTACATGAATACATCCAGAGATTATACAAAGCTACAGTAATATAAGAGAGACAGTGCATATATGCATACAAATAAATGGATGCCTATGCACAGTGACATAGAACATATAGTAGAGCAGATTATTACCTTGAGACAGTACAGTACTTTTACAGTTTGCAGAGATTTATGTATTATTTTCTTCACAGTAGATATTGCCAGACTTCAATTAAGGTTGAAAAGCAGTTTAAAAAAACAGAGATAAAAAAAGTGCAGCAGTATTGTAGTACTGTTCCTAGGGAACCTAGATTTTAAAGATAGTTTGTTATTAACCAGGGTTAGCATAAAAGCATATTCATGTATTACATAGATGGGTTTTAAGGAACTTTTTGTATTTGACAGTGCTCATTGTGGTTTTTATGTTGAGAGGCAGAGAGTTGCATAATTTAGCTATGTAGTTAGAGTACAGGGATTCTTCAGCTGTGTTGTTAGCTGTAGAGATCTTTAACAGTGATTTGTTTGTGGAACGAAGGACTCATTAAGTTGAGTAGGGTTGGAGAATATTGTGAAGGTTAGGGGGTTTGTCTAGATGGTAGAATAATTGATGGACTGTTGTCAGCTGGTTGTAGGCTAAGAGGTTATGCAGTTCTAACCAACTGAATTGTCTTAATGCCAGGCAGTGATGAGACTTATGCATAGATTCAGTGGCAAACTTTGCAATTTTATTGTAGCAGGTGTCGAGTTTAGTTATTTCTGATTTCCTTAAATTGGTGAAAATTGGAGATGCACAGAAGAGGGTAGACACAAGGTGAGTTCAAGCAATGGTGTTTTTTGTGTCACTTGCTAGAAATTGTTTATTCCGGTATAGAAGTCTGAGTTTTTTCTGGACTTTCTTTATTGACTGGTCTATTTGATTATCGAACCTCAAGTGGCTATCAATGATCACACCAAGAAGTTTAGTGTTGGATACTGGAGTAATATTTGTTTTGTTTGCTGATGAGATTTTGAAGGTTGGGGGTGGGTCAGGCATTCTTGTGGGGAAAAAAAGCATAAGCTGTTTTATTGTGGTTAAGAATGAGATGAACAGTAGTTAGCTAAGATTCGATAGAAGAGAATGACTGCTAGGTATCTATTTGAAGTTGTAGTGTGTGGGCAGCACATCTTAGAGTAGAGTCATCTGCATATCTGACAAGGGATGCATGCAGGGTAGAGGTGTGGAGATTGTTAGTAAAAAGGGTGAAGAGGAGGGGACCCAGGATAGAGCCCTGTGGTAGTCCAAGTGACTGGTAGACTGCCTGCTGACATCCTGTCAGATAATCCTGTAACCATGCAAGTGAGGTCTGGCTAAGTTTTACATCAGAAAGAGCTATAACAAGTTTACTATGAGAGACAGTATAGAAAGCTTTGGATAAGTCAAGAAAGATAGAGAATACAAATTTGCAGTCATTTCTATGTTGATAAAAGGAGTTAGTGAAGGGCATCAGGGCAGGAGTAGTACTATGTTTTGGTCAGAATCCATGCTGAATATTAAACAGGAGGTCTTGGTTAAGAGATAGTTTAGTAATTGAGAGTGAATGCATCTCTCTAATATTTTGGACAAGGGTGATAAGATTGAAATAGGATGGTAGTTGAACAGTTCAGTTGATTTTCAGGGTCTATATTATGATATTGCATGCTCAGAAGAGTGAATGATACATAATTGACCCCATGTAAGTGAAAGCTTACAACATCGAAACCTCAGAACAGTGATTTTTTTTTTCTAAGGGAAAAAAAATTGCTGTTCCAAAAAAAAAAAAAAAAAAAAAAAAAAAAACACCTGTACTCAACAATTACAGCCACTTTTAACTGCATTTATTCACCTGTCTGATTGAGATTAAAAACAGCTACAGTAAAGTATTTCAATTTGCTTTACACAAATTAAGACTAGTTATAAAATCACAGACTAATGACTTTTTACCTGTATAAGATCAGCAGGGTCAATCATTATTATTCATAGACACCCTCAAACCCAGCCATTATAGGTACATTGTTGACTGTGTTCTTCTCAGATGTCTGTGTCAGAAAACTGAAAACAATAATAATGATCACAGTCATATATTTCAAATCTATGTGTTTAGAATCTATTACATAATCCAGGCCTACTAATGAATTAATTATTTAGTGCAATGAATAAAGCAAAACTGAAGAAAATATAAATACTGTGGCAACTTTTGTTTCACAACCCACAAGTCATACAAAAATCAGAAATATTACTGCATACAACAAAATACAACAAAATATTTTTGGAGAGAAGGCATGCATGCTTACAGGACACCTATATCTCATTTTGACCTCTCTATGTCTTCTCTGTCATCATCAAGAATACCTACCCCTCTGACATCACTCAGTACATGTCTGGCTTATTTATCTCTCCCCAGTTACCATAAACATTATTCAGACCTGTAAGCTTACATATTAATTTCTTCTTTAACTTTACAAATATTGCAGTGATTTGTATTTCATTTAAAATGTTTATTTCAAAATGTGCATAGAAAAAACACTGATAACTATTTTCTAAACAAAACAAAATGCTGTCACATTGAAAACAGACCTAGCATAAGAAACAGCAACATTCTCTTCCCTTGAAAATCACATCTAGTGAAAATATTTCTGCAACCCATTAAACCATAACAGACATGCTGGGATTCGTCCTCAACTAGTGTATAGTGAAGTATTAATTATCATCTTTGAGAAGGGTGCAGGAAATCAAACTACAAATGCGTAAGGCATTTGCTAATAGCCTGGAACAGCCTAATGGAAATGTGTGCATTTTTCAGGAGTATCCCTGGAGTACAGATAAAGTAAATTGGCAGACTCATACAGAAATCAAATGTAGGCTGAGGGAATCAAATATACTAGAGAAAGTGGTTCTTTAACAGCACATTGCCTTTCTCATCTGCACTAAGTGTCAGACAAACTGTTGCATCCCAAATTACAAAACCGTGTACTGACATTGGCAGACTGTCAATTTCACTGATTAACAAAAAAAAAGTTAAAGTTGGCCTGGCAGTTGATATGGAAGGCTAATGTTCTTGCCTCTTATACTTAGGTTTCAGGGTTGTCTCTGAGCAAGGCAGTCAACTAGACCTTTTCCAAAGGGGATTCAACAAAAACAGAGAGTAATTCATATGAGGATGAGCTCAAGCTCATGGATGACACCATACTTCTATAGAAGGAGATGAACCTAATCAGTACAGAATACTCAGCATTGCATTTAAAAAAAAGTTTGCTTATTGTGAGATAGAAATCAGTGTTAAAAATTCTGATTCAAATTTCAGGAAACATTTCCATGCAGGTTTTAAGCTGTTTGTGGTCGCAGAAGTCATCTTGACCCAAGAACTGATTAAATGATTTCTAGAACACTCAGGGATTCACATCTAGATCAGGGGAGGTCATCGTGCCTCTTTACTCATCCCTCATCAGGCCCATAATTGAGTACAATGCCCCTTTTTGGATGTACCTTACCAACACCTGCAGCAACTGGAAAGACCCCAAAAGTACCTCACCAAGAGGATCAAAGGGCTCAAACAGATGCCATATGCTGCCCGGTTAAAGAAACTCCAGCTCTACTCAGTGGCATACCGCCCGTTCAGAGGTGATCTGTGGCTAACGTATAAAGCCATGTCCAACCCGGAATTAATGGACATGCTGCACCTCAGAAAATCCAAATCCCATCGAGCTACGCGCTCGAGAGACTTGAACCTCAGCACTGAAATAAATAGGACATGCTGGAGGGACAGATTCATAACCCAGAGGCTCCCTTCACTCTGGAATAAAATCCCAGTCCAGGTAAGGCAGAGTCCCTCATTGACTCTCTTCAAGAGGAATCTTGATGAGTGGATGGGAGATCGTAGGTTTACCCCGGGTATCACTTCTGTGTCACTGTTAGACAGAGACACAGTATACTAACCTTGAAAAAGGGCATAGCAAAATTAATTTAAAATGGGTGGCGAAAGCCAAACACACTCTGGCTAGGCTTATAAATGCCCTAGGGCAGATAGCCTAGTATGAACCTATGAACCTATGAACCTATGATACAACTTCCCAGTTTCCTACAGCAATAAGTAGACTGATGAAATACAAGAAGCTAAATGCCACTCTGTCAAGCACACACACACACACACACACACACACACACACACACACACACACACACACACACACACAAACAAGCACTAACACACACACACACACACACACACACACACACACACACACACACACACACACACACATGCATGCACGCACATACACATGTATGCAAACAAAATCACACTAATGTCCCTGAAACAAATTAATGTACAAAGCATTGCTAAAAATCACTAATAGTATGTTATAAGCATCCTGATCCCAGGCACTTAAAAAGCACAGTGGCACAGCCAGGGATCTGAGCATATTGTAGTTGTGACCAGCTGCAGCTTAGTCTCACAGCCAGGGATCTGAGCATGTTGTAGTTGTCACCAGCTGCAGCTCAGTCTCACAGCCGGGGATCTGAGCATGTTGTAGTTGTCGCCAGCTGCAGCTCAGTCTCACATACAGGGATCTGAGCATGTTGTACTTGTCACCAGCTGCAGCACTATTTTTAATCCTTCAATACCATGGGTGAGATTTATAAACATGGTGCATCATGGTGTATGTCTGACATACAGTAAACATGCTTATAAAAGCCAAAGGTGATTCAGAAACACAGTTATAGAACAGGGTAAGCCCATATGCATGGCCTTAGCTCATGTATGGGGTACCTATGCAAACAGCACCTGATATGACAACAGCCTATAATTCACAGTGGACTAATCCTATCACCATAAAGTATTAGACTAGAAACATGTGCTAACAGTTGTCCCTTCTCCACAGAAGAATATCATTTCCACTGACAATAATATACTACTTAACATTTCAAAGCTAAGCAACAGCATCAACAAGAAAACTCCCTTAAAGCACCTTTGTCTGGGATTAACTTACTGTGGGTTCTGCCATTATCTTTGGTGCAGGTTAATCTGCTACCACAAACACACAGATTCCTTTCCCCTAGCAATGATGCAACAGTGCTCCAGCCAATGAAATACTCACTTAATGGATGTGAATGTCAGCTTATTATGCTAAAGTATCTTACTCTGGAGTCATATTAATGAAATTAAAACATATGTGAATCATTTCCTACAATAGTTTTGAATATGGAGCAGTGTCAGTGTGCCTCCATCTCCCTGCACTTGTGCTAACACATTACAAATTTGTACTACGCACATCAGTCAGTACTGTATGTCTGTAACAAAAGCTTTAGCAAGCATGATTACTAAAGAATATAAATACTAAAACAAAGCTCAGAAGTTGACTTTTATTTCTATGTGAATAATAAAACAACTGTTATAAATCAAAGAAGATTCCAGACAAAATAATTGGCAGTTTTGCAGTCCAAAACAATGAGTCACATGTCACAAATACACTCCCTGGTTTGAGGTATTATAGATTGCTGTGGAAAGTCAGGAACTACTCACCAGTACTTTTTACAACTATAGCTAGAGCATAGTATTTGCCGTTTTTTTTTTTTTTTTTTACTGAGTCAGTTACATGTCATTTTGCCAGTTTAAGGTTCTTATGAACTGACAGAGGCACAACAAACTAATGGGCACAGTATTTTTTTAACATAAGGGGTGGCGTAAGCCACAAAACTTTGGGCTAGGCTTATAAATGCCTTAGGGCAGATAGCCTAGTATAAACCTATGAACCTATGAACCTATGACAGTGATAACATGCAGAGATTTTTTGTTATTTAAGACATTTTATTATTTATTTATTTCAGTTTGATAACCAGGAAAGTCCACTGGGCCAGAAGAACCAATTTTCAGTGGAGGCCCGGGGAGAAAAGCTCCATAACTAAGCAAATTGCAGTGTAAAACAGTACAGTATAAAACAAGCAAATTGCAATATAGAAATGACAGTATAGACTGTAAAAGATAGCTCATACATATTAAACTGAGATAATAAGGCAAAGGTGAAGTAAATTAGAGGCAAGTACAAATGGTAGTATTTACATCAAATTTAGCAGAAATGGGTAAAATATTCATTAGGCAATGGAACATTCTGAAGGTGGGAAAAGTTTTAGTAGAAGTGTGCAGTTGTGGGTGATATGTGTCAAAGGCTGGAGTTTGGAAAGAGATAATATAGTACAGTAAGTGGGGTAGAGAACAATCAGGTAGTGGTAGTAGAACTCAGATGGAAGTTGTAAGGAATAGTATAGAGAGTCAGGGAAGAGTTTGGGGTTCAAGTAGGGAAGGAGCAGGGACACATCCATTTAGAGGACAGGTAGGAGTGTAAGAAGGATTTAAAGTTAGGGAGATGTGAGACAGTTCTAAGATGGGATGGAAGTGAGTTCCAAGTTTGGATAGGGAGTATGAAAGCAGGAACTGGCCGGGAGGTCATAATGGTTTATGTACTTGCAGGAGGTTTTGACTTTTTGATCTTAGTAGGTGATTTGGGATATAAGGGGTTAAGGAGGTGGAGAGGGAAGAGCAGCTAGAAGGCTTAAAAATGAGTCTGTGGGCAGTAGTTAGCTTTATGAATTTTAGGTAGTTAGGCAGTTCTAGCCAGTTCAGGGGTTGAAGAGAGAGGCAGCGATGTGATGAGGTTTTGGAGCGTGTGGTGAATTTGCTTATTTTGTTATAGCAGGTTTCTTATTTGGACTTTAATCCAAGCTGAATGCTGTTGAACAGAGGGGCACCGTATAGCAGGGAGGGGAGGAGGTAAGAGGAGGCAAGAGCTTTTCTGGTGGTGGGGGTGAGGAAATGGTGATGTTGGTATAGGAGACCTAGTTTTTGATGGTTTTTTTTTTCTATGGCAGTATTAATATGGATGTCAAATTTTAAGTGTTCATCGATGATGACACCTAGTAACTTAGTATATGAAACAATTTCAATAGGGGTATTATCTTGACTTAGTATAGAGAAAGAGGCTTTGTTGACTGTGATGGCTTTGGATGGAGCAAAAATCATTAGCTTAGTTTTGGTAGCATTTAAGGCTAGGTGATGGCTTTGCATCCAGGTTTCTGTTTTGGTAAAAGCTGATTCGGTTTTTAACTCTAAGCCTGAAAGGGAATCAGCAGTGCATATGATTGTGGAATCATCTTCATACTGAATTAAAGAGGTATCAGGGATAGAATGGTGGTAGTTGTTGATAAAATATGTAAAAGAGTAGGGGGCCGAGAACAGATCCCTGGAGGATGCCTGTGGGGGTAGGAAGGAAGGTGGAAATAGAAGATTTCCATTTGACAGCTTGGTATCTATTACAGAGGTAGCTAGAGAACCAGACTACAGAGGAGGGGGATAGGTTGAGAGAGGATAATTGAGATACCGGCTTAAGAAAAGTAGTGTGTCTGTCAGTTGCATAATCCAGGTTTGAGACGTGACCAGGGATTAAACCTAGTGTACATAGTTACTGCACTTAACTGTGTACTATGCTTATGAATATGGGGGTTGAATCAAAACAACATAGGCTTTCAAGTTGTATAGATCTGATGTTTTGACTAAGTAAAATAGTGTTAAATTTGTTGACTAATTCTTTTCTAATCTGAAAATATAAAACCAAATTTCCATATTGTTTACCTGTAATCCAAGATGATATTTCACATTTCTTGAAGAGTAACTTAAACCTAACAAAATAAATCATGCATACTCAAGGGTTTACCTGCACCAGATAATGAGATACACTTCAAGTGAGATAATGAAATGACACTGCAATTAACTTTTGTTGCTCATTTTCAGAATGTCATCTGACATCCCTGTTTTGTGATGTGACCTATAATAGTGCCTGTCCATAGTAAGTTTACACATTTGCCTTTAGTGAAAGAATTAAACTAGGGTGGCATAATTAATAAACAGGTTCTAACACTGGAAAAATGTTACATTTTGGAACAAAAATGTTAAAGATTTGAAAAGGTATCTGCAAGTTTTCATTTGCAGACAGTTATGAATGTGAATTATGCAGAATTTAGGATTCTAAGTTTTCAGAATGCAAACTCTAATACCAACCTGATGAACTTTTAAAGCACCTTCTCACAGTTCCATTTTAAAGAATGATTTTATGGTTGATATGCAGAGCCACACTCGTGGTTAGAACTGGCAATGTGTACGTGAAAGATGGCATGTTGAAAACCAAGGTCCAAAATTTTGAAAATCAGCAACATTACAAGCAAACATTGATAGCATTAAGTAAAGATGTGTTATTCTAGTTATAGAAGCTTCTGCCGGAAAATGTTCTTTGGTTCAGTCTCAGGAACTTTAGTAATGTTAAACCAAACAAAACAACTGGAAGGTGAATACAACAAGGAACCTGTCATACAAATCCACTAATTTATTGACAACTTTAGTTTAGCGCTTGTGTCCTTAACCAAGAACGTCATCAGAACTAAAGTTAAAAGCACAAGCATCACCTTCACATATAAAAGCCACATGAGCAACAGCCATTAGAAACAGTCCACTAATAAAATGTTACACAAATCAGAAAATAAAGATAATGAAGAATTAATGAATGGAAAATATTAATGAATATGTTAAAACCAAGGACCAATTTGGGCAAAAAATGTGATCATTGTAAAGCACTGTTAACCTCACAAAAATTAATCACACAAAAAATTAACCATACCCAAATATAAGACACAATAATATGCTAAGATGACTTATTAAAGTTTTGCTAGCCACATTTTTAAGATACTTTGATTGGAAATGTGGTCATTCAGACCAGGTGGGACTGTGGCATTCAGTTTCAATTGTGAAATAAGTTCCTTGAATTCAATGAGGTTTCCCCATGCCCCACCCCTACCACAGGACTCTGGGAACCTTTTCAAGAATAGAAAACTTAAAACTGGCTGCCCCTAAACACTTTAGTGTATGTTTATACAAAGTATAATTGGAATTTGCTTTTCAAATGTAAATATGTTCATATATATTTTTTATAAAGTGGGCGCTCAGTTTTACCTATGTAAAAACTGTAACATAACTGGCAAACAGGTATATAGACTATGCCACTAGAACCACAGTTAGCTGAGGTATTAATCCTTAAATACTGCCCATCATTTGACACAGGTAGGGTGTCAACTTCCCAGACAAAAGGTCATTGATTGCAAGTCCCACATATCCTTGTGACAACTTTCAAAATAGTACTACCTGATCTGTCCTGTAGTTGACTTTTGTTCCTAACATTTATTACCCTGTTATACACAAAAGCAGATTTAGGATCAATGGTACTCAAAATGTACTTGTCAGTTTTAAAACTAACCCAATTTTAATGATGATATTTCTAATCAGAGAGGATGGATTAGAATATTCAAAAATCCTAGAGCTGATGAAATCTTGATCACACAAATCCTTACCAGCACCATTTATATTATCCAGACCAAACTGCAATATAGGCTTGATTCTGTCTGCCATTCCTTGTCGAACTTCCTCACTCAATCTTATGAGTAGTTCTATGGGATATCCTCTCTGGAAAACATATTAACAACTTTTTTTATTTTTCTATCAAAGAGTAAGTAATCAGAAACCATTGCAGGAACCATAACAAACTGATCTTTAACCAGGCTGCGTTTCTGGTGTTGTAGGATGTGAACTATGGTAGTACAAATAGGAAGTAGAAAAAGTGGGTTTTCTAAAGATATTAGAGAAATTGTGTATAAGAGGGGAAAAATTGTAAGAACAAATTTGAACCACAAGCTAGATCCTATAGTACAATTTTCAAAGCCGGCATCAGGAAATGTGGAACTTGCAATCAGTGCAGTTTCATCTGGGAAGTTGACATATTCCTGCATTGTACGGTAGGCATGGTTTAAGGATTAACACCTCAGCTTATTGTGGATCCAGTGGCATAGTTTGTATAGCTGTTTGCCAGTCATGTTATAGTTTTTGCATAGGTAAAACTGAGCACCCACTCCATAAAAAAAATATATGAAGATCACTGGCAAAGTGAATTCAAACAGTGCTTTGTATAAATATACACCAAACTGTGTAGGGGCACCAGTTTTAAAATTTCTGTTCTTGAAAATGTTCCCAGAGACCCTGGGGGTATGGAAAAACCTCACTAAATTCAATGAACGTATTGGCCAATTGAGTTTGAATGTCACAGTCCTACCTGGTCTGAATGACCACATTTCCATTCAAAGTATTCTAAAATGTGGCTAGCAAAACTTTAATAATTTATCTTAGTGTCTTATATTTGGCATGGTCAATTTTTTTGTCCCTGTTTTTAACATTTTCACTGGAATTTTCCATCAATTAAATTATTCATGATTTCTTTTTTCCAATTACTGTAAGATTTTATTACTGGACTGTTTCTATTTGGCTGTTGCTCATGTGTTTTTATATATAAAGGTGACTCTTGTGCTTTTAACTTTTAGTTTTGATGAAGTTCTTAGTTAAGGACAAATATACTAAACTGAAGTTGCCAAAAAATTTGTGGATTTGTACAATGGGTTAATTCTGTTCCTCAACTTCCAATTCACTTTTATTTGGTATAAGGTTTGTTTTAGTGTATGCTAATTGTTTTCATTGGAACTTTATTGATATTACTGTGTTATGTCATTCAATAGGGTGCTCCCACTTCTTCCACTATTGCTATATAAAATCATCATTGGGAAGCACTGCTGGTTATCCAAGTTCAGGAATGGAGTCAAACCACTAGCAGGGCCAACCTGAACAGCTGACATCTAGCTCTCTGATCCCAGAAGGACGGTTTGGGTTAGCCCAGTACTTGTATGAACTCTTTTGGAGACAAGGAACTTCAAAGGTCAGTCACTCAGATTGCAAATGATGTCAGTAATGTCAGTGGTGTCACTATATTAGCCACGGCCTAAGATAGAGACTGTGACTTTCTGCTGTAAGGCTCCCAGCACCAAACATGCAACTCCCAATAGTCCAAATTGGAAAGAAACATAAAATGTATGTACATCTATTGAAACACTTTGTAATGTAAATGAAATATTAAAGTACTTATCCAAGTTTTGGACTTGCTGCTGAGAGAAAATATATTTCTGATTCTGGTAAGGAGATAGTCCCAGAACACTAAAAGCTAACTATGGTTCAGCAGTAGTTACTAAGTATGAGGTTAAGGATACAGCTGAAGAATACTGCCCAATTTCCCAATTTCTCTAGAGCAATGTCTGATGAAAAGACTTACGCAGAGTCACACTTGGAAGTAAATGAAGGCAGTGAGAATCAAATGCTGGACTATAGGAAACAGCTCATTAAGAAATGCTAACATTAATCCTCTGCACTATCAGACAGGTTGAATATGTGAAGGTTGGGGTGGCTATAGAGAGGGGCATGGTGGTAGTCAGAGAAGAAGCGATGCATCTTTCTTTAAGAACAGTTACACACATACACACCCACGTGCACACAGACACACACACACACACACACACACACACACACACACACACACACACACACACACACACACACACACACACACACACTCTTTCAAGGCACTTAAAAGCAGAAAGTAATACCAGTAGAAACAGTCTTAAGTGAACCATTATGCTTCAGAGAATGAAGCAACTGCCCACGCTTCAAAAAAAAGAAAATAAACATCAATCTGAGTAGTTTATTTTCAAGCAAATAATACTGAGTGCACAAATCTTTGTGTCTCTAACAACGAAGCACACGGAGCCCTTGCTACTTATGATTGTGGTCTGAAGGCTTGATGCAGTTTGTGGAAGGATAGCATGGTTTGATTTTTACAGAAATATGAAACTACACACACAGACTGCTAAGGAGTGGTTTCTTTATTTCAGAAAGCCCTTGCTAATCTCAATCTCTTCATTGTGTTGTGTGTATGTATGTGTGTTGGGGGGGCATGTCTATTTTCACTGTATAATCTTGAGTAAATATTGAATGCGTATTTTTTTCTGTTTTAGTTATATTAATTGCTGCTGCCATGTCCTTGAAACAGAATGCAGTGTTGATTCTCAAGGTCATGATGGAAGTGACTTTCTTGTTTATCTTTCCAGGTCATAGATTTCTTTCAGTGTCCTTCAACTGTTACATGTCCTTCAGTCTATGCCTACAGCTCACTGTGGTTTGGTAGACATTGATAAAGAGGCTTCACCTGACACCTGCGTTTCCTCTGAGTCATATTATGACAGTATCATAGTGTTATGAAGAGTGACATAGAATGAAACTTTATACTTGCAGGTATGTGCATCTAAGAAGCTATACTTGTGAATAGCTACTGTCAGGTGTTAATTCTGTAGTTTGACACTCACATTTTTAATGTATCTCTAAAGCCACAGTTATATCATTTCCTTTATGGATTATGCTCATTTTATAACTCAGAAACTAAATGACACAACCCTCTGGAATGTTAAAATTGCCTATTATACCAGTAGCATTTCAAACATTGCAGTCAGCTTTGTACTTTGTACACTGAGGTTCATTCATACCTTTGGTTTTGACAGAGCAGCACATTGGCTCTTCTTTGAGGACGGCAGTCAGAATATATTTTCTGTGTATTAATTTCTTTCTCGTTAATGTTTCTTCAGAATTAATCTTCCCTGTCTGAATCTGTGTCATTTCTTGAAGTTAACATCACTTTCATAAATGTGCTCAGCTTACCAAGTTTTCCCAAATTAATTTTGCACAATTATCTCACTAATGCCTAGAGTATGATTTTTGTGTATTTCAGCACCAGCAGATCCTTAGCATCATGATATTGTTTGAAGATTAATTCACTGACAGAGTAATTTAATAATCAGTGACATGAAACTCGTGAAAGGGCAGGCCATGACAAGTAAGATGACAGTGGGAGCGTTTGTCCAGGATGCATTGCTGTCATATTGCCCATGACAAGTAAAATGACAGTGGGAGTGTTTGTCCAGGGTGCTTTGCTGTCATTATATTAGCCACTACTTGTCTTTTGTTGAATGGGCATATATAAACTGCTATAAAAGAAAACAGTCCTGTTGCCATTAAAAAAATCAGATAAGACATACAGAATGTAGCCACTGTCTAAGAAATATGAAGTTAAATGCTTATCCCTACAATGAAGAAATTCATAAGTCAGAAAATTAAGCCTTTCTAAATGGAGAACTACTCATGAAGCACTGGTCATAACTTGAAAATGTGTATGCAGACAGCAGAAGGGAGATACAAACATGTTTGATTACTATATTAGCACTACTGCTTTATTACAAACAAGCCTTTATTTACCCATTCTTCTAACAAATGTAATTTTTGCTAAAAATATCCCACAAGATTGGCCAGGAAAACAGCTACTGCCCTCAGTCACATTTGAAAGATTACAACTTATTATATGATAGTTGTGCTAAGACATGAGTACTACATTTGTGATGCCCGTGCCCTGGCCCATCACTCAAGGAGCCTCAATCCTCACCACTAACACCAGTGAGGGGTGTCCATATAGGGAAAGGATAATAAATATGTGCACAGTAAAGTATAATTTCCCTTAAGAGCACAAAGAGATCACAGTCAGTCTGGGGCTGGTTTCTCTCTTTCTCTCCAGGTCAACAATAAGACTCTGGCATAGCTATAGGGTCCAGATCTCAGCCTAGAGGGGAAGCTAAAACCTCCATCACCCTCTCTGTCCAACCACTGCTTCATGTCCCTGCCAAGTAGCTGACACACACACACACACACACACACACACACACACACACACACACACACACACACACACACACACACACACATTTTGAGATAAAAGATATATACAACCACGCAGACACTCCTAGGGAAGGCTGGCACAGGTTCTCCAGCTGTGCCACCTTTCTGCCCAGTCTAAAAGGTAGTACCAGCTGCCACCAACCACTAATATCAGCTTCGCAAAGGTCTTTCAGAAAGTGTGTCCAATTATTACTCTACAATATTATTATCCAAATAGTAAGTATGACTGAACAGTCAAGGCTTATTAGAGGGACTTGGTAAAGTATCACTATATACATGCAATGTACTCTAGAGCTTAAATTAACTCTACATAAAACAGCCACAGTTGAAAGGTAAAAATATTTAATAATAAATAATAAAAACACAAGACAATACTTCTTACTACACAGTAGTAGTCAATAGTTCAGAGATCACAGAGAAATACTTAAAATAATATAGTAGCAAAAGTTCTGACATCACAGAAAAACAAACTAGTCTAATCTTCCTATTTCCTAGCTATATCTAAGAGAAAACACAGTTCTAAATAACTTACATATAGAAACAGACAGTGCTGGTGATGTTGGATGTTCTCAAGACAAATGCTCTGAGCTCTCTGATTCTCTCTCTCTTTAAACTGATAACACAGAGCTGCTTCACATGACATCATTCTTCACACTTCTCTGGTGTTCCCAGGCTAATAGAAACTACATTTACATTCTTTACACCTGGTCAGAAACCAGAACAATAAAGGATATTTATACATGCAGTCTTATCACATTTAAGAGAACAAGCCTGTGGCTTACATTAATATTCACAAATGACATAGTTATCTATAAAATTCTATCTGGCTAGGCTGGTAGCCTTCACCTATCTTCAGACATCTCCCCCCGGAGAACTCAAGCTGTTTTTCAAGTGACCCTTGAGAAACGTTGCTTGAGAGGGTTAGGTCTATCTGAGTATAACTTACCCCATTCCCTGTCTTGAGAGCCCATCTGCACTGGCATTGCTGATCCCACTGCAGTGCTGCACTGATATATCATATGCTTACAACCCTAGGCTCCATCTTAGCAACTTGGCATTTTGCTGGCCTGCTTTGTTTAACCATGTTTGGGGATTGTGATCTGTCACTACAGTGCATTTTCTTCCATACAGATAAGGCTGAATGTTCTGCAGTTCCCACACTATGGCTAGACATTCCTTTTCTACAGCTGCATAGCATTCCTCCCTGGGATGGAGCCTATGCCTGAGAAAAACCACTGGGTGCTCTTCTCCCTCTGAAGAAATCTGGCTAAGTACAGCCCCCACCCCACGGTTTGAAGCATCCACCTGCACAACAAATTATTTGCAGTAATCTGGACTGGCTAACACAGGGGGTCCTCCTAAAGTTTCTTTAAGCTTCTGGAATGCCTGCTCATATGCTATGGTCCCCACTACCTTATCTGGCCTGTTCTTCCTTGTCAGGTCTGTGAGGGGAGCAGCTATGGTACTATAACTAGGGATGACCTTTCTGTCGTACCCTGCTGTCCCTAAGAATGCCCTCACCTGATTTATGGTAACAGTTTCAGGCCATGCCTGAATGGCTTCTACTTTGACAGGTTCTGGCCTGATCTTACCACTCCCCACTCTATGTCCTGGTAGGAGACCTCTGCCATACCCACCTGACATTTGCTCGGCTTAATGGTCAACCCTGCCCTCTGTAGTCTGCCCAGCATCTCCCTGACATGTTGAAGGTGCTCTGGCCAGGAATGGCTGTAGATGGCAATATCATCTAGGTAAGCAAGGGCAAACCCTTCTGCTCCTGCTAGGATATGATCTACCAGCCTCTGGAAAGTCACTGGAGCATTTTTCATCCCAAAGGGCATCTTTGTGAAGTCATACAAGCCAAAAGGAGTCACAAAGGCTGATCTCGCTCTAGCACTGGGAGTCAAGGGCACCTGCCAGTAACCCTTGGTAAGATCAATGGTTGTAAGATACTTAGCACCACCCAGCGGATCTAGGGCCTCATCTGTTCTAGGCATAAGGTAAGCATCTGACTCTGTGTGAATATTTAATTTCCTGTAGTCCGCACAGAACCTGGTGCTGCCATCCTTCTTTGGCATCAGCACCAGTGGAGAGGCCCAGGGACTATTGGACTCTTGAATCACCCCTAGTTCCAACATCTCCTGTATCTCCTCTCTCAGAGTCTGTTTGACTCTCTCAGGCACCCTATAAGGGGCCTGCCTAATAGGCTTTTGGCGTCCTGTATCCACCTGGTGCTGTACCAGGTGGGTGCACCCTGGTTTCCCAGTGAACATGTCCCCGAACTCCTGTAACACTGTTCAGATTTCTCAAACTTGGGAAGGAGATAGCTGCTGGGACATTGCTACCCTTCTACTGAGGTGTCAGTCCGAGCCTCACTGAGGAGATCAGTCACCAGAACTCCCTTAGACTCCTCCTGCAATCCACTGCAAATGCTCAGCACAAGGACCACCCCAACATGGTAAGGTTTCATCATGTTAACATGGTACAGTTTTTGCCCCATGCTTCCTGTCTAGCAGTTCCACCATGTAGTTAACATCACGTACCTTTCTTACTACCTTGTAGGGTCCTCCCAAGCTGCTTGCAGCCCTTCCAAGCTGCTTGCAGCTTGTTGCATCTGACAGGAATGAGAACCATTACCTGCTGCCCCACAGCACAGTCTCTAGCTCAAGCATTCCTGTCATACCACACTTTTTTCTGTTGTTGGGCATCTGCCAGGTTCTCCTGGACCAAGCCCATGAGTTCCCTGAGTCTTGTCCTGTGGTTTAGGACATATGATACGCCACAACAGACTCCTTGTGAGGTTTACACTCACATTCCCACTCATCTTAAATTAAATCTAGAGGTCCCCTCACCCTATGCCCATACAGCAACTCAAAGGGTGAAAACCCTGTGGATTCCTGGGGAACCTCTCTGTAAGCAAACAACAGATGGGGCAAATATTTGTCCCACTCCCTCTTAAACTGGTCTGCAAATGCCCATAGCATGGACTTGATTGCAGAGTTTAACCTCTCGACAAGACCATTAGTCTGGGGATGGTAGGGGATGGTCTTCATTTGCCTCACCCCACAGTACTTCCACAGAAAAGCCAGCAGGTCTGACGTGGAATTGGCACCTCTGTAAATCAGTATTTCTTTTGGGAAACCTACCCTGCTGAAAATCTCTAACAAAGCATTTGCCACCTTTTCTGCCTCCATGGAGGACAGAGCCACTGTTTCAGGGTATCTTGTAGCATAGTTTTCTACCACTGGGATATAATTTCTCCCTGTGGAACCTGGGGTACTCAGAGGCCCCACAATATCCATAGCTACCCTCTGAAATGGTTCCTCAATCACAGGCAAAGGCATCAAAGGAACTCTCACCTTGTCTCCTGCCTTGCCTACATTTTGGCACTGATCACAGTTCCTGCAGCACACTGTTACATCTCTGAAAATTCCAGGCCAATAGACATTCTGCATAATACGTCTCTTGGTACGTTTTATGCCCATATGACCTGCAAAGGGAATATCATGGCCTATGGCTAGAAGCACCAGGTGGTAGGCTCTAGGCACTACCAACTGCTGTACTCTCTCAATGTCTAGCCCTCCCTCAAGGGTCCACTCTCTATGCAGTAACTCTCTGTCCCAGTATACAGATTCCCCCTTCCCTAGAGAATCAGGTGCCTCCCTAGCTACCTGCCTCAACCCTTGCAATGTAGGGTCTTAGAGCTGAGCCTGTCTCAACTGTCTCTTTGTAACTCTTCCCAGCTCCCCTTTAACAGGAAGTCTGGTATCCTCTGACACTGGTACCTCACTGTTAGCCTGGGTACTACTACTCACCTCTACCTTTGCAGTCATTCTGTCCAAGGGAACATTAGTACCCACAAGCAGCTATGGCTCACATTCAGTCTCATGGCTACAGAGTAGCTCCATCCCTGAATAATCGCCTCGCCAGTCTTGGCTGCAAGCATGCAGTCTGTCTGGATCTCCCCCAGGATACCAGCCCCACATGCTTGTCTCCTAGCCTGACTGTATGTAACTGCATAAGCCCATGGTGCTGCCTCATCCAAATCCTTCTGTATCAGGACATCTGCAGGATAGTAGTTCAGTAACCCTGTTGTCTCAAGACAATCTACTATTGGCATTTTGTCTTACCCTCTTACTGGCTCTCTTACCTTTTGTTCCCCACTTTGCCTCCATGGACATCTGTATGCCACATGACCACACTGGTTGCATTCAAAACTTTTAACCATAGGTCATGGATGTGTACCTGGACTAGTGGCTTCCCCTGCTAATGGCAGATTCTGTTGGGGCAGTCTGTGCTGCCTACCATGGGTTCCTTTAGACCCACGAGCAGTACTGGGAGCCCCTTTCCTGTGCAGGGATGCCCTGCTTGCTAGGTATAGGTCTCCCTTCTTCCCCAACTCATCTGAAGTAGCACATTGTCTATCAGCTAACCAGATCCTCATCTCCTCAGGCAAAGTGCTAAGGGCTTGTTCCCTAGGTCATGGATGTGTACCTGGACTAGTGGCTTCCCCTGCTAATGGCAGATTCTGTTGGGGCAGTCTGTGCTGCCTACCATGGGTTCCTTTAGACCCACGAGCAGTACTGGGAGCCCCTTTCCTGTGCAGGGATGCCCTGCTTGCTAGGTATAGGTCTCCCTTCTTCCCCAACTCATCTGAAGTAGCACATTGTCTATCAGCTAACCAGATCCTCATCTCCTCAGGCAAAGTGCTAAGGGCTTGTTCCCTCAGCAAAATGTCTGCCAGCCCTTCAAAATTGGTCACCTGATATCCACTCAACCACCTATGAAAAGAAATGCTCAGTTCAGCAACATATTCACACACACTTTCATCTGCCTTGCGTATATGGTCATGAAACCTTTTCCTATACATTTCAGGTGTTAGCTTAAGACATTCTAACAAGTGATTTTTAACAGCAGTATAATCAAAATATTCACAATCAGCAAGTTTAAACAACACAGTTACAGCTTTACCATGGAGTAAGGGGGCAGGAACCATACCCAAAGTCTTTGGTCAGCAGCATACTGTTTACATACCCTCTCAAAGATATGAATGAAACTATCAAAATGATCCCCCTCTTTAAACTGCAGAAGAAATTTACTGACCTTTTTTGCTTCTGGGGTCCAGTTACTCCCTTCCCCATTACCTCCATGACTCTGGCAAAGAGTCAGCATCTCCTTCTCATGCTGCCTCTGCCTCTCCTTTTCCTCAGCTTCCAAGTGTAGCAGTTTCTCATTCTCTTCAGCCTGTAGACATCTCAGCCTCTCAGCTGCTTCTATTTCCAAACGCCTGGCCTCCAACTCAAGTTTCTTTAGCTCCAGATGGATTTTTAAGTCCTCTGCAGAAAGGTTGAGCTGTCCATTCTCTGAGGGTTGTACATCTCCACTGCTAGTCTGATCATCTACTTGGTTGTTTTCTGATGCAGCTGTGACCAAAGCTGCAATCATGTCTGCCTTAGTCAAGTTTCCATGCACCAGTCCCCTAGCCTGGCACATCTCAGCCAGCTGGCTCCTTCTCAGCTTTCTGTACTCCTCTGCTGACATGCTGCCTGCTCTCCCTGACTCACTAAGCTAACCAAACAAATAAAACAATTGTGATTTGAACTCTGAGTATTCACTGCATGGCTGATTTAGAGTACAAAACACATTCAGTGATCACTGTACACAAGGTACAGGAATTCACTCTACCCACACCACTACAAGCCAACCAATTAGTATGTGGTGTGGATATCCCACCACCGCCAAACACTTAATATGTGATGCCTGTGCCCTGGCACAGCAATCAAGGAGCCTCAATCCTCACCACCAACACCAGTGAGGGGCATCCATATAGGGAAAGGATAATAAATACACACATATTAAAGTACAATTTACCTTAAGAGCACACAGAGATCACAGTCTGGGGCTGGTTTCTCCCTTTCTCTCCAAGTCTCCAATAAGACTCCCCACTGGCATAGCTATAGGGTCAAGATCTCAGCCTAGTGGGGAAGCTAAAACATCCAGCACCCTCTCTGTCCAACCAGTGCTTCATGTCCCTGCCCAAGGAGCTGACACACACACACACACACACACACACACACACACACACACACACACACACACACACACACACACACACACACACACTTTGAGATAAGAGTTATATACAACCACATAGACACTCCTGGGTGTGGCTGGCACAGGTTCTCCAGCTGAGCCCCTTTTTTGCCCAGTGTAAAAGGTAGTACAAGCTGCCACTACCCACTAATATCAGCTACTCAAAGGCCCTTCTGAAAGGGTGTCCAATTATTACTGTACAATATTATCCAAATGGTAAGTGTGACTGAACAGTCAAGGCTTATTAGAGTGGCTTGGTACAATATCACTATATACATGCAACATACTCTAGAGCTTAAATTAGCTCTACATAAAACAGCCACAGTTGAAAGGTTTAAAAATATTTAATAATAAATAATAAAAACACAAGACAATACTTTTTACTACACAATGCCAGTCAAGAGTTCAGAGATCACAGAGAAATACTTAAAATAATACAGTAGTAAAAGTTCTGACATCACAGAAAAACAAACTAGTCTAATCTTCCTATTTCCTAGCTATATCTAAGAGAAAACACAGTTCTAAATAACTTACATATAGAAAC
The DNA here is from genome assembly GCF_019279795.1 of Protopterus annectens. Classification (NCBI taxonomy): domain Eukaryota; kingdom Metazoa; phylum Chordata; order Ceratodontiformes; family Protopteridae; genus Protopterus; species Protopterus annectens. Next base: position 541,235,072 of record NC_056748.1, on the reverse strand, counting down.
AGGCATTGCTGCTGATGTTGGATGTTCTCAAGACAAATGCTCTGAGCTCTCTGATTCTCTCTTTTTAAATTGATAACACAGATTTGCTTCACATGACATCATTCTTCACACTTCTCTGGTGTTCCATGGCTAACAGAAACTACATTTACATTCTTTACACCTGGTCAGAAACTAGAGCAATAAAGGACATTTATACGTGCAAATTCTAGCCATTAACTCTGGTCTTAAAACAATAGGCATTATGCCTCCCTCTAGACATATCAGCTCTGAATTTTGACATTAAAGACAGTCATAAAATGCTTGACTTAGCTTTCTTACAGCAGAGTGCACTGTTGTTAAATTTTTGCAGTTCAATACCCAATGCTGTCTTTTCTCATTTAAGAGAACAAACCTGTGGCTTACATTAATATTTACAAATGACAGAAATATCTACAAAATTCTATCTGGCTAGGCCGGCAGCCTTCACCCATCTTCACAACATTATCTAACTTTTCTGCACAGCTCACTATTACCTCATACTGCTGGGAAAAGTATTTCATTTTTCACCATTCTACTTTCAATAAATTATATTGCATGTTATGGCTTTTCCCCTTTAGAAAATACCTTCATTTTGTAATTCATGTTTCACTATATTATATAAAATATCTTAAATAAAATAACAATATTAAGAATAAGAAAACCCTAATGACTTTTAAAACTTTTTCTAGGTGTTTTTCCACATCTACCTAGCAATCATCAAACATCTCCTTTTGTGACTTCATCCTATTCAGTCTTCTGTGGTGAGGAGTCATTCATAATCATAGAAGAGTGAGCTGATCTAGGGGCTGTCATTCAAGCAGACGTTAGGGTTGCTTGTGTCCCCAGTGACATCCTGGCTATGAGAACATGAGTACTCCATGGGCTAAGGAATGAGTGAACTATACAACTTTGAAGAGCAGACTGCCTAATTTGCAAAAACATACATACTTGCACCCACATAGGCTCATAGGATCACAGGAGATTACTAGGCATTTGACCTAGGAGGTCATTTTAAGCCTAGCTGTTTCAACCCAATGTAATACAGTAGAGGTATTTGACAATACCTAAGATTGCATTTAGTGATGACTCCCCATGTTCAGGAGGATTGTGGGCACTATTCCCGGTAAGATTTTATGGTGCCCCATCCACTCATCCAGGTTCATCTTGAAGAGTGTCATAGAGGTACTCTTTTTCACATGAATTGGTAGCCTGTTCCAAAGACGTGGCAGTCGCTGGGAGATAAATCTGTCCCCCCAGCATATCTTATTTAAGTTGCAGGCCATATTTAAGTCCCTGGAATAGGTATCCCTAGACCCATTTGATTTATGGATATGCAGTAAGTTCAGTAGGTTTGGGTCTTGGGTTGCTCTGTAGGCCAGGCATAAGTCTCCCCTAAGAAGTTTATACAATACAGACTATAGTGACAGAGATTTTATTCAGCCCATGTAAGGCACATGCTGGAGGCCCTTGATCTTCTTTGTTAGAAACCTCTGAGGACTCTCTACTTGCTGTAAATGCTTAGTATGATACATACCAAATGGGGCATTATACTCAATTATGGGCCAGATAAGAGCCAAGTATAGTTGGGTTATAACTTCTTTTGCTCTCAAGGTGATGCCTTTACTAATCAAGTGGGCTACATGGAAAGCTTTCCTTACAACAGTAGACAAGTGATGGTCAAAGTTCTGGTCACAGTCAACCTGTGATCCCAGGTCCTTTACCACTTCATGAGTACTTAGGGTATTGTTATTGATTTGATAGTGTGAAGGGACATTGTTTGTACTGATGGGAAAGATGATGCATTTCTTTGCATTCATTGTGGGACCGTGACTAATATACCAGTCGCTGGTCTGTGTGAGACCATCCTGGAGTATACTGACATAATTTAGGGATTCAATGATTGCACGTAGTTTGCAGTTGTCTGCAAACTTGATCAGCCACAATGCTTTAGTTTTGACCTGAACTTCTGAGAAGTATATACCAAACAGTAGAGGACCCAGCACTGACCTCTGTGGCACCCTGCTGGTAACAGGTCTGCTTGCTGATGGGGAGTCACCTACTTTGATAGTGTGTGTCTGGATTGTGAGCCAGTTGGCAACCTATCTTACAATGTAGGGGGTTATATTCAGTTTACTAAGTTTATCAGTAATATCTGAATATGGGATTGTGTCAAAACCCTTTTCCAAGTCGAGGTATGCTGTGTGCACAGATTTGCCCTCATCAGTGGCCTTGGTCACACTTTCAAAGAAATTCACCAGATTTAACAGACAGGATCTTCCATTCACGAAGCCGAACAGAGTGGGGTCTAGAGTTTGGAGGTCACCTATGTCTTTATTTAAGTGGTCCATAATGATATGTTCCATGTCCTTACAGATGAGGCTGATCAGGCTTATGAGTCTGTAGTTCCCTGAGTATATTGTTAGGCCACCCTTGTGTTGGGGAATAACTGTAGCTGTTCCATTTTGAAGTCTACCTCCCATTAGATACTTGGTGAGCCCTGCTACCATGCCAGGCCATATCATGTTCATTCAACCCCCCCCCCCCATCTCTGAGGGAACTGATATAGTCTGCATATCCCATCCTCCCTTACTAGTTTCATCATTTACTCAATCCACTAATCGAGTCTAGGTCACCTGAGCTGCAGTCAGGGCTATATCCCTCTGTAGCACCAAACGTTGTTTGTATTGACTTCTTAAAGCTGCAATTGCCAGATCTTTCTTTTCTTTTTTATTTCTTTTTTTTTTTGTTTTGTTTTTTGCTTCCTGGTACTGGTCATCTGCTTCCCACATCTTGTCTTCTTATTCAACAGGCCTAGTGGATGAGCCTTACCCCCCTCATGGTCTATCTGATCCCAACTCAGTGAGGAGATCAAGGACTCTGGTGCATTATAATATTGCTGTCAAGGAATGCTTTATTTCCCATTATGCTCTAGTTTTCTGTCTGACTTCATGCAATCATTGAATATCCATGGATGAATGTGCAATTGAGACGTGCTGACATGTTTTTTTCACTTCTACAGTGACTCAGCTAATGCCACTCACCTATTGCTCTTTAAGAATACCACTCCTCTGAAAGTCCTCAGACTCTCCCAGGGATTGACCAGAAGGTATGCTTCCCCCCCAGGGTGGGCAGAAACATACTTCCCCGCCAGCGCCTCAGATGGCTGAGCCAGTAATTGAACCTGAGCCACCTGGGCTGTAGTTAGGGCTGTATTACTCAACACTAGGGTACAGTTTGCACTGTCAGTAGTTTTGTCTAAATATCTTTCACTATATCTGGTTGTCCAAAACTGTGAATGCCTTAATAACAAAAGCATTTTTTAAAAATACCACATACTTAATACAACTTCAGATAAATCAAAGCTAGTCATAAAACTATACTTTAATAAGACTTTTTGAAAAAAAAACATTAAGTAAATAGGTAAAACCAAAAATGCCACTAAAAGACAAGTTAGTGACTCTATTTTAACCTTACACTGACAGTCCCTATCTCTGAGGGCACATGCTATTTCTGCCTTGCTGATTTGCCTCCTGTGGAAAGGTTTCATTTTAGTTAGAGACATTAAATTATAAGACTAATGGGCAGAAACAATGCCTTCAAAACACTAGGAGCTGCTGTTTGCAAATTTTAGATGACATTTAATTTCTAACTAGTACTCCGCCGTGTCCAAGAATGATCTGGGCCAGTGTTTTCTCAATCACCCACATTTCCTGCCATTGCTGCTGTTACTAGAAAATAAATGTTGATTTCAGACTTATCTTTTTTTCTCTCTGAAGCCTCTTCTTTTTATGATGCCATTTCTGCTTCAAATGTCTCTAAACTAATGAAAATCTTCATAACTGTATTGCCTATGATACCGGATGATACTGATATCTATTACTGGAATGTTAAATATTTCATTTTTTAATAGAGTGCTTCTTTTGATCAAATTCAGTAATATTACCCATGCATTTAAGGGAGCACTCTATGGCAGCTTGTTTTAAGTGTAGTTTTAATTCAGCATCTTGTTCCAACATGGTAAAAGATTTTTTTGTATCCTGCAGTCCACAGGGGCAATTTTAAATTGGGTGTACTGTTGAAAATGATTCACGCTGAAGTAATGATTTGTCTTTTTATATGTATTGATTTAAAAAAACAAATCACACAATTCTTGTGAGAACAAATCTGCTGAAGGTATAGAACTCCAGAATTACCGAATCATCCTCTGCCTTTTTTTGGAGTCTCAATTTAGAGATCATATTGAATTCCTATAACAAAAGTAGTCACAGTTAGAAAAAATCCATCCAAATAAAAATCCAGTAAAAAAATCTGCCAAAGAAATTCTTAAAATATCTACCAGAGAAGGAACATTTTACACAAAAACAAACACATTTGAAAGCAAAAATCAAGTGTATTACCCAACAAGACAAAAATTACCTAGTCTTACAACCTTTCCATATTTTTCTTCTTTTGTTATACACGTATTAATACTGAAATTCCACCATAGAGGTTTATACTGGGATAAGCCATTATATTTAGCGAGGACACTTAACAGACTTTTCTATGCAGTGGTTTAGATTCTAGTAAAAATTGGGGGGTGAATGTGGCAGCGCTCTCAGCTGGATCTATTTGTAGTTGATTGCTTGAAATTTTGCATAGGGTCTTCTCCAAGTTAAAAAAAGGTTTGCCCTGGAGATATTCCTAAAGGTGGTTTCATTTAGTGGAAAAATGATACCATTAAGTGTGGCAAAGAAGGCAATAGACTTGTGGTCAGATTTGACTAGGGATGGGGACGTGTGCTTGAGTACATACAGGGACTAGGTTGGTAAGGACAGGAAAGGATATTGCAGCCTTAAGTGGGTAGTTTTACAATTTTCTGCAGTGGATTGATGTCACCAAAGTCTAGAAAATACTTAGCATATCCATTTTAGAAGTGTGAGTGTGCCAATCAATGTTTGGATTATTGTAGGCCCCTAATAAAATGGCATTTGATTTAATATTTAACTCTCCAATGGTATTAAGGTAATTTCCACACTCTTTGGAAAAAAAAAACTAATAGGGTTCTGTAGTGAACAATCAAGTAATAGTTGGATTTGTCAAGGATGATTTGATTCTTCAGGACCTCCAGCTAGGGTTGTGGGTAATTAGACATGAAAAGATTGTATTTCTGACAAATAGAGATATTTTTCCACAACTACCTAAGGGCCTGAAGGCATGATTAGTATTAAACCCTGGTAGAGAGGGAACACTCTCACTGCATAAAAAAAGAACATGTCTCAGGAACTACACAGATATGAATGTGTTTTGAGTCCAAGGAGGGTCTCAAGTTCTGGAATCTTTCCTGTTTAGATTCCTAGCACTGATTAATGCCAACATGTTGTTGTTTGAATTTGGGTTTGAATTTGTTATATAGGACTGGCAAGTAGGAAAACTCATTATAAAAAAGGCATTGTATCATCAAAAAAGGCTTTAAGCAATATGCAGAATGCCAGGTATGAAAGGTTAAAGCCATCCCTGGCAAACAGGAAGTCTTATCTACCATATCATTCCAGGCTAACACATGCCAAATCCCCTTAGAATGATACTATTGACTTAGCCAGTTGATAAAGCCAGTTAACTTGTCTTGTTATCTAGACATCATTCTTCGAGAAGGCAAGATGCAACTCAGAACCAGTGCCTTTCCTGCTTATGACACTTGCATAGTAAGTTTCATCATGTCACTCTGCATGTCCCTCTGGTTGAAGCATCTAAGGTCATTCACTCTCATGTGGGCTACTACTGGGTCATAATCATACTTGTCTGGTTTATTGGACATTAGAGCTCTTCTTTCATCATAGATCCTGAAACCAGACAAGCAACTTGCAGTCAACCTGTTCTTCTTTTCTTTTTCTCCAAAAATCTTTACCCTGCCTGGTTCCTCTTCTCAAGCAGAAATTATTAGAGAGGTCCCCACCCACTTTAATTTGCACCTCCAATCCCTCATATATTGTTCCAATCAACCTTAGAATTGTATCAGGGAAAGCAAATCCTTCCATTGCCCTGCTCATGAAGTCCCAGTCTACTCTGTCAAATGCTTTCTCTGTATCAAGACTCACCAATAAAAGTGATACTTCTTTACATTCTGCTTCCCTCTGGATCATAAATGCTCTATTAATATTGTCAAATATTTGCCTCCCCGCCACAAAACCACACTGATCCATATCTATCAATTTTGGTATCATTTTTGCCATTTTTTTAGTCATTATAGACATGAACACTTTATAATCATGGTTTAGTATTGAAATGGGCCTATATGAAGCTGGATCTGATGGATCTATGCCCTCTGTAGATATTACCATTCCCACTGCTTTCTTCCAGGATGTTGGTACTTCTCCTCATCTTAAAATACCGTTAAACAAAACCTTCCAGATCTTTATCAGTTTTTCCCTCCTAAATTCCAAACTTCCACAGGAATACCATGTATTCCTGGGGAGTGTCCTGTAGATTGGTTATACATAGCTATTTTTATCTCATCACTTCCTATCCTGTTAGTAATTGAGCCTCAGCAACCTCTAACTTTGGCATATTTAATTTTTCCATAAATATTTCCATTTGCACCTTTTCTTAATTTCCATATTTCTCTGCTTTATACAAATTTTCATAACATTTCTGAAATATTTCTAATACTTCTACAATGTTTCTTGTTATCTTCTTTGCTATAGGCTCCCTAAGCTTGGTGACTGCCCTTTCCACTTTCTGTTGCCTGAGTTGTGCTGCTAAAAGTTTTTGTGCTCTAGAATTATTATCACAAAAAGTTGCTTAACAGCAGTCTTTCTAAACTTGTGCATATTATCGAGGTAATCCCTTAAATTTTCTGTTTAGCATTCTGCAGTTGCTCCTTTTCTAGTTCTGAGGCATTCCCTCTATTTTGTAATACTTTTAACGTTTGTCAATCCATCTAAATAATTCTTGTTACTGTTTAACCATATCTCCCTTTCTTTTATTTCCATCCTAGTTGAAAACTCCACTTTAATTTTATCCCAGTCCTTAGATATGTTTTCAGAAGATGATTCTATCTTCTCTAGAAGCTCCTAAATTAATTCCACAACCCATTCTTTAAATTCCTCTCTTTTCAACCAGTAAGTGGGAAAGCGCCAGTGCTCATTTTTATTTCATTACCGTGTGTTTTTATTTTAGTTATTATTGACACATGATCTGAAATAGTTATTGGGTGTGTTTCAAAACCTTCAATTAAAAGCACATGTTTCTGTGAGATATAAAATCTAATAAAACTAATAAAACAAAAAGGTCCGGTCACCCGAAGCAGTCAATGAAGGCAGCCACTAATAGGATATAAACCAAGTAATTCAACAGGATCCGGAATATAAAAAATACATTCTTTATTGTACAAACACCCCGATTAAGCGCTTTCTTTTCCAAGCAGGAAACTTCTGATGAATTTTCCTGCTGGGAAAAGAAAGCGCTTAATCGGTGTGTTTGTATAATAAAGAACGTATATTTTTTATATTTTGGATCCTGTCGAATTACTTGGTTTATATCCTGTTAGTGGCTGCCTTCATTGATTGCTTCGTGTGACCAGACCTTTTTGTATTTTTTGTGTTTTTTGGCTCGGAATACATCCCATGGTTTACTAGATATAAAATCTATCTAGCCTAGCCCAGTTTTTGTATCTTGGTGAGTAATATATAAATTCACTCCAAACTCCTAGTACTGAATTCACATCTTCCATGCCAAACATTTTCATAAATTTCTTCAAAAATCTACCCTCCTTTGTTATATTTTCCCTTCACTGTTACAAACCAATTTCCAGTCTTCACCTATAAGTAATATTTCTTGCTGAAAGCTGATTATTTCTCCCAGAATTTTGTTAAGCTCCATTATAGTAGTTTTAGGTGGGATGTAAATGCATGGCAGTGTAATCCTCTTCCCTAGCCAGTAGTCCCTTAGTACCATGTATCTTCAATTATTATCGGTTTTCCTCCTCTATCACTGTTACAGCTCCTCTTACAATTAATATGAGTATTCTTCTTTTCCTTTGCCCCAGATAATCCACTGAAAAACCATCCTGAAAACCTTTATCAAATTCACATGTTCAGATCTTTCCAGGTGTGATGCCTGTAGCTTTAAATTTATCTGTAAGACTATTCATATTGACGTACATTACAGAAAGCATCATTTGTTTATATAGTTATTATTACCACCTCTATATATAACTACATTTTGCTAAATGTCTAGTTTCAACTTTACAAGTATATACTGTTCGGAAGGTTGGTCTTTTATACAGTTGTTTCATGTCATATCCATTTGTACCTATGTCACATTACATAACTTTTTGTTTTTCTGAAAGCCCTGGAACAGAACAAACAACCCACCCAAAAAACCCTCCTAAAACCTATGAACTTAATATCACACAAAACTATGTACATCTCCAAATATTGAAGTTTTTGCTTCCTAAGAAGAACATAATTTCTAAGTGGATAGCAACACAGACAGGCTAAAGTTAACCAAAAAGAAAGATTAGTCATGCTAAGATGCATGGTACAGCCTGTTCTATTCGTAACTGCTATTTGATTTTGTATTTATTTATAACTCTTCCAGTTGAGAAACACTTCAATGCTTTCAGTAAACACTTTCTCCAAGCCATTTCTCTTTATCAAATTATCTTCAACTGATATGCAAACCAGACACAAACATGCTAAAGGTACCTTGTTCATCAGAAAAAAAAAAGCCTTGCAATATTCAATATGATTTTTCAATTATACACTTTGTAGTAAACTTGTTACTGGATAACATCTACTGTTTTTACCCAGTCATTTCCCTTGCAAGCATGGGAAAAGCACACTGATTTTTCTTTTGCCATACTCTCTTAACCAGACCCTTCTGCTCTTCCCCCATCTCCTACCATCCTCATTGTT
>NC_056748.1:541216160-541221160 GCF_019279795.1 Protopterus annectens | reverse complement strand
ACAGACATTAAGTAATATACATTAACAATTACACATTTATTTGTTAATTAGATTATATTTATATGAAATAAAGACAATTATTACAGTATAAAAGTATGAATTAGTAGATTTTGAGCATAGCACATTCGAAAAGCTGTATTAGTGGGTTTGCCATATAGATAATAAAATATGTGATTAGGGTTTAGACATTCAAAGAAATGGAGGAGAGGGAAGGAACTAGGTAGGGCAAGAAACGTTAATATTGTAGTTATGGGGTGGGGTATAAAGCAGGTTCATACATAATTATATCATAAGGTTTATATTCAAAGTATAGAGGTGAGGGTGTGCAGTGTCACAAAATATGTATGTTTAAGGGAGATACTGATAGAATTGTTCAAGTACTGGTAAAGACTGATTGTGTTGCTTCGAATTCTGATTGAAGAGAAATTATTTGATAATATGGCAAGCCTGAAAATAACAGTGGTATTTATCCTGGAGATATACAATAGCAGATCCATCAATTTGATAGCTGAAGTTTTAGTTTTATTTTAAATGAGTTTGCATTTGGAATGGATTTCGGTGGTAGTAGAATATGGTTTCATAGTTCAGTTACACTATTTGTATATAGAGAGTCACTTGCAGTATTAGATGATTTGGTTATCATGATTAGTGTTTTTTCTGTGAGTGTAAAATTCTCTTGGGGATGTAGTATTGTATTAAGTTGTTGTTAAGGGCAATTTTCTGGCTTATAGAGATGTCATTGTATTGTTATTAGCTAAGAAAGAACTAGGCAATGTGATGGGTCTAACCACTTTAATTCTCTGAGGGCTAGCTAGGCGGTGATGTGCTCCATTGTTACAATTTACTGCAAATGTGTCTATTTCATTATAAAATTGCTCAAGTTTGAATAATTTTGAGACTTGAAAGTTAGTGAAGATTGGGGTAGCAAAGAGGAGAGATGGCAGTGAGAAAGTAAAGTCTGTATGTTTTCTGGCTATGTCAGTGAGGTAGATTTTTATATTGTATAATGTATCTAGTTTTTGATGATGATTTTTTTTAATAATGAATGGTTGAGCTTCAACTGGTCATCTGTGATGATAGCCAGTAATCTTGTGTGGTTCACTTGTTATATCATGGCCTTGTTTACAGAGATAGCAAATATTCAGCACAGCCTACACAATGTGTACACTAAGTGTACACAGTTCTGAGTGAATAGACACCACAAACATAACTCACACCTTCTTTCTCCTAATTTTAGTATTCCTATTGGTATTCTTGCAGCTTTAAATATTGATGGGGATTCATAAAAGTTACCACAAAGTGCAGACTACATGTACACTTAATGTGATCTTTCTTTTTTTTTCAAAACAGGTTTATTGTTTTAACATATAAGAGAAATATCATAACAATTGTATACAAGTAATCAAAAATAGGTATTATTATAATATTCAACAAAACAACTAAAGTATTTACAAAGACATCCACTACAATCAGATCAATTAATTAAACTAAAATACCATGTTATTGAAATTAAAATTGTTTTAACAAATTTTGTAAATTATCCCATACAATATAATAAGATGTTTTTCTATTTGTTCTTGTCCTAATTGTGTTTATTTCCATATGGCACACTATATTCATAACATTTTTAAATTCATTGAATGAAGGAGGTGTATCTGAAATCCAATTTCTATTTATTATTTTCCTAGCCACTGCTAGAATAGACCATAACAAGGAAAGCTTAACCTTTTTAACACTTTGAGGTACAGGTGTGTTGAATAATATAAGAGATTTAGAAATAATGAAATTATCTGTAAAAAGAGCCTGCAAAAATTCATTAATTGACTTCCAGTATTCTTTCAATTTTATACAGTCATAAAACATATGAGCCCAGTCAGTATTAATTTCTACATTACATCTTTTACATAAATTATCTTTATTATTTATTTTATTCATCATCAAAGGTGTATAAAAAGATCTATGTAAACATTTCCATGTATAAAGTCTCCAGACAATGGAAGACGTAGTTCTATAAGCAGATTCCAATATATATTGTTTATCTGGTTGATTTGGTGGGTCCCCATTAATAGAAGTGAAATAATTCCAGTATGAATCTACACTGTAAAAAGTTTCTTGTCTGATAATTTTATGTATGTATGAAAGTTTACCTTTATCAGAAACTTTATGTTGTAAATTTAATATCAAGTAATCAATCAATGTTGGAATAGATTCTTTAACTGTTATAGACATTAGATCTATTTTATTAATGAGATGTTGTCTAAAGGTATGAACCTCTAACCAGCAAGTTTCTCTTAGATCAAATTCTTGTTTTAAGAAATCTAGATTTTTAACTTTATTATCAGATATCAACTGATACCAGTACTTTAGATCATTATCTATAGTTAAATGAGTTCCTTCAGAAGTAGATGACAAAAGCATACCCTGAGTATACATTATAGGGAATACAATAAAATTCCATTCCCTATACTTAGGGTGCATGAATATAAAGTTACAATAACTAATAATAATATTTAATGGGTAACAAACCATATGTTTAGGTGTAATAGGTGAAGTACAAAATTCCTTTAGTAACCATAACATGGAGTTATTTACAATCATATTTTTATGTGTTAAGGAGATTTTCATGAAGTGCTACTAATTAGCTCCCAATAATCTTTCCATTTTGTGACATGTGACTGATCTATTAATAAAGTAATAACTTTTACAATAGAAGAGATAGTATATAAATTAAAGTCTGGAAAAGAAATACCCCCTTGAGACCAGCTATTAGTATGTTTCTTTAATGCAATCCTAGGTCTATTAGGTGCCCATAGGAAATTTAACATTAGTGTATTCAGTTTCTTGATAATTATTTTTGTAGGTGGAAGTATTATTGATTGTATTAAGTATAAAATCTTGGGGAATATTATCATTTTAATAATTGCAAGTCTCTCCTCCATAGTAAAAAACATATTATTCCAGGTATTAAAAAGATTTTGTATATTAAGAAAACAGGTATTATAATTATTATATATAATAGATTTAATATCTTTAGATAGTATTATACCTAAATAAGTTATCTGAACTGAATTGGGTACATATTTAGTAAAATCACTAATGAGAATATTTTTCGTGTATATATAGGTAGTATTTTAGTTTTTCTTCATTGAATATTAAACCAGAAATACTTTTAAAATTCATCATTTTATCAAATAGAGACTGCATAGAAGAATTAGATCCTGCTGATGTAATTAGAACATCATCTGCAAAAGTTGAATTTTGGATGTTGTATTTTCATCTATTTCAAAACCCTCTATGTCAGTACTGTTTCTGATCAAATTAGCCCAAGGCTCCATTACTAAAGTGAATAATAGTGGAGAAAGTGGACATCCTTGTTTTGTACCTTTAAGAATGGGTATTTTTTGTGAAACATATGTTCCTACCTTAATATAAGCCAGCGTTCCTTTGTATAAATGCTCAATTAGATTTACAAATGCATCTGAGAAGTTTGTGCACTTCATTAAGGTAAACAGATAGTCCCAACTTACTGAATCAAATGCTGAACTTATATCAAGACTAATAAGTGTTAAATCTTTCTTTTTCCTATTTGCAAAATCTATTAATGTTAAAGTTCTTCTTATATTATCAAAAGTATTTCTATTTACAATGAAGCCTGTCTGATCTATATTTATAATGCCAGGAATGATTGTCTTCAATCTATCAGCAAAGATACTCATAAACATTTTATAATCAACATTAAGTAATGAGATGGGCCGATATGAAGTACATCTAGTTGGATCTTTATTAGGTTTTAAAATTGGCAAAATAAATGTATATTGCCAAGATGGGGGGGTTATTAACTCAGTTTGGGCCAAAATAAAAACCTTATGTATTAATGAATATGTACTTTTAGAAAGGATTTTATATATCTCTGGTATAATACCATCATTACCCGGTGCTTTGTTTGATTTAAGCTTATTTATTTGTGTAATAACTTCTGTATATGAAATACTTTTGTCCAATAGTTTAATCTGTTGTTTATTAAGCTTTTTATTCATGTTTGTGGTTATAAACTCCTTTATTTTATCTTTAGGTTCCATGTTAATGTTATTATGGTTAATTTTGTGAAAGTGATTTCTAAATTCATCTAGTATTTCTGGTATACTAGAAACATTCTTCTTTTCCTTAGAGAAAAGATTTATTTGATATGGTTTTGTTTATTCAACCTTTTTGTTTTATTTTTAAGTCTATGTAAGTATTTGGGGCTTATTGAATAAGACAAAACTTGTATTCTCTAAAGTTATTTTAACTTTATGAGTTAAAATTTCTTTGTATTTCTCATTTAGTTTGTTTATTTCTTCAATAACTTTCTTGTCCATAATATTTTCTTTATTATTATGTTTATAAGAGTCTAATTTACTTTGAATATCTAACAATTCCTTATCCCAAGATTTCCTTTTATTATTATACCATCTGATACTTTGTCCATATAGATATGATTTTAAGGCATCCCAAACATAAACAATGGAGACTTCAGGAGTATTATTTATGTCTAAAAATGTTTTACTTCTGAAAGTATATATTCTTTATAGTCTTTTAGTTGAGTTAAGTATGCTGGTATCCTTTTGATCTAAACATTATGAGTATTTTTTATCATGAATTAAAAAACAATTGAATTATGATCAGATATAGGACATGAAATGATTTTGGAATTAATTAAATCTGTTACCATCTGGTTAGAAAAAAAGACCCTATCTATTTTTGAATACGTTTTGTATCTGTTAGAAAAAAAAGGTGTATGGTAATGACTTTGAATCTATCTGATTATTAATATCATTCAAATGATAAGAATTAGCAAAATCATTTAAATGTTTTGCATTAGATGTAATTCTTCTTTTCCCTATAGTGGTAGTATCACTTTCATGTAGTATACAATTAAAGTCACCAGCTAAAATAATATCTCCTATAGAGAATGATATGATCTTATCAAGATGATGTTTCACTGTATTAATACCAATTCC
>NC_056748.1:540926160-541211160 GCF_019279795.1 Protopterus annectens | reverse complement strand
AACTCTCCAACAAGTTCTGTTATCAGAGTGGCAAGTGTTTTTCAATAAGAGAGAGAAAGCCAAAGGAAAAGAGTTTACTGATGTCTGAAGAAAGACTTTCTAGAATAATCACAAGACTGGATAATAAAAAACCTACCCCCGGATTCACGAATCCTCCGTGTAAGACTTAATAAGGCTGCAGTTGAACGGTATGATGTCAGCGTGCCATGAATATTTATGAGGGCACTCTGACACAACCATAACTCCTACACGGACCGAGTATGAAAGCAGGGGGCGTGTCTGACTGCCGAGCAGTCTAAATGTCCACGCCCCTGAAAGTGTACTAAAAGCAAAATGTCAACACACAAGAGCGAGTTTGCTCAAATGTACTTGCAACAAACACCACACACTCTGACACTGTAAACCCCCATCACAGTTATAAAAAGTAAAATATTTATTTATTTTTTTTAAATCCACGATATAGCTGCCCGTATTTGCGCGTGTGTGCACGGGTGTGCCCATTGCTTAGCTATAGTTAGCAATTCCAACATGGAAGAGCATAAGAAAGAATGTTTAGGCAAATCACACCAAATTGCAATAGCATAATGGTAGAGGGTATGCACAAAAAGGAGGTATTCAAGGTTCGAGTCCCACCACTCCCCTTCTTATTTATGTTTTAAATCAGTATTTGAAATAATACCAGACATATATGATTATGATTAAAATATTATTAAAAGCAGTGAAATGGCCAATGTATCAGTGAACAAAATATATATTTTTAAAGGATCCAGATATATAATAGCCTGCTGTTAAGCAGCTCTTTACCCAACTTAACAGAGGTGCCCATAGTTTAATAGCGCTTTACCCAGCTAAGCAGAGGTGCCCATAGTTTAATAGCGTGTAAAAAGCAAACTTCGGACTCAGCACGACTCCTTAAACAAAAACTGAATATTTATTTGGTAAGCGCTTTCGCGTACCTTCCTGTACGCTTCCTCAGACCATACTTCATTTTATTTAACTAAGGTCTCTCTGTTGTAGTGGCATTTCATTTTTGTATAGTTTAATAGCGCTTTACCCAGCTAAACAGAGTTGCCCATAGTTTAATAGTGCTTTATCCAGCGCAATAGGGTTGCCCAAAGTTTAAAAGCGCTTTACCTAGCGCAATGTGTTTGAGCGGACATGCGCACCGCGCCAACCAGGGCACCGTAGGGCACCGAGGAGCAACGTAGAGCAAAGATGCTTAAATGCAGCCACACCCCCTAGCCTGTCTGAAATAAAATGAATGACAAGGTTCGAACCTAGGACTTTGTGCATCAGAAGCAAAGTACAGAACCAGTAAGCCATGACAACATAGGGGAAACATCCACTTTTAACATTCATATACTTATGAATGATAGTTTAACCATTACTAAGCAGGTCTGCAGTCAGCCGAGAATTTTACAAAATGGCCAATCATAAAAAAGTGCGGGAAATGTGACATATGTAAGCCCCACAGGTGGGAATACATGCCATAACTGATTGTAGCTCACATCTGCAGTTAGAATGTCTGGTGTCGGAGAGGGAACACGCTTCCGAGTGCAACGTTGGGGCATCGAGGAGTCCAAATACATGGTTTGGCTCCTTGTCCACCGTCACGAGTCAAGACTCCTGCAGGACCAATTCCAAGGGATGGAGTACAAGGCAGAAGCTTGGAACTGGTTAGCTCGTGACCTCACCAGTGCTACAGGTGTTCCTCGGACTGGTGAGCAGGTGCATCACCACCATGCAGACCTGAAGAGATGAAAGCAGAACCGCCTGAACCAGTGGATACAGGAGACCCGTGGGATGCGGGATGCCCTACAACTGAGTATGTAGCCATGGAATGCAGTATGTAAGAATTGATAATGGAGTATGTATAATGGATAGGTATGTCTCAATATCCCCTCATTTACTTTACAGCTGCAGGTGACCATGCTATGAATCAGCAAGCCTATGCTGATAGGTTGCTAAGGCTGTACCACCAGGCAGGTTAGTGATTATTCTGCATGTATTGTTATATAAAATATGGGAGAGAGCATGAAAGAAAGTGTTGTAGTCCAATAATACAGCCATAAAATTGCCTGAATAAGTCCTCTGCATGTACTGTCAGATAAAAACGTCAGAGAGGCATAAAAAGAGTGTAGAAACCCATTAAGAAAGGTAACATATGTCTGGAACGATATCTCTGCAGGCACTGTCATATAAAATAAGTGAGTGAGCCTGAAAAAAGAGTGTGCTAACCTATTAATAAAGGTATAATATGTCTTAAACATGTCTGCCATATACACTGTTAAAACAAATAAAGGAGTGAGCCTGTGGAAAAGTGTGTAATGTCATTAATAAAGGTCTAAAACCCAGAGTGTGTTTGTGTCACAGAGTCTGAAATGTTGTTGTACCCTTGCATTATACAAACAGTACTGTTTGAAAAGGTACTGGAAACCCAGAGTTGTGCAGTCCCATATAAAGTGGGTGATGGAAGTGCTAGTAGCTGTGAAACATATATACAGTCCACAACAGTCAATTACTGGCTGGCATGAATAAGTAAAACTGGCACATGTGTAGCATGTTAGATTTTCCCCAAAAATGTGAGTGTGTGTCAAGAAATGCAGGGTTCTGTATAAATCAAAGTGAAAATGTCATGTGAAAACATCCCAGATATGTAGATAAAGAAATATAAATGCAATCAAGAAATATGTAGCAGTAACATCTGCATCCTGGATAGTTAGTTTGTCAGATACAGGTCAGGCATATATTGAACTAGCCAAACCCATTACACAACCTAATGTATGTTGGCAAGTGTAATAATACATGTAGGGGATATACACTTGCAGTCACTAGGAATGTAGTGTATATGAAAAGGTCATTAAAAGATGTTAACCAAGGTATTTTCTACACCCTACTGTATGTGCATAAACCATGCAATTCCACACCACAATGGGTATGTGTAATCTTAAATATTTGTTGGGACATATGTCCTATTGTTCTATAAATATTTGCATTCATGTTGATGCATGTGCCCTGTTTGAACACCACAATCATGGTGGCCTGTTGCTACCAAACATCCCTGCAAGCTGTTGGAATAACCACTGTGGTTCAATATATGCATGTGTTATGTTTGCTGTTCAACTGTTGCACCCTTGGTGTGTTGGGTTAATGGGAATATTATTGCATGCTGTTACAACTAATCTGGAATGCTGTTTTGCTTATGTTGTAATTAAACACACCTAATCACAGAACGTATGGGAAGGCCGATCCTAGTGGACCCACCTGTCCCTCCTCAGCCGGCGAGTGCACCTGGCACCAGCAGGTCTGGTGCCCAGTCCGGGCTCCCCTCCTCCATTGGTCCTGTGCCACCTTCGGGTGGAAGCACTGCAGGGGATGGGGCTCATTCCCCCCCCATGCAAGCGTGGGCAGAGAAGGGTCACCTGTCACCCTTCGAAGGGTCCGGGTTGTGGTGCGTAGGGAGATCCAGCATTCAGTCGCTGATCCCCATGCCAGCTTGAGGCAAGAGTGGCACGTCTCACGGGTGAGCCTGCCTGTCCTACACAGCCCCCAGCACAGCCACCCTCGGGGCTGTGAAGGTGCAGTGGTGACTGCCCATGGGTGGGGATCTCAGTTCCACTGTTACCATCTGTGGGCTCATGGGCTTGTGATTTCCAAACAACCTTCCCCATTAATTGTGTTCACCCACCCCATGTGTCAAATTCTGCCCCTGTATGCATCTTGTTTGTCTTGTCTGTTTACATCCCCAACCTACCTCCCCAAATATACCTACATCCCCTACCTAACATTCCACTCTCACCTGAAAAAAAAATAAAAAAAAGGGCAATCTGTTCCCACAAAAAAATTACGCCCCATACATAGCTGCCCATTTCGCACACATGTTCGCCGGACATGTAAATTGATAATTATAATTGGCACTACAACATACTCCGTTGTCCTCACCCCTCTCTCACAGGTGGAAGGTTGCAAATTTCACACCAAATTACGAACATATGCACAGCTGTTGCTGGTACAGAAATGGGCAGCTATGGGCCTTCCCTACACCCTTCCTGCACATCCCAGCTGGTTTCCCTACTGTCTTTCCCTCTTTGTGCCCCCTTTTTCACCACTTTCCTATCTCTCCATTTTCTTTTCTTTCAAAGAAATTAGCACGGGGGTTAGCGGGAGTAAGCACTTTTAAGCAGTAGTTAGTGGTGGTGCGCGAATGTGAGCTTGTGTGCGCCTAGCTAAGCATCGCTAAGCATAGTGCAAACCTGCTTACAACTGCTTAAAAGTGCCTTAGTCACTCTGTATGACAGGGCCCTTGTATTGCTCAGCAGCAAAATAAAATTCACCTGTCAGTCTCGAACCCCAGACCTTGAGCTCACCAGTCTGCATGAAGTACCACTACACCACAGCAGATATACAATAAGTTGGTGCTGAAAAAAATATATCATGCATTACAATGAGTGAATGTAAAGGGAGAATAGGAATGGCATAATACAAATCATGTTCTGTGGCCCTTAACCAGCAAGTGTTGTGTAATTGCATGACATGACTGTGAAAAAGAGAACCAACCATGCTAGTAGGGAATAATGTTACAGTAGCACCTTACAAACCCCACACAGTATCAGAGCAGGATAAACACTGGCATATTTGAATAGGTCAGAGGCCAGACCTCCCAACTGTATCTGGTTTACAGGGATATCCATGATTTGCAAACAAATGTTAGCTGTGCCCCTCAGACTCCCTGTGAAATGTAGTAGCAGTAGGCAGAAAGGTGGGGAATCCCACTTAATGATAAATGTCAAGAAGTGAGAGTAGACACTGCTTGCACGTCAGAAAAGGTGTAGTAATACATATGCTCAGAATCCAGATATGAGACATATACCAACCTTCTGACTGAGGCAACAGTGTCCACAGCAAACAAGCATGGTCCCCACCTTGCAAAACTGAAAGGGCTACGCCTACCTAACCTATCATTTTATAGCAGTGTCCTGAAATCACAGTGAGAATTGCAATTACCACACAGCAGACTGCATGCAATTACTAAATGGTGGGCACCAACTGGTGCAGAGGCCATCACATGCACATGCACATTTTTTTTAAAGTGGAACCTGTGTGTTGAGAGACAGCCTTACAAGACTATCTGCAAATATATAGAGCTGAGCATATTTTTCTGTATTATTCTGTATTATAGAGCTAAATTGTTGCTTAGATATCTGTTGTCTTACTGTTCTGCAAATATACAGAGATCAGTATATATTTTTTTTGGTTTTATAATTTGCACTCTGATTCCTCACATCTCTGTTGAAACTGTGTCCCCCCCCCCCACCCTCATTTTGGTTTCTATAGCTTGTGTGTTGTTAACTCAAGGTTCCCTTAATTTGACTTAATAGCAGCAGCCTGCATTTAAAGTGGAACCTGTGTGTTGAGAGACAGCCTTACAAGACTATCTGCAAATATATAGAGCTGAGTATATTTTTCTGTATTATTCTGTATTATAGAGCTAAATTGTTGCTTAGATATATGTTGTCTTACTGTTCTGCAAACATACAGAGATCAGTATATATTGTTTTGGTTTTATAATTTGCACTCTGATTCCTCACATCTCTGTTGAATCCCCACCCCTCTCCCTGTTCTTGGTTGTAGTTTAAATTTGGTGGCTTTTGCAGTGCCCGCCCCACTGCAGATTTGATCTAGGACACTCCCCCAGTCCCATCTCTTTACTGAATTCTACATAATAAACCCTTTCTGCACATGCTTTTAGTCCTTTTTTAATTTAATTACATTTTTTCAAACTGTGTGTGTGGACTAATATTGCTACATACTCAAGTGTGCCAGCTTGGATGTGAATTGTTTTTACTACTGTTTTTGCTACTTTTCTGAAAAAAAAAAAAAAGAATTGTAAGCCTGTTTCCTACCTTTCCTGTAATTAGTGTTCCAGATACAGATTTGCTGTATCCAGGACTATTTGCAAGCTTCTGAGCCCCCCAAGCCTTTCTGTGTTGGAGGGAAGCCTTCTAGCTTATCAGTGGGAGTGGTAAGCACTAGGTAACCTGTCTACCCCATAAGGAGTGGTTCTGGCCCAGAATTTGTAGTTATTGGCCATTTGGGCGGTCTTCCATCTCTCTCAACTTTCTGATTTGAAGGCCTGCATTTGCATTTGTTTCTGTCCTGTAACTGCTGGGCCCATCTCATTTGCTCACTCAAAAAAAAAAAAAAAAAATTATCTGCTTTTACTGTATTTGTGTTTCTTTATACTTTATTTTGCTTTTGCATCATCTTAAAAGTACTCAGTTGTATTTATTACTGCTTGGTGTAACTCATTCTAAGCCTTTTAGTTTAAGCACTTAGGCTTCAGACCAGTTGTTTTACATTAAGAAGGTTTGTGGTCTGCACTGTAGTGGCAGAACAGGTAGCTTACATCCTTCTAAGTTGGGGACTGCTGATTGAGGGCTCAGTGTCTGTTATTCTAAAAGTGTTTTAATTCTGGTTTAAGCACTTGGGCTTCAGGCCAGTTATTTTACATTAAAAGGGTTCGTGGTCTACACTCTTGTGTGAGGAGAGGCTGGTCTCTGACCTTCTGAGCTGGGAATTTCTGGTTAAAGGCTTATAGTGCCTGCATATTTGAACTGCTTCTTACTGAAATTGGTACACCTTGTTTGCTGTAGCATAGATTAGAGCCAGGCCTGCTGAATCTAGCTTTGTTTGTATAACTTGAGCATTAATCCAGGTATTCTTTAAAGTATTAAATTGTATTTATTACTGCTTGGTAGTAACTTGATTAAAGTGTAGCTATCATTCTAAGTCTTTTGGATTAAGCACTTGGGCTTCAGACCAGTTGTTTTACATTAAGAAGGTTTGTGGTCTGCACTGTAGTGGCAGAACAGGTAGCTTACATCCTTCTAAGTTGGGAACTGCTGATTGAGGGCTCAGTGTCTGTTATTCTAAAAGTGTATTAATTCTGGTTTAAGCACTTGGGCTTCAGGCCAGTTATTTTACCTTAAAAGGGTTTGTCGTCTGCACTCTTGTGGGAGGAGAGGATGGACTGTGCCTTTCTGAGCTGGGAATTTCTGGTTAAAGGCTTATAGTGCCTGCATATTTGAACTGTTTCTTACTGAAATTGGTACACCTTGTTTGCTGTAGGATAGACTAGATCCAGACCTGCTGAATCTAGCTTTGTTTGTATGCTTGTTGTTTGTTTGCTTGTTATTTCCCTGAAACGCTAATTCCACCTAAAACGTTGCTTTTCAGCACTTCTGTGGATCCCTAGTGATATCTGCATTGCTTACTGTACTTATTTCCTTGTTTCACTTGAAAGAAAGTTACTGTTTGTCATTTTTTTTCTTGTTATTTCCCTGAAACGCTAATTCCACCTAAAATGCGGCTTTTCAGCGCTTCTGTGGATCCCTAGTGATATCTGCATTGCTTACTGTACTTATTTCCTTGTTTCACTTGAAAAAAAGTTACTGTTTGTCATTTTTGCATTTAAGTTACCTGTAACACATTGCATTTAAGTTACCTGGCACTTGCTCACTAAAGCAATTATATAAGTCAGAACTAAAAAATTAAAAGCACTACACCCTCACAAATTCCCCTTGAGTACCTTGTTCCCCATTGGCCCTTTTTTCAATTATAAAGGAATTCCCAATACTATTCTAGCATGTCCAAAGGTCAGTTGTCAATCTCCTCTCCGGTCCAGCTGGTGAATCTGGGAATCTTGAGGCAATGTTACAACTGCCTCATGTACACAGACAACCCTCTCCTCCTCCGAACAAATTCCAACACATGTGAGAGATGCAACCATATAGCCATACTGGAGGCTAAGCTCTCTCAACTCAGTACTGGCAAAACCAGTCAGGAGGAGAAGGAAACCACACTCACTACAATTCCAGTCTCACATAGACCTACCACGACAGCAAACCAAACACATAAACAAACAAAAACATACTCGGAGGCTCTAAATAAAAATCTGCCTAAGCAGCAGAGACCTCCAAAGCAGACACCGAAGCAACTGTTACCCCAAAACAAAACACATGCAACACATGGCTCACAAAGCCAGTGTGCCCAATAGTCACAGCCCTTAAGGCTAAACAACACACCTGATACACTTGTAATAGGTAACTCTATCGTCAGGCACACTGACGTCCCACTCACCAGGCTGAACAAGGAGAAGGTCATGGTGAGCTGCCTGTCAGGCGCTAGGATCCGCCACATAACACAAGCACTCAGGTCACTCCAAGGCAAGTACAAATATGACTCAGTCATTGTCCATGCTGATGTGAATGACCTGAGACGTACCTCCCTGGACTACATGAAAAGAGACATAGAGAAGCACTCTGAGCATGTAGCCCAGGCCGGTATGACACTGACCTTGAGTAGCATCTTACCCTCACCAAGAATGATGCCACAATATGAAGACAAAATGATCAATTTCAACAATTGGCTTAAGTATCAGTGTCATTCAAAGGGTATCCAATGCCTGTCAGCCTGGGATGACATGCTCAAAAAGCCACAATGCTTCGCTATGGACGGCTTGCACCTGTCACCCCTGAGCTTTCGGATATTGGCAAAGGCTCTTGCTACCCCCATAGTGCCTTTTTTAGGCAAGGCTCAAAAGACAAACCCACCTCCATAGGTATCACAAGGGATAAGAAACTAAGAGTAATGCTACTCAACGCCAGAAGTCTAAACCTCAAGATGCATGCACTCAAAACTCTCCTTAGCATGGAGAACATCGATATCTGTGCAGTAACAGAAACCTGGTTCAAGGCTCCCGAGAGCACCCCAGCACTACCAGGTTATACCTCATACCATGCTTTGCGGCCCCAAAACTTGGACCGAACCACAAAAGGAGGGGGAGTATCAATATTCATCAAAGATACCCACACTTCCAGGTTGGTGGTACAGCACGAAGCATCAGAGACTATCCATGTGCAACTAACAGTGGATAAAACTGCCTTCCGGTTTATAGCCTGCTACAGACCACCCTCCCAAACCCAGGAACCGCACTCGGCTTTCCTGAGAACACTGGAAAATATGTAGGTCTCTCCAAACACCATTATATTGGGCGACTTCAACTACCCAAACATAGACTGGGAGCATTACTCTAGCTCCAACACCCTAGCCCAAAGGTTCCTAGAATTTATAAACTCAAATGCTATGGAACAACTTGTTACCACTCCCACAAGAGGGGAAAACATACTGGACCTGATCATCACCAATATGGGGACTCTATGCTCCAGACCAGAAGTGTATCCCTCACTGGTTAGATCAGACCATAAACTAATCTCACTGGATATTCACATCCCGACTCCACCCCCTGCCCTGAAAACCACAGTGAAAAACTTCTCTAAAGCAAATTTCACACTCCTCAAAACTGAGGTGGAATCCTTCAAAGCGCCCGGGCCTGTGGAAAATATGGCCCAGACCGCAGAATCCTTTATAAACGCATTCTATGAACACCTTCAGGAATGCCTGGATCATGCAGACGTGCTGTATGGTGGACCCCAGCCATAAACAAACTATACAATAGAAGGAGGAAGCTACTACATGATAGAGCAAAATCCCAAAAAGGGAAGGCATCTCATTTCAGTATTAGCAAAAAACTACAGGCACTCATAAAATCGTCTAAGATTGCACAGGACACTAAGGATAATCACAATGCTTTCTTTAGTTATGTTAGGAACCTGGGTGGAAATTCCCAGATATGCTCAGAATTAGTCCAAAAATTCCAAAAAAATACACCGAACCCACAGACATTGCCAACATCCTAGCTGACAGGTTCAGTGCAAACTTCTCCCCCCCTCCCCAGCAAAAGGGCAAATATCTATCCCAGCAGAATGCTGCCCCCCTGACATCTCAGATGCTCAGGTAAGAGCTGCCCTCTCCAAAGCAAAAAACACAGCATCAGTGGGACCAGACGGTGTCCCGGGCTGCATCCTACTTGAACTCCAAGAAGAGCTAAACCCAAACATAAAACTACTGTTCAATCTCAGCCATACTACAGGATATGTACCCAAAGAGTGGCGTACAGCAACAGTGGTCCCTCTCCACAAAGGTGGAGCCTCAACGGATCCTGGAAACTATCGCCCCATAAGCCTGACTAGCTTGGTCTGCAAAGCTATGGAAAGGATCATCATGGACCTCATAAATAAAGATATTGGGGACCTACAGACACTGGATCCTACCCAGTTCAGCTTTGTTAAGGGCAGATCCTGCCTCTTAAACCTGGTTGATTTCTTTGAAATGGTCATCAAGGCTATTGCCGAGGGGAAGGTGGTCCACACAGCTTACCTGGACCTCGCAAAAGCCTTCGATACAATACCCCACTCAGGCATTATAGATAAGCTCACCAGCTTAAATATAAACCCCTATGTCACTAGATGGGTTGCAAACTGGCTCAAGGACAGAACCCACATGGTTAGAATTGCTGGAGCCATGTCAGACTCCAAACCAGTTACAAGTGGCGTCCCACAAGGCTCAGTCCTGGGACCTCTCTTGTTCGGTATATATTTCTCAGAGGTACAGGCCAACATGGAAGGACTGTGGCTGACCAAGTTCACAGATGACTGCAAACTGGGCACCATAATCAACTCTCCAGCTGACACAAGCATCCTCCAAAAGGGCCTCATAGAAACAGACAACTGGTGCCAGAGCCATGGCCTCAAGCTAAATGCCAAAAAGTGTATAGTCATCCCCTTTGGCAAAAACAAAGTTCCCACAAATTACCACATAGGTGGTAATCCATTAAGTACAGAAGAAGTAATTAGGGACCTGGGGACCCAAGTTGATAGCAATCTCTCATTTGACAACCACGTGGCCAAAGTGGTTAGAAAAACATTTTATATAGCCCACCTAATCATGAAGGGATTCACATCTAGATCAGGGGAGGTCATCGTGCCTCTTTACTCATCCCTCATCAGGCCTATAATTGAGTACATTGCCCCTTTTGGGATGTACCTTACCAGACACCTGCAGCAACTGGAAAGACCGCAAAAGTATCTCACCAAGAGGATCAAACAGCTCAAACAGATGCCATATGCTGCCCGGTTAAAGAAACTCCAGCTCTACTCAGTGTCATACCACCTGCTCAGAGGCGATCTGTGCCTGACGTATAAAGCCATGTCCAACCCAGAATTAATGGACATGCTGCACCTCAGAAAATCCAAATGCCATTGAGCTACGCGCTTGAGAGACTTGAACCTCAGCACTGAAATAAATAGGACATGCTGGAGGGACAGATTCATAACACAGAGGCTACCTTCACTCTGGAATAAAATCCGAGTCCAGGTTAGGCAGAGTCCCTCATTGACTCTCTTCAAGAAGAATCTTGATGAGTGAATGGGAGATCATAGGTTTACCCTGGGTATCACTTCTGTGTCACTGTTAGACAGAGGCACCGTATACTAACCTCAAAAGAGAGCATAGCAAAATTAATTTAAAATGGGTGGTGAAAGCCAAACACACTCTGACTAGGCTTATAAATGCCCTAGGGCAGATAGCCTAGTATGAACCTATGTGCAGATACCTAGAAAAGCAGCCTGTATCTGCTGTCCACACATGAAATAATATCAGTGCACCAACTGGTAGAGAGAGATAGCGTGAGCGAGAGAGACAGACAGAGACAGACAGACAGACGGATACAAACAGGCAGTAGGAGACAGACACTGAAAACAAACAGCAACACACAGAGGAAACCAAAACCAAACAAATAAATAAATAAATAAATAAACAAAAAAAATACAACACCTACAACAGACGGCGGTGAGGAATACAAAGGTAAGGTATGTAACAGATATGTATTTGCTGACATCCGAAAGATGTGTCTGAAGGGAACCCTACATACTGTGAATCATCCATATGTGGCAGCAGTCCATATCTATATGTACATGCACATTTGCATAGGGCAAGGGACGTACTGCAACTGTTAGCGAATGCTGGACATATGTATGTTGTTGAAGGCTGCTATGTGCACATATGTATGTAGGTTGTAGTGTGTGGCATTGCAGTCAGCAAGCAGTGCCGCTATATTTAATGTGGTGATTACACGCTGTGGGACTGAGCTACAGGCAGTGAGGCCTGCTACAGCTATATGGCCTGAGGACAGCAGAATGCATTCTGCACAACATTGTGCAATAGTATTACATAACCGTATGTCTCACAACTGTTGCATAATTGACATCCCCACCATGAAAGGTGGGCCATATATGTGCCTATATGTGCAGTTATATGTACAGCAATGGATGTTTAGATGTATGTGTATATATGCATGTATATAAATATATATATATATATATATATATATATATATATATACATATATTTATATATATATATATATATATATATATATATATATATATATATATATATATATATATGTATATATATATATATATATATATATATATATATACATATATAGATATATATATAGATATAGAAATATAGATATATATAGAATTATAGATATATAGATCTATATATAGATATATACATATATACATATAAAGATAGATATAGATCTATGTAGATATATATATAGATATATGTATATATATATGGATATATATTGATATATATGGGTATATATGGATAAATATAGATATATATTGATATATATATATATATATGGATATATATATATAGATATATACAGATATATATATATATATATATATATATATAGATAGATATATAGATACATATATATATATATATATATATATATATATATATATATATAGATAGATATATAGAGATATGTATGGATATGTATGGATATGTATAGATATATATATATATATATATATATATATATATATATATATGGATAGATATGTATAGATATGAATATATGTATGTATGTATATATATAGCAACTCGCTCCGCGCCCCGCCCTGCCCCCAAATGCCACCCGCCCCCAGTAGTCCTACATTTATAGCTAGGTAGCCACACCCCTCTTTCTTCCCTAGCCAATCAAATTTCACTTTACTGTTACCCCCCACCCCCTATTAATCACTAAAACTTCCCACCCCTGCAAACGCTAAAAGGCAAAGGCTCCTACTTATCCCATAGCAATGCACCACAGTACAAAAATAACAAAATCCGCCCTACATGAAAAAAAAAGGGCAGCACATAAAATTATATCCATTTTACTACCAGTATTTACCCTACTCTACCTAATAACCAAATATGAAGACCAGCCCTACTCAGGTTTCCATTATCCTAGACATCATACTATAGCTCTCCTACCCCTGTGTAGTATCAATCACACAATCCAACAACTGCACAGTAAAACTGCTAATTCAAATTATTACTACCCTCATATATCAGAACAAACAAGCCCCAAATCTAAACATGGTCAGAAATTGCTACAGAAACTTATGAGGCTAATGGAATATCTCAGGAAAAACATCACTAAAGATGGAGATATCCACCCAAACCCTGGCCCCACAGCAAATACCTACTCTAACAGCCCACCACCTGTTCCAAGATATAATAACTCCCTCCAAATCTGCCACTTAAACATTAGAAGCATTAACAATAAGATACACAATCTACATGCTCTATTAACTACCTACCTCCCAGATATTATGTGTTTAACAGAAACCTGGCTTAAACCAGGGACCAAGGACAACGAGATCATACCACCGGGCTATAATATACATAGAGCAGACCGCATAAAAAAAAAGGGTGGTGGTATTGCAGTGCTCTACAAAAGCAATCTTAATGTCATTCTTAACCCCATGCAACCACCCCAAATCTCTAATGCTGAGATTCTTGCTCTAAAACTACAGCTAAATAGGAAAAAAAGTATTAATCTAATTGTAATGTACATCCCCCCTGGAAAAAACGCTGACACATTGGAGAGTATCCTAAATTGGCTATCCAACAACTACCCCCAGGAATCTATAATCCTGGGTGATATCAACATTGACTGGAACCTATGCTCCTCAGAGACCAACCCTACCCATATAAACCTTCATGGGTTCTCTCAGACCATCACCTCTGCTACCAGAATTGGGAACTCTAACCAAAAAGACAGTATCCTTGACTGGATCCTTATAAACAGCCAACCCCAACTGTATATGTCTGGGACCCTCCCTAATGAGCTCAGCGATCACCTTATAACATATATAAGGAAAAATAAAACAGGTAGTTCTATACCCCCCATGTATAAGTCAATTCGAAATAAGAAACATTTTGACCTCACAAAGTTTAAAATGGAACTTAGATCCTGTAACTGGGCTTCTCTTAAGTATCTCCCCCTAGAAGAAGCAGTTTCTAAGTTTAATACCACTTTCCTAACCATACTTGATACTCATGCCCCTAAAAGACTAATCAAAACCAAAACAAATATTACACCCTGGCTTACAAAAGACTCCAAATCGAAAATAAAACTCAGGAACAAAGCCTGGGAAAAATGGCGTACTACCAAATCACCCATAGACCGCATTAAATTCCAACAGCTAAGAAATATGACAAAAACATCCATATTAATTGACAAAAGAAACTACTACTGCCAACTACAAAATAAACACCAAAACACCCCTCAAAAATTTTGGGCAGGTTTAAATAACCTTCTACATCCTGGGAAATCCTCCACTCCTACCCCAGAAATAGTATCAGATAAAAACCTCGAAGAAATAGCCACTACCTTCAACACTTTCTTTACGGATACTATCCAAGCCTTGGCTAACCAACTATCCACCACGGCCTCCACTGCTATAGAAACCACACCAAAAACTCCTCAGACTTTCCATCTTCAACCAGTCTCTACTTCCTTCATTCGATCCTTACTTCAAAAACTTAAACCAAGCTCCCTCTCCGCAGACCTTCTACCAGCGGAATACTTACAACTAGCTTCAGACGACATAGCTTACCCCATCTCTATACTTATAAATCGTACTATTTCAGAATCTACAATTCCCTCAATATGGAAAATATCATACGTAATCCCACTCCATAAAGGTGGCTCATCCACAGAATTATCAAACTACCGACCTATAGCCATAATGTCCCCACTGGCCAAAATTATGGAAAAATGTCTACACAAACAACTCCTTCACTATCTTACCCAGAACAAACTCCTGACCAACTCACAACATGGCTTTAGACCCAATCACAGCACTACTACAGCCCTCCTCTCCTTTACTGACACAATAAACCATAACCAGAATAACAAAAAAATATCCTCAGCACTCTTTCTGGATCTATCAAAAGCCTTTGATATGGTTAACCACCGACTACTCCATGATACCCTAAGAAATCTCCACCTGGATAACCAAACATTAGATTGGTTTCAGGCCTATCTCTCTGGTAGGAAACAAGCAGTACGGTGGGAAAATAAACTCTCCAACCTCCTTCCAAACACCATTGGAGTCCCTCAGGGGTCCATACTGGGACCACTTCTCTTTTCAATCTTTATTAATGACCTCCATAAAGCCATCCCTGAGGCCACCTGTATCCAATATGCCGATGATTCGACATTAGTATGCTCTGACAAATCTCTTGACAAACTACTATCCAAAACACAAAGCTGTTTTACAGCAATAGAGAAGTGGCTATCTGGACGGCAACTAATACTGAATCCAAAGAAAACCAAATTATTACTCTTCCATCCTACCCAAAAACTCCCTTACAATTCCTTTACCATACAATCCAATAATGGGACAATTATCTCCCCAGACTCCCACACGAAACTATTAGGGGTGACCATTGATAATAAACTCAAATTTGACATCCATATTAATCAAACTATTAAGACCATTAATAAAAAACTAGGGTCCCTATATAGAATCAAATCCTTTCTAACACCAATTGCAAGAGTAACCCTGGCTCGCTCGCATTTACTCTCTACCCTACTATACGCCTCTCCAATGTTTACTAACCTTAATAAATCAGACCTAAATAAACTATCATGCTCCTACAATCACATAGCGAGATTTGCAACTGGTAAACCATATAGAACTCATCATTGTCTTAACCTAAAAGACCTCGGCTGGTTAGAATTCCATAACCTCCTCCAGCAAAACCAACTCATTGAAGCATTCAAAATACTCAAACACCCAGAAAAGTCTCCAGCACTGGAGAATTTAATCACACCTTACATCAATCTAAATAGCCTTCGGTCCTCGTGCAGGACACTTATTCAATCAGTCAAATCCTGTAACTCTGGAGGCGATGCACTATTTGCCAATTCCATTGGTAAGATATGGAACTCCCTCCCTCCCAGTATTACCACCATTACCTCCTTACCCCACTTCAAAAAAAGACTAACCCACCATTTCCAGTCTCACTGGCTTTGCCAGTGCTCATATCCAGAATAACCTCTTCATATTAGCTTACCTCTTCTTCTCCTCTATCAAGCAATTTTTTTTTCTCTTTCCGTTTATCTCTCCTTATCCTTCTCTCTTCACCCCTAATTCTATTATTCCTTTCTTCTCTATTCTACCTATCACTCTTATCTCTCCTTTGAAAGGTATGACTTCCTAGGATACGTATATTTAAACTTTTGTCTGTCTCCATCTGTTCACATTGTTGTCTTGTCTATTAAAGTAAACATCAGAGAAATTTTTATATTAATCACTTATATGACATGTTCTTTTTTCTCTATCTTGTTTTTACTACAACAATGTATTAACATGTACCTGCTTAACTTGTATGTAATTGTACTCTACATGTGGAGCTTTTCTCCCCGGGCCTCCGCTGAAAATGGACATATATCCAGTCGGATTTATCCCGGTCAACAAATGTAAAATAAATAAAAATAAAAAAAATAAAAAAATATATATATATATATATATATATATAAATATATATATATATATATATATAGGGAGAGAGAGAGAGAGAGAGAGAGAGGGAGACACGGGGTCATATGTACTGCAACAGGTGCTTGTTGTCCAAGGCATGGACTGAACACCAGTGTTGATACTGCAGTGCCATACCCCATTCCAATACACCTTATGCAGTAACTGCCACATAGGTGATAGCCTGCCTAACACTGAAGGTGTCAGAAGGGAACATGGGACACAGGTGGACAGTAGGCTCCCCTTTGATAATCACAGTGCCACAGTAGTCATGTAATCTGCCTATGTGGTACGTGTCATCACAAAAGGTGTGTCATCTACGGAAATATAGGTTGGAGTTACCCTCTACTCATCTCAATGCCCCATGTGGTATGTACCTCACATGACAACTACAGCAAGTGGAAAGGCCACAGACATACCTAACAGCTCTGATTATCAATGTAGCATTGTTTACACCACTGTTAGGTCTGAGTAAGTATTGTCCACTCATGTGCCACTTGGCTGAAGTGTAATGTGTTGCCAGCATGTGTTAGTGAGTGGACAGTATGTGTGTGATGTGTGCAGTACAGATTAGCAAGTGTACATCTGTGAACATGGTGGGTGCACACTGTCTGCATGTACGTGCATAGTGGACCCATGGGACGTGTGGCATACCCTGTCGTACACATTGTTAACATCTCATAGTATCTTTCAATGGCCAGTATGCATTCTACTACAGTTATGTACTAACATGGGTAGACATGTGTGTATGACATGGGTTGACACTATGCTGTGGGTGATACCGTTAATATCTGTCAATGATTTGCGGTCTGGTAGTATACACAACCTCAACAGCATGACTATAAGCAATCATTGGATGATGTCCTGACAAATGGCACACAGTTGTAGGGAGCTCAGTAACAGTTGGATCCTTCCGGTGCTACACTATAACACTAAACAGTGGTAATGACCGCCACCCATTCCTGTGACCACACCTGTTTGGCATATAGCCCCCTTAGGTACATGCAAACACACTAGGGATGTGTCCATCCAAATCTGGAAATGCATGCATTGGCCTACAATGCATCCCCTGAATGGGATGCATATCCTACACAAGGGTATCATACAGACAGATACCTGTTGTCTGATACATGCTGTATAGCAGTAAGCCGACTATGGCATAGTCATCCTCATGTACTATACATACTATCCCATCAGTACCACACAGGTGGCAGCCCTCAACATGCATGTTGGATACCAATGTGTACATACAGCCTCATGTTATGTCATGTGTCCCTTGGTATCCACATATCCATAGGTATTGTGGAGTCCCAAGGTGTATCACATAAGACATTAGAGGCCTGAATGCATATCCACAAGGCAGTTGTACACCTATAAAGACTGTCCATTATTGGCAGTCATTGTTGTGTATGAACATGTCTGACATATACCCCAGACATATACCCTCACTCACATTACTCTTAATTAACTGTCATGGGTGTGTGTGGCACAGATGACCTTGGACACAGAACACGACAGTGGACGGCCTTGTCACATACATACATATGTGACCTACAATCTGAGAAGCAGCAGCACAACCTGTCAATGGAAACAAATGTATTCATGTAGTATGCAGGCTTCACACCTATGTACTGATTGAGGGGACATGTACATATATATATTTGCCACGCAGATACCTGCTGTGTGCAATGCACTTACTGTTGTAATCATAATATGTCATACCATAGTAAAAGCAAAACCCACACCGCATTGACACCCACACAGTCAGCATTTACAGGATTCAAACCCCTACCTAACTATGTTATGATATTAGAGAGAAATGCATTAACACAGCGCACTATTTGCTTTTTTGGGTGGTTTCTCTTCTGTATTTGTAGGATGGTGACATCATCAGTCTTTCCAAAGAGGAATGTACCTTTTAGTGGGTTTTCCCAGTCTCCAAAAAGGGAACACTTCTCAAAGGAAACTACATACATACACCCCCCCCCATACACACACACACACACACTCACTGGCAGTGCTTTCAGGATTCAAACCCCTACCTAACTACGTTATGATACTAGAGAGAAATGCATTAACACGGCACGCTATTTGCTTTACTGGCTGGTTTCATTTCTCCTGCTGTATTTGTAGGATGGTGACATCATCAGACTTTCCAAAGAGGAATGTACCTCTTTTAGTGAGTTTTCTCAGTCTCCAAAAAGGGAACTCCTCTCAAAGAAAACTGCACACATACCCACCCCCCCACACTCACTGTCAATGATTGCAAGATTCAAACCCCTACCTAGCTATGTTATGACACTAGAGAAAGACGCATTAATACGGCGCACTATTTGCTTTACTGGTTGCTTTCCCTTCTCCTGCTGTATTTGTAGGATGGTGACATCATCAGACTTTCCAAAGAGGAATGTACCTCTTTTAGTGAGTTTTCCCCAGTCTCCAAAAAGAAAACACCTCTCAAAGGAAACTGCACACATGCACCCCCCCCCACACACACACACACACACACACACTCTCAGTGTTTGTAGGATTCAAACCCCTACCTAACTATGTTATGATACTAGAGAGAGACACATTAACACAGCACGCTATTTGCTTTATTGACTGGTTCACCTTCTCCTGCTGTATTTATAGGATGGTGACATCATCAGACTGGACATGGTGATGTGTGTACACTTTGTTTTATGCCATTCCAGGAATGGTCCATGTGGGTCAGCAGGTGCCAACAGCTTGAACAAGACCTCATAATCCTTACCTTGTGTGATCTATCTGTGGACACATTGACATTCTGTCATATGTCAACACATATTTATGCACAGCTTGTTGGTGGATACTACATGTGTCTGGGATGTTGATAAAGGGCTATTCAAAGTCTATGTGAGACATGTGTAGATGTGTTCATTGATGTATGTCCTGGGTGGCTGCCTTGCAAACAGTCTAGCATGTTTGGGAACCATGATCCGCACATGAACATACCACAGTTGGTCGAGTTGTGTGTATGTCAGCTACCAATAGCTCTGTTTATGACTGCAACCATGATGGACTCCATGACCTTGCAGATCAGACTTCATAGGCGTACTGGACTTGACTTCCCATGGTGTGTTGTGCACCAACACTTGTGGGGAGTGCCATATGTTGCTGTGACACATTCAGTGGTTCCACATCCTGTGTAGGGGATGAGGCTCAGCTGACTGTTCAGGTGCAGGATCTGTTTGTTCTGTAGTTTGTGCATGACACATATTCGGAATCAATGTATTCCACTTGCTGCCATGCTTTTGGCAGTGGGGGTAGCTGCTCATCCATTCTACATGTGATATCTCCTGGTATGATGATATGGCCTATTGTCAGTGGGAGGTGGGTATGAACATATGGGCCTGTCTGTCAGGATGTCGGCATTGTCAGTCAGGTACAGTTGGCCCTGACTCAGGACATATATGGGTGTACATTGCTATTTATGACATAGCTGAAGGAGGTGTCATGATTCAGTCTGGACTCCTTCTCAGCTACTCTTTACAAAACACCAACGAACATGAGCACTAATCCCTGTTATACACTTTTACACACTTAACACCCTACTGATCCTTTGTGATCAGGCTACAGAGTATGTCATCATAATATCCTGGCATGTCCAGGGGTCAGTTTTGTATGTAATCTCCAGTCCAGCTGGTGAATATTGTGATATTGACACAATGTAACATCTGCCTCATGTACACAGACAACCCTCTCCTCCTCTCGACATACTCAGATATATGTGTGAGATGCACCTATAGAGACGGGTCTACTTCAATTCATTGAATCCCATTTCATTGAACTTTCATTTCACTGAAAGTTCATTACATCGACAAGCATTTGCCCCCTTCCCCAATGTTGTGCAACCCTGGAGTTGATATATATAGTAGGGGGGATGTGGGGGCACAGCCCCCCACATCAGGGGGTGTGGGGGGCGAAGCCCCCCACCTAAAATGCTTGTCGATGTAATGAACTTTCAGTGAAATGAAAGTTCAACGAAATGGGATTCAATGAATTGAAGTAGACCCATAGAGACATACAGGGTGCTGAACTCTCTCGACCCATGACTGGCACAATCTATCAGGTGGTGAAGGTAACCACACACACCACATATCAGTTTCATATATCCTCTAGTGACAGCACTCAAACCACATTATCACATATAGACATACTCGGATGCTGTAGATGTACTCTGCCTAAGCAGCAGAGACCTCCAAAGCAGACACACACACAACTGCTACCCCACTACAATACCCACATATCACACAGTTCACAATGTCAGTGTGCCACACATTCACTGCCCTTTGGGTTAAACAACACACCTAATACACTTGTAATATTCGAAACTTATTGTCAGACACACTGACATACCACTCACCAGCCCTAACAAGGGAATAGTCATTTTGGGCTGTCTGTCGGGTGCCAGGATCTGCCACATAAAACAGGCAGTCAGGTCACTCCAAAGCAAGTACAGGACTGGCACCATCATTGTCCATGCTGGTGCGTAAAATCTCAGACGTTACTCCCTGGACCACAAGACATGATACATGGAGGAACACTCTGATCATGTAGCCCAGGCCAGTATGACCCTGACCTTGTCTAGCATCTTACACCCACCAATTATGATGTCACAGTATACGGACAAACATATCACGTTTAACAGTTGCCTAACAAATTTGTTTCATTCATAGGGGATACAGTGTCTGTCAGCGTATGGTGACATGCTCAACATGCCACGTAGCTTCACTATGGACAGCTTGCACCTGTCACCCTTGGACTTTGGAATGCTGGCTAAGGCTCTTGCTACCATCATAGTGCCTTTTTTAAGCAGGGCTCAAAAGACAAACCCACCTCCATAGACATTACAGGTTAAATGAAACTACGGGTAATGCTGCTCAACACCAGATGTGTTGTCCTCATATTGCGGCCACTCATGACTCTCCTCAGTATGGAGGATAGTGATATCTGTGCACTAACATACGCCTGGTTCAGGCTCACTTATGCACACCAGCACTACCAGGTTATGTTTCATACCATGCTTTCTGACAACAAGACTTGGAACAGACAACACAACTAGGGGGAATATCCATATACATCACAGTTACACACACCTCCGGGTTAGTAGCACTGCACAAAGCATCACAGACCATACATATACAACTACCATTGTGCAAAACTGCCTTTCAGTTTGTTGCCTGCTACAGACCACCCTCCCAAACTCAGGAACCACACTCGGCTTTCATGGGAACTATGGAGAATATGAAGGTCTCCACAAACACCACTATACTGGGTGACTTTATATACACAAATATTGACTGGGGATACTACTCAAGCCCCAACACCCTCACCCAATAGTCGCTACAATTTGTAGACTCATATGCTATGGCACAAACAGTCAGCACAGCCACAAGGGGGAATATATATTGGACCTGATCATCACCAACATGGGGACTCTATGTTCCACACCAGCGATATACCCCTCATTGGTAAGGTCAGAACATACATGTATCTCACTGGACATACATATACCCTCCACACACCCATCCTGGGTAATCTTGGTGAACTTCTCATGAGCCAATGTCTCACTTCACCAAAGCAAGGTGGTATCCTTCAGAGACCCTGAGACAGTGGAAAATATGGCTCACACTGCTGAATCCTTTACATACACATTCTATGGACACCTAGTGGACTGCATGGATTGTGCTATCCCAAATAACAACAGGACTCACTACTCCAATGGCAGGGTACCTGTCTAGTAGACCCCAGCCATTAATAAGCTGTACAATGTCAGGAGGATGCTACTACATGATAGAGCACAATCCCAGACTGGGAAGGCATCTGTGATCTGTACTAGCAGACAGCTACAATCACTCATGAGCTTTTCTAAGGGCCGCTTCTACCGGACAATTGCACCAGACACATAAAGACTATCACACAGCCTTCTTCAGTTATGTCAGGAACCTGGGTGGACACTCACTGATATGCTGTGAGTTACTGCATACTGACTAAACATACCCTGAGCCCACTGGCATTGCCAACATCCTGGCAAACAGGTTCAGTGCAGATGTCTCCCCCCCATCCCCCCTAAGGAGCAACTATCCATTCCAACAGAGTATAACCTCCCTGACATCACACAGTAACAGGTGAGTGCTGCCCTCCCCAAAGAGTACATCACAGTATCAATGGGACCAGATGGTGTCCCAGCCTGCATCTTACACGAGCTTCATGACAGACGTAACCCTCATATTACATCACTGTTCAATATCGGAGTTACTACAGGATATGTACCCAAGGAATGGCGTACAGCAAAAGTGGTCCAACTCCACAGAGTTGGTGCCACAATGGACCACAGACAATATTGTCCATTAAGCCTAACTAGCCTGTTCTGCAAAGCTATGGAGCGTATTGTCATGGGACTAATACACATAGACATCGGGAGCCTACAGACACTGTGTCCTACACATCTCAGCGTTGTTGCGGGCAGATCTTGCCTCTTGAACCTGTTTGTATTTTTTAAACGGTTAACAGGTCCATCGACATAGGGACGGTTGTCCACATAGCTTACCTGAACCTTGCAAAACCCTTCAACACAATAACCTCTGGACCATTATGCATAGGCTCACCAGCGTCGATATGGACACATATCTCACACCATGGATTGCCACCTGGATCAGGGATAGCACCCACATGGTCAGAATTGCAGGTGCCATGTCTGACTATACACCAGTTACATGTGGCATCCCACACGGCTCGGTCCTGGGACCTCTCTTTTTCAGTATATATTTGTCTGATATACAGGCTACCACAGGGGGAATATGGTTAAACATGTTTGCACTTGACTGCAAACTGGGTGCCATGATCAACTCTCCAGCTGCCACATACATGCTCAAACAGGGTCTCACAGAGATTGATGACTGGTGCCTGAGCCATGCCCTACAGCTAAATGCCATTAGTTGCATAGTCATCCCCTTTGGGAATAACAACATGCCCACACATTACCACATAGGTAGTACTCCATTACATACGGTAGGAGTTGTTAGGGGTTTGGGGACATGACTTGTTCGTACTGTCGCCTTTGACATTCACGTTGCCAAAGTGGTTGGACAGACCTTCTATGTGGGCCACCTTATCCCATATGGTTTCAAATTTAGATCGAGTGAGGTCATTGTGCCCCTATACTCATCACAACCATGCTTGGTTACAATGCCACATTTGGGGTGTACCTTACCCGACACCTGCAGCAACTGTACTGGCCACAGAAGTTCCTCACCAAGCAGATCTAGGGACTCACACAGATGCCCTGCACAGTTCGGATGCAGTAACTCCAGCTCTACTCAGTCGCTTACCACCTACTCGGATATGATGTGTGCATGCTGTTTACAGATATACCCAACCCAGATTTATTGGACATGCTCCACCTCAGGATATCCAACTCCCTTGGAGCTACACACTCCAGGGACGTATACCTCAGCACAGATGTTAATATGACATGCTGGAGGGACAGATTCTTATCCCAGAGCCTCCACTCACTCCAGATTGCAATCCCAGTTTCACATAGGCAGAGCCACCCACTGACCACCTACAAGAGACATCTTGACGACTGTATTGGTGATCGTATGTTTACCCCTGGGATATCTTCTGTGTCCCTGCTAGACAGAGGCACACTACCCTAAACGTACATGGGCTATCTTGTGTGACCTACTATTCACACACACAGTGTAGTAATCTGACAGGGTTGTGAATGCCAAACACACTCTGGCTAGGCTTGTACATGCCCCAGGGCAGATAGCCTAGTATTGATTTCTGAACCTATGCTAATGTTCAGGATGCACAATGTTTATTGCTGATACTGTTTGCAGGTCTTTATCATCTTTGCTTTACCAGTTTCTATGAACAACTTTGGTATCTGCAGAACATATTTGATTATGACAGGGTTCCACTATATTATAGATGTGTCTGTTGTCATATAACTGTGTGCACAGGCTGGATTGCTGGATAGTGACAGGTTCCTGGGTTAACACATACAACTGCTAGATATGCATGGCCCAATGCTGTACTCAGACATGGCCTAAGTGTGTGAGCATGCCCAGTTCAGGCTTTTTGTGTTTTGTTGCCTGACATTTGTCTCATTTATTCAAGTGTGTGAGCATGCCCAGTGTGACCTTTCAGTATGTTGCTATCTGAGGTCCACTACATTTGTTGATGTGTGTGAACATGATCAATATTAACATTTATACTGTGTGTGTTGGAAGTCAAGTTCTGTTCTTACTGCAGGACTCACCTTTGTGTCATAACTCGACAGGGATTATGCTGTGCCTGCAGGGTTTCCATGAGATACTTTGCATAGACTTATCAACATTCCTTCATTTAGGCTGACCACTGCAATACTGTCATGGTTTAGTGGTTCAGTGCTTTGACCGTAATGCACAGTATCCTGGGTTTGAGGCCCATCACTGTTTTATATTTTCATACTGAGCAGACCAGACTGCTTAAGGGCAAGTTAAACAAATATGAGCATGTTGGCTTTTGTTCAGCTATGCCCTACTTAGACCGGGCTTGTCCGACATTGCTCAATATTCACCAACATTGCTGGACATTGCCCAGTATTACTCAACATTGACCACAGTTGTGCTAGTTGGTGTGTGCAATTTTGTTTGCATATACTACATGGTGGTAAATGCTGTTTAGCACTGCTTTATATTGCTTAACACATGGCAATCATGCCTTAGGTGGTGCTGCAGGGCTGCCTATGTCGGATGCACATACTATACTCCCTGTACATGTTTGAAAGCAGGTAGTGTCAACTTACACATCCCTTTTACTATATGTGCGAGTCAGAGAGAGGTATAATTTCCAGAGTTCCTACTGAGCCAGTGTATGTGCTATGCGTTGCCTCTTTGCCAAGGCCAAAGCATACCGGGCATGCCTCCTTCTGCCTACTGGGGCAGGCTCAGGTTGTTCCTCCTCCGAGTCACGCTCTGCCTGTGATGGCCTTAGCAATGGTGGGGGGACTGTTTGGCCCAGGCCTATGCTGGTCCTGCTGCAGCTGTTTTCGCAGGATCATATTATGTAGCATAGCACATACCATGACAATTTGGGTACATGTAGTTGGTGAGTACTGCAAGGCTCCACCAGATGTGTCCAGGCACCGGAACCGTGACTTGAGCAGCCCAAACACACACTCTACTACATTACGTGTTTGTGCATGTGCCTCATTATGGCATTCCTGTTCAGGTATTTGTGCATTTCTGATGGGTGTCATCAGCCACGGCTCCAGTGCATAGCCAGCATCCCCCACTAGGTGACCATGTGGGATGTCCCCATTGGCAAATGTCTGGTACAGCTGCTTCAGATGCCAGATATGGGAATCATGGTAGCTTCCAGGGCAGCCTGCACACACATTCAGTATTATGCCCTGGGCATCACACATGACCTGGACGTTGATGGAGGGGAAGCCCTTGCAGTTGAAGTAGACCCTACCCCGCTCGCCGGCTGGTGCTCTGATGCATACGTGCATGTAGTCTATTGCACCCACTACCTCAGAGTATTCCACTATTTGCTGGAAGAGACACATATTGCTGGCCAATACCTCACGGGAATTGAGGAAATATACATGATCACTGACATGTGCTGACATGGCATCCAGGAACTGGTGCAGTACCCTGGATGCTGATGCCTGTGATATCCCCATCATATAACCAATTGGTCTCTGGAAGGTACCTGTTGCTAATATTCTTAGGGCAACACATACCTTGGTTTCCACTGGGATGGGTTCTCCTCTGCTGGTTCTGTGTGTGAGGCGTGGCCTGCACAGCTCAAAAATTTTCTGCAGGAGGTCTCTGTCCACTCTATAGTGCTCCACTATCTCCAGCTCATGCAGCCCCTGGTAGGTTACCCTGGGCCTGTACACTCTTCTCCATCTCCTCACTGCGGGTTGTCCAGCAGCATTTCCATTGTCGCCACCCTCAGCATGTTGCATATGTCACCTTATAACAGCAATGGCAGCCCCTAATATTTCTTTGTCTCAGTAATGCTTTTTCAGTTTTCACTTCTATTAGCTTACTGCAGTGTCTGTTGTGAGAAACATAATGGACTGTTGTTTGCAGAGTTTTAAGTGCTAGGCTGGGCTGGGCTAGTGTACTGCCTGTGTAATTGCCTGATTCTGATTGTTTTCACCTGCTAGCTCTGCTAGTACTCCCTGGTAGCTTCCTACTATTTGTTGTGCTTCCTTTTTCCTTTCTGTTTCCTCAGGGGGGAGCGCCATGCACACAAGCGCAAACACGTGCACAGCAGCTAACACACGTGCACACATGCTTACATGGGCTAAATCTTGCTTATTCAGGTTAAAACGTGTGCACACCAGTGCAAACATGCTTACAACTCTTTAAACAGCCTTATATATGCTTACTACGGCTTAAACGCGCGCACTCACGCTTACACGCACGCACTCTGTCTTACTCGGGTTTACAGGCGCGCACACACATGCATGCACGCTCAGCAAGAAACATTGGTGTTATCCACAGCATACACCTTCCATTTCTTGCCTTTCCCTAGCCTACCTGTTGACACACCTCTTTCCATAATGTGTAAATGACAGCAGACACATGCCACTCTGCTCCAATGAGCTTCACTTCTTTCATACATACCCCCCTCGTGATGTCACCTATCTTCTACTCTGTTACTCCCCTTATCCTACTCATACACTCCACTGACTGTGCTCATTTGCTATGTAAACTTGCGATTCACTATCCTAACCCTCATTTACATAGGATTGCCTACTAATGCTTGGCTACATTTCTTAGACTAAGCTTCCCCCCTTAGCAACCTCTACTCGGTGGCCATGTTGTCTTCAGCCTGCCATTCCCTTGCATTGTACATTAACAATTTAAATAAGATCCACATATGTGGGTTTTAATTTTTAGTTTTCTGGGTTTTAGAGCGCAGCCCGTTTGCGCGGCGCTGTGCTTAAACATCGGAAATCGAAGAAAAAAAAATTTATTTTCATATTGCATCAGGAAACATTTCCAATGGCCATATATTTGGCCGTTTATGCTTCCTGCACTGGATGCAACCTTTATTTGAAGCTGTCACGGCTCCATTTTGCTATTTGCAGAATGGTACTCAGTTGTCAACTGAGTACATTTCTGAAAATAACACTGCTCTTACTCGGACAGGTTCGGGTTTCCTGAATCGCAAATCTACCTCATTTGCATGCCTTTCACCTGCAGTTGAGGTAATTTGCATATCACAGCCCTGTCCGTGCAAGAGCTGTTTTAGGAGCTCTCTTGCACGCCCCTGCAGGCTGTTCCTGGATCGCTCGTCGGACATGATGGCTGCATGGAGTCTTACTCTACTCTAAGACTCCGTGCAAGCCTTCGTGAATCCAGCCCTTAATTTGACACTCTGATAAAGATGTAAAACAAGCATCAGGTAAAATAGGACTTTAATTTCACCAAGAAAACAGTAAATACTCTGTGCAAGGACAAGGTGGATAGTGCCAGAAGTGATGTAGGTAGCACACCCATAGAAGTCAAGGCTACAGATTATTCTGTGAATGTGGATGTCACAGCATCTATGTGACTTTATGAATGATGTGGAATGTAGGGAAACTAGTGAATAATATAAAGGAGGAACCTGTTTTTGAGTTAATAAAAAAGATAGCAAGTGAGGGTACTAGTAACACAAGAGACCTTGAGAAATACAGAAGTGAAAAAAATTCTGACCACAGGTAAAGGATATAGATATAAACATATACAATATATATATATATATATATATATATATATATATATATATATATATATAGAGAGAGAGAGAGAGAGAGA
This sequence comes from Protopterus annectens, assembly GCF_019279795.1. Lineage (NCBI taxonomy): Eukaryota > Metazoa > Chordata > Ceratodontiformes > Protopteridae > Protopterus > Protopterus annectens. The sequence goes on along the minus strand of NC_056748.1, from coordinate 541,182,527 downwards.
GGGAAAGAGAGAGAGTGTTTCTTTTTTGCAGATGTTGATATGGGCCACAATCCATGTTTAGCAGGTAGACCTTGTCTGCATTTCTGCAGGTAATACAGCTACAAGACAACGTGACTGTCACTAAGCTGTTTTATTTGATTTGGGATGTTTTACATATGAAGAGTATCTACAGTCTCAATAAGTCTACAGTACTGTAATCTGTGAGACATCTTAAATAGAAACCAGTGACTATAGATTACATCAAAATGAGTACATCCTCTGATATACTAGTAAATGCAAGGCATGCTGGTATTCCGTGAAGTCATTACAACAGAAAACCTAGAATGATTTGTTTACATTTAAAAATAGCATTATAGATATTACTATTACTTTAGAAAAAAGGGGAAAGAGAGGGAACTTAAATGATAAAAAGAGTAGAACATTTCACAGCACAATACTGAGTTATAGTCCAATGAGATATTGGCATGACTAAGTGAGGAGGTTAAAGGAGCAGAAACAGAGTTTAGTGAAAATGGAAGAAATAAAACTGGAGGAGGTTTATGAAAAGTCAAAATATTGTCTGGGCATGGGGGAAAGATCAATAAAATCTCTTGTTTTCAGATTCATAGAAGAAAAGAGTGAAATGGTGATTAGAAAATCAGATGATTCACAAAAGGTTAGGCACAACCACATAAAAGTTATTACTGAAGTTATTACAAGCGGTGTATTTCTGAAGGCATTTATTAGGCTCAGGAGCAAGTTTATCTATCTATCTATCTATCTATCTATCTATCTATCTATCTATCTATCTATCATATGTTGACTGGGCTAATACCTCTAGGTCAATGGCATCTTTTCAGGACAGACCTAACATTATATTCATACTAACAAAGGTAAATTTGGACATTGTACTTGTGTGTGTGATACACAGAGTGGTGGTAGCTGGGAGAATGACCATAATGGCAACAATGGACAGTGAGTACAGGGGACAGCACTAGTAGAATTACTGCAGCAACAGAAACTAACAGATTATTTATCAATTTCTTGATGATCAGATGTAATGAACAGCTGTGAAGAGTTCCACAAAATGGGGCAACAGTGTTATTCACAAGTACAGGGACTAAAGTGTAGAAATACAAGAACACTGAAAACTGAAAAAAAAAAACAAAAAAAACAAAGGAATGAAAACTAGAAACTGTAACACCTCATGTTATTGAATAGATTTGAGTGTTTTCATCTAAAGTAACATAGACTTCATCAGAATAAAAATCAGGACACAAGTCATCTATTTTATATAATAAAATAACCACAAGACCAGCTTAATTAAAAGATGAGTAACCAAAATTTAAAGAGGCAATATCCATTTGATGATCTGTTCCATAAACACATAGAAAGACACATTAAAATACAGGATAATGTTCTAAAAATCACCTTACTTATTTAAAACAGGTCAAAATAAAAAAATAAAAAAAAATAAAATATATTAACAACTAAAAAGCAGTCCCTATATGGCAAACATAGCTTTCAATTTTAGAACATTGCCTATAGAAACCATTTCATTAAGCCCTGGGAAAACTGTAGCATTACACTTAAATTGCCATCTCAATTCCTTCTGTTCAGGGTAAACATCAGATGGGCCACCCTAGGTCCCAAATCAGCATCATCAATGGTGATAAACTTAAGAAAATGGAAAGGGTATGTTTTAATGTGCTTCGACAAAGCATTCCTGTCATTCCCCCCATCAAATGTCATAGTGTTGTTGGTATATCATGTTCTTAAAGGACCTTTTAGTTTTACTAATGTAAAAACATTCACACATCTGATACCTAGCAACATATATTATATCTTTACTGTCACAGTAATACCTATGGGTAAGTTTAATAACCCTGTAGCCCTAAAGAAAAAGGTCAGACATCTCCAAAATATGTCTACATTGTAGACAATGGCCACATTTCACCATAACACCTTTGCACTAAACCACAGGGGGTCTCTCTAACAGAGTTTTAAAACAAATGTCCTTTTTGAGAACAATCACTGTTTTTTCACCCTTTTTACCCACCTTACTTGAATATTCTTAGCCTTAAAACAGGGTCCAATTATTACAGATAATTCACCAAATACCTTCAAAATGTACATTATAGGGTAACACCAAAGCTCTCTGGAAAGCACCTTGGCTAATAGAGAAAATTGGGTCACCACCTCTAGTTGATCATAGGTTGCTATTAGCAGTCCCTAATAAAGGATGAAAATGTCCCTGCTGTCTTTTCCTCTCCACTTCTCCAAAAATATTATTTCAAAATAAATCAGGATGCCCCCTTCTTTTCAACATCCCCCATTGTTTAATACTTTCCTCCTGGAAAGCAAATGCATTGCTTACCATATGGGCCATCCTCACATATTTCCCCTTCACCAATGACTTCTTTTGGTGGAGGGAATGCCAGCTGTTAATGTGAAGTAGAGAGTTTGAATAAGTCAGTATTCTGAACAGTGTAGACTCAAATTTTACAACGTTCTGTCTTTAACAACAGATACATCTAAATAATTAACCCCATCCTATTGTACTTCCATGGTAATATTCAGGAAATGGGTTGTTGTGTTAAGAAACTGAAAACAATTGGTCTAACCTATCCCTGCTGTCTGTCCAAAAGATAATAATGTTGTTCAAAAAACAACCATAGAAGGACCAACATTCTGTAAATTGAGGAGTAAATACCAGGTTGTTTTCCCATTGTGTTAGAACCACATTTGCAAACACTGGGATGCATACATCCTCCATTGATACTCCACTCTTCTGCCTAAATAGCTGGCTTTCAAAAATAATATAATTATTCTCCATTATGGCCTCCATGGGAGTTCTAAGAGTAAGTATCTTAGTATATTCCAACCCCGAGTAGGTACAGAAAAACTCATAAAATATCTCAAGGCCTTCTTCATGGGGGATTGCTGAGAATAAATTTTGGATATCGACAGTAACAAAGATCAAATTGTCAGAATATAAATCATTGGGCACCTTAGACAAAAAAATCCCATGAGTCCTTGTATAGGTAGATATGATTGTCAAGTACTCCCCTGGTATATTGATCAGTTAACTCAGTCAGGGGGAAAGTCATAGATGCTTTTGCATCAACAATAGGTCTTAATGGAGGATAACCAATGCTTTTGTGGATCTTGGGGATGACAAATATGGTGGGGTCCTGGGATGGGATATCCTCAAAAAACTATACTCAGAAAACTAATCTGTTCATTCAACAAGAGGTCATCTAACATCACAGTGCTCATATGATAAACAATGTTCATGTCACTAATATAGATCTCCTCATGGGTATCCTTGTACAGTAGAACAAATGCTTTGTTAATGTAATATATATAATTCTGTCCATCCATCTATCTGTACATACATGTACACATAAGCACACACAATCTCACATGAACTCACATCCACACCTATCTATCTATATATCTTATGTTGACTGAGCTAATAGCTCTAGGTCAGTGGCATCTTTTCAGGACAGACCTGAGGTTGTATTCATACTAACAGGTAAATTTGGGCAGGGTACTTGTTGTGTGTGTGATGCCACTTCCAGAGTGGTGGTAGCTGGAAGAATGACCATAATAGCAACAATGGACAATGAGCACAGAGGACAACTTTAATAGAGTTACTGCAGCAACAGAAACCAGCAGATAATTTATCAATTTCTTGATCAGATGTAATGGACAGCTGTGAAGAGTTAAGTGAAATGGGGCAAAAGTGCTCCTCATAAGTATAGGGATTAAAGGACAGCTCTTATTCCTAAAAGAAGTAATGTTGTGAAATCAGGGGTCAGAAATCTGATAAAGGAATTAAAACAGGAACTGTGTGGTATTAGCAGAAAGTGTGGTCATATGTACTGGTATAACAGCTTCAAGAGGAATAGATGGGAAAATGTAAAGGTCAGTTGGACATGCTGACAGAAAGATATTTAATTTGAGACAATGTTACTGTACAGCTGGGTTTCACGTCATCTGATGTCTGTTCATTTATTCATCTTGGTAAAGAGACATTTTGTGACATTACATATGAAATGTTCTTTAATGGATTTTTTTTATAGAAATTTTAAAAGTATAGTGGTAAGGAGCTTTGGAATAAGTAAATGATATATGATTTTTGCACATTTTTTTGATTAAGAAAAAATGAGCATTCAGAGTAGAATGAGCATTTTGGATGAAGTAGATATTCAGAACTATTTAAAGACTATAGCCAGGTTTCAGAAACAGGTCAACTGTGAGCTGCATATGACTGCAGCAATAAGTGCCCTTAAATGCGATCCCAGAAACCAGTGACTCAGAGGCACATTAGCCGCAGTAGGGAAAGGAGTCATTATTGGCTAACATGCATTTCTCTGACTCACTTGGTGATTATTACAACTGCTAACAAACACTTTGCTGCAATAATCATCAGTTCAGGCATTGCACTGACATAGGCACCTACTCATACATTCCCCCACTCGCATACACACAAACACACAAACATGTCCACATAAACACATACACACAGACACATCCTATAGCTCTCAATGGACCCTAATTTAACAGAATGTCCACATGTGTGTGTGTGTGTCTTATAGTCTCCATGTCCCTGTCAGACAATGATGCCAAACATTTGAGTTTTGGAATTATACTATTTTAGCTGCAATACCTTCATGCAAAATCTGTTGTTCTATTAACTTTTTTTAAGTGAGGTAAAATAATATCTGTCCCTGGTATCTAGTGTACCTCCCCTCATTAAAGCTAGTGCTATTTAGTCTAGGGTGAATTGCAAGATATGGAAACCCACATGTGCACACGCTCACAGACATTACCATGCACAAGCAGACACAAACACTCTCCATAGAAACATGCACCCCCCACCAGATCATACTCATAGACATATTCACCCATTCAGCAATGTAATACATACACACACACACACACAAACACACACACACACACACACACACACACACACACACACACACACACACACACACACACACACACACACACACACACACACATCACTCATATCTCTGCATGCATGCTCACTTGCTGTCATGCACATATGCGCAAGCACACACATGCTTACTTTACTTATCAGCTAACTCCTCAGTACTTACTTCTGATTCAGTCTCTCCCACTGAATGTAATGGGTGGCCATGAACTTTTGGCCATATAAATTAACTCAGCTGGTCATCATGAATTACTTGGCTGTGTAAATCCCTTACTGCAGGCATTTTTGGGGGCGAGCACATGACCCATTATTATCTGCATTTCCCCTGGAATTTATATTTACAGTAAGCCAGAGAGATAGCCTGCCATGGTGTTAAACCACTGAAGAAGGACTGTTCCTGAATCAGAAACACCTACTGTACCACTAGTTGTAATGATATCGTACTGACTGGAATAACATTTCTGAATTACAAGGTGTGAGATATAAAATATCAGAAAAAATATAATAGAAATATATAGACTTGTGGTTCATAACTTGATGTTGCTTTGCATGCAAAAAATAAAACATTTGCCCAGTGAGCTGAATAAAACTTCAGGGCTGTGTTAACTTATTGTGGGCAACCCAAAGGGTTAACGTAACAGTAAACATTAGAATAGATCTCTGCTGGGGTAGCCTTAAGCTTTATGGGATGTCTAGCTAAGGCTCATACCCACTGACCAGCTTCCAAAGCTTGTGGCCACTTGCCAAGCACCCTCGCCACTTCCCTGTACAAGGGTGGAAGAAAATATCAGTGGCTAGGGAATCATAGGTTCAGAGCTTTCTCACCACTAAAAAGGAGGCTAGAGCCCTTTCAAAAGGGATGCATAGCAATAAAAATCCCACACTCTGGCATAAAAACAGGAAAGCATAGGGGGATGGAGGAAGGGACTGGCTACTGCAGCGGTGATCTATTCTAACCTCTTCTGTTATACTAAGTTTACTTCCACAACTGTACTATATTCATTAGATCACTGCTGTAATGGTCTTAAGCTATATGGGATGAATACCAAAGCGTATAAATAAAGGAAGAGGCATATGGGTTAGTATCCAGGAGCCCTGGAAAAAAATCCCAGCAAGCCAGCACAGGACCTAATGAGAAATGTTAAGTTGTACTCCCTAATAAGAAATATGCAAGATACCAAGTTACTGTTTCTAGAAAATTTATAGAGTCCATCCCTTTCCAACAAGTCACAAAGGTAGCCAGAACCCTGGAAGAGTAGGCCTTGCTTTTTCCAGGATGTAAATGTTATGGAGAGAATATATAAATGTCTTTACTTTACCTTCACGGGAAACAAATAGCTGATCAACACTCTAGAAAGTTTTAGTCCTGTCAAAGTAGTATCTGAGTTGCCTAAGGGCATCCAGTGAATGTAATAAAACTCTGTCTCTCTTTTTCTAACTTTCTGAAAAGAAAACACAGGGAGCGGAATAGCTTGTCTCAGCAATACCTGAATAAGTCTCAGGGATACATAAAATATTTGTTCTCAAAAAAGTCTTATCTTTAAGACAAGTAAAGTTGGGATGTTCAACATAAATGCTTGTGATTCAGATACTCTTTTTGCAGATGTCAAAGCAATGAATGACACTGTTTTCCAACACAAGCACTGAAAACTGCCTGATGTACAGGTTCCAGGGAAACAGTATAATTATTAATCCAATGGCAAATTAAAACCCAAAGAATATGCCACCTTTGTCCTATTCAGGGAGATGGGGGGGATCTCGGTGCAGAGAAGCAGGGATCAACAAAAGTTAAGCACGATAGATGAAGAAGAACAGCAAAAAATAACTGACACAAATACTGTAGAAGCAGAGCTGGCTGGCCAGCCTTAAAAGTTTCCTGGATCTAAGACCATCACCAGTAACAAAATCTTCACAACACACCCATATGTGATTTTTCTAGTCACAAGATCGTTTGCCTCTTAATACACACTGCACACCCTTAAATAAAAAGGTGCCTGAAAGGTCTCAAAACTATAACAGCCAGGTGGCTAATAAGAGAAAGAGAAAGAAAGGGAGTATAAAATAATCCTGTAAGTAAATCCACCAACTGAAGTATTTTGCAGTAATTGCCCATGGCCAAATTTGAAACAAAGAAGGAAGGGAAAAGCACTGAAGACTGGTCCAGAAGGTAGTCACCAGAATTATCTTTAGATATTCCTTATGAATATTTTGGAAAAATCCTGGTAATCAAAAAAAATGGTGGAAAGGCACAGGGGAACATTCCTATCCATGAGAATGAAAGATCATTTCAAGGCCTGAGACTTGAGTCTGTAATAGGATTTATGTAAACTCTGCTATAACTAAAGGCTAACAAAGATATTTGGGAACACCCTCACAGACTGACCATTTGCTGGAAGATGTCCAGATTTAATATATTGAGAGATAATATTATTCAAATTCAGAAGACCATGTGTTTGGAAAACATATTGAAGTTAAAGAAAACAATTTTAAGTCTTGATGGACTTTGACTTGAAAAAGAAGACAACCAACCATCATTGGCACTTTTGAACTCCTGGAAATGAGCACTACCCTTTCATCCATTTTAGAACATGTTGAAAGGAGATAAAAGGTATAGTAGGACGTTTTGTTATTAAAAGAGCAGTGAACTGTTCTATAAGCATTATTATGGTCTGCTGATAAAAGCTTTTTGCATTTAGTTTGTGTCTACTGATTTATCCAAACCTGTGTGCCTCTGATTACATTTGATGTTGCATGACAATAAAGTAGATTTTGACTTATAGTCCTATCTAAAATACTGCAATGGTTTCAATAGTTTTTATACACTAGATGCTATTAAACCGAGTATTTGCTTTTTCGTATTTTTTCATAACATATATTGCCTTAATTGCTGTATTGTCTTTACTTAACAGAGCTTCCTTCTTTCCACATAAATCATTATTTACTTAAAAAAAATACACAAATTTAGCATTGTAATTGCTGTGGCTAATGTCACTTCAGTGGAACTCTTCCCTAGGTTATACAATGTATGTGTCAGCTATGCCATGGAAGGGACTGTGACTTGGCATGAGCAAGTAATCATCTCTTCCAGGCATTCCTCAAAAAATATTGTACTATCTGTAAATGTGATGTGTGCTGGACAGGCATTATCTGTTTCCACTAACATAACCACAACATCATCATGTGCAACTGAACGCATATTGCTGATGGGAATTCAGTAAAGCTTACACAAATTATGGGCAATTTTAGATTTAGTAAGCGTTGCTTAGCAGTGCACAAGCACGAGCAAACAGGGAAAGTTCAGTGGAATGCAAATTACCTCATAAGCAATTGAAGCTTTTGCAAATGACCCAAGTTGAGTGATCCAATAAGCGGAAAGGCATGCATGTAGACTCCGTGTCAGTGTCTGTAGTGTACACAGAATTTTTCAGCATACAGGAGTCTACATGGACAGAAGAGGATGTAAAAGTCCACAAAAATGGACATAACTCCCCAGAAAATGTTAGATCACATACATAAATGTGCAAAAAGTACATTGCAGATGTCTGAAAAGAAGGGAATATGTAAAATAAATAATATATTTTTTTATAATTTTGGCATGTTTGTGCTATGTGCCACAGTGTACAAACATGCTTAACAGAAATAAAAATAAATAAATAAATAAAATTTCTAATATGTTTTTTACAAATATACCATAGGACCTTGCATTGGGTTGCATACAACTGTGCATATGTGCTATCACCAAGCTCACATGGCTATGAACTGTGAGTATCTAGACTGTAAGCATGGATAGATATGCAAATGAGGTGAATTTCCTGAACTGCTAAAAGGAGCAACTGTGTCTGCATATCCCCTTTGTGTAGGCTCCTACATGATGTTGATATTCCCAGAGGATATATATGACATCAGTGGGGTGTGTCTTATTATTTTTAGGTTTTTTTTTTGTTCCCAGGCACGCATGTTTGCACAGCATGCTGCAGAGCTTAGCATGTTCATGCGGACAGACTACCCACGTAACAGTGATGATGTAGGCAAAAATCAATTAAAACCAGATATCTACAATAAATATTTTTGACTTTTGTATAAGCTATGCTGTACACTGCAGCACATAGCAGCATGCCACGCACTAAAGTAGAACCTTTAAATAATGTTAATTATATCCTGGGCAGGTGAACTGCATCATAATTAGCCAATCCCACATGGTGGACCTAAAGCAGTGCTGTATAAACTATGCATACACCCTACATTCTGATTTTCCCTCAATACTCTGGATCACTGGAGTAGAAACTTAGGAATTTTAATTAGGATATGCTAGGGACTGTTGCAGGTCTGCAACATCTTTATGCACTAGATGTTGAAGTCAGTGTTACTTGTGCTGCTAACAGAAGTCCTAGGCCAAGCAGGAGAAGAGTATTCAGGCCAAGTAACCTTCCAGGAGCTACATGAGCTGTAGATTGTAGAGCGCTACAGGGTGGACAGGGACATATTACAAGAACTCACTGAGCTCTGCCACCCGCAACTCAGAGTCAGAGCTAACAGCATGGAACCCATCCCAGTGGATACAAAGGTATGTGTAGCCCTTAAGATACTAGCTACAGGTACTTTTCAAAGACCTACTGAGGACATGATGGGGGTGTCACAGGCATCTGCATCCAAGATATTCCACTAATTCCTGTATGCTATGTTTCCACATGCCAGTGAGCACATATCTTTTCCCCTTACCCCTGAGGTGAGGGCCAGCAATATGCAACACTTCTACCATGTAGCACACTACCCTGAAGTACTGGGTGGCATAGACAGCACACATCTACACATCAAGGCACCACCTGGTGAGCAGGGTACAGTCTACATTAACTGCAAGGGGTACCACTCCAGCAACTGCCAGGTCATGTGCAATGCCCAGGAAATTATCCTGAACGTGTGTGCTGGCAACCCTGGCAGTTATCAAGCTTCCCATATCTGGCACACATCACAGATGTACCAGATGTTTGCTAGGGGGACATCCCACAGGGCCATTTACTCGGGGATGCTGGCTACACCAAACTTGACACCCATCAGGAATCTATACACACCCACAGAAAAATGCCATAATGAAGCACATGCACAAACTAGGAACATCATGGAGCATGTGTTTGGGCTGCTGAAGTTCCAGTTCCAGTGCCTTGATATATGTGGTGGAGCCCTGCAGTAACCTCCAGCCACATGTGCACAGATATTCAGAGTATGTACTATTCTACACAATCGGATCCTGAGGAAACAGCTGCAGCAGGAACAGCAAAGGGAATGGATACACAGCCCCCCTACCAGTGCCTAGGTCACCACTGCCACAGCAACAGGAGGACTTAGAGGAGTAAACCCTGCTGATGTTTCTGTAATCAGACATATGCATGCCCAGTACACCCTGGCTTTGGCTAAGCACATTCACTGACATCCTAGGAACCTAGGGATGAACACCTTAGTCTTACTCACATACACATATTAAAACTGATGCCAGGCAACTCACACATCTTGTACCTGTCCATGTATTGGCTGTGTACTGCTTGCATCAGAGTCAGCCCTGAACTATAGTTGTGTCAACTGTTGCATTTGCAGGTTAAGTCCATAAAATATACAGTAATCTACTGATTTATTATGATATGTCAGTGTATGTATGGACCAATTACATTATGCAAGTAACTATAGTGGGCTAGTTGGACAGAAATAACATCCACATGGGACGACAGATACCCACTCTACTAACATGTTTCCATTTCTATTCAGTAGGCCTCATGTATGGAATATTCATGCAGTCCTTCCGCAACAGATTACTGGTACATCATGGAAGGGAGAAGTTACACAGCTTGGGGTAAATGGTAGTCAGACTGTCGTGTATCCCAGTAGAGCATGTGGTGTTGTTCCTCCACCCCCAACACAGCAGTGTTCCCTTGTAACTGCTTTAACAGTAACTCATCAATGGCATATGAGCATTTACTCAATCTCAAGACAGTACTATAGAAATTGATCATACAATGTATGCCTTAGGTAAAGGAAAAATAACCGATGTACTTATTTATTCAGGTGATTGTGTGATGTCCAAGAGAAAGGATTTCGGTAATCCATGGTTTTGGATAAGTATACTTTCAAACAAGTGGGAACGGGTAAGTGAGATCCAATTATGTGTAATTTCAATGGGTCAAAGTAGACCCATATATATATGTATATATATATATATATATATATATATATATATATATATATATATATGTGTGTATATGTATATGTATACATATATACAGTGGATATATAAAATTTACACACCCCTGTTAAAATGCCAGTTTTTTGTGATATAAAAAAATGATACCACAATAAATCATTTCAAAACTTTTCCCACCTTTAATGTGACCTATAACATGTACAATTCAATTGAAAAATAAACAATTCTGTTAGGGAAAAAAATATAAAAAATAAAAAAAAAAAATCTACCTCGCCCATCGAAATGACATTTCTACAAAATGTAATTAGGCAATCCCTTTTTCGCAAAAGTACATTTTTTTCAAAAATGCACTTTTGCAAAAAAGCAACTAAATGAATAGTAGTGGAGGTTGTTTCTTAGATCTCGGCTCAGCTGGGATTATGGAATATTCACTTTTCCCCACTGTAGTGAGATCTTGGAGTGAGAATATATAAGTAGCGGGGGGGGGGGCACAGCTCCCCACATGGGGGTGCAGGGGCTTGCCTCCCTGCATAAAAGTGGTTAGTGTTGTGGGTTTTATGTGTGTGTCTGTGTGTTTTTTGTTTTCATTTAGTTTCTTTTTCATGAAAGTGCATTTTCGAAAAAATGCACTTTCGTGAAAAAGGGGTCATGAGATTACATTTTGTAGAAATGGAATTTCATTCATTGAAATGAGACCCATATACAGATATAAATAGACATATGTATACACAAATACATTTCTGACTCTCCCAATCTCTATACCAGAAGAATGCAAAGTACCTGTAATCATGGCTGCACAGGTAAAGAACACACTCTCCAAAGCCAAGAATACAGGATCCATGGGACCTGACAACATCCCAGGCTGCATTCTACATGAACTGCAGAATGAACTGGTACCCCACCTAAGTACCATGTTCAATCATAGCCTCACCTCAGGCTTTGTGCCCACTGAATAGCGCACAGCAACAGTTATCCCTCTCCACAAAGGGGGAGCCAACACGGACCCCGGGAACTACCACCTCATTAGCCTGAGGAGCCTGGTCTGCAAGGCTATGGAGCGTATCATCATGGAACCTATAAACAACGACAATGGTAATCTCCAAACTCTGGACCCTACCCAGTTCGGGTTTGTAAAAGGCAGATCATGCCTCCTAAACCTGATAGACTTCTTTGAAGCGGTCACCAAAGCTGTAGATAAGGGTAAGGTGGTACACACAGCCTATCTAGATCTCTCCAAGGCTTTCAACACCATCCCCCACTATGGAATTATAGACAAACTCACTAAACTAGGTATAAATCCCTATGTCACAAGATGGGTTGCCAACTGGCTCACTGACCGAACCCACACTGTGAAAGTAGCAGACTCTAAATCCATCTTCAGACCAGTGACAAGTGGAGTACCACAGGGTTCAGTCCTAGGTCCTCTCCTGTTTGGTATCTACTTCTCTGAAGTACAGGCTAACACAGAAGGTCTTTGGCTAACAAAGTTCGCAGATGACTGCAAAATAGGAGCCATAATCAAATCTCCTAATGATGTGGACATCCTACAAAAGGGCCTCACTGAGACAGATGCCTGGTGTCAAAGCCATGTCCTCAAGCTAAATGCCAAAAAGTGCATTGTCATCCCTTTTGGTAAAAACTCTGTACCCATGAACTACCACATAGGCGGTAGTCTACTTAACTCCAAAAGTGTGATAAGAGATCTTGGGACAGAGGTGGACAGTAGTCTCTCCTTTAATAACCACATTGTCACAGTAGTCAGGGAATCCTTCTACGTGGCACACCTCATCACAAAAGGTTTCTCATCCAGGAAAAAAGAGGTCATTGTTCCCCTCTACTCATCACTCATTAGACCCATTATAGAGTACAACACCCCTTTTGGTTTGTACCTCACAAGACATCTACAACAACTGGAAAGGCCACAGAAATACCTCACAAAGAGGATTACCAGCCTCAAACAGATGCCCTACGCAGACCGTCTCAAAAAACTCCAGCTTTACTCTTCCGCATATCGCCTACTCAGAGGCAATCTCTGTCTAACATATAAAGCTATGTCAAACCCAGAGCTGCTGGACATGCTCCACTTAAAGAAATCCCAGTCCCTCTGAGCTGCATGCTCTAGGGACCTAAACCTTGTCACCACAATAAACAGAACATGCTGGAGGGACAGATTCCTGTCTCAGAGACTTCCCATACTCTGGAGTAAACTAACTATATCAAACAAAGCTCCTCATTAGCACTCTTCAAGGAAATTTACCCCGGGGATCACTTCTGTGGCTCTGCTTGATAGGGGTATAGGAAAATAATTTTCTTGGGTGGCAAAAGCCAGGGTACCATTTGGCTAGGCTTATACAGGCCCTAGGTCCAACAGCTTAGTACCTACCTATGAACCTATGAGCACACACACACACTCACACATATATAGATGTATATATATATATATATATATATATATATATATATATATATATTATATATATACATATATATATATATATATATATATATATATATATATATATATATATATATAAGACACTGACAAACCTATATATATATATATATATATATATATATATATATATATATATATATATATATATATATATATATATATATTTATATATATATATATATATATGTATATTTATATACACACACACACACACACACACACACATATATATATATATATATATATATATATATATCCCTGTTATATGCATATATATATATAAATATATATATATATATATATATATATATATATATATATATATATATATATATATATATATATATATGCATTTGTGTATTGGCTAACATACCCAGATTGTGGTGATTAAAGCTGTACTATTACACATATATAACATTGGTCAAAGGAACAAAAGTAAGGGCTCAACAGTAGATAATGCACTTACTTACAGTTCCCTGTGCCTATTGGATGTCACCACACATACACCAACAAGTGAACAAGTTGTGTAATGTATAATGTTGTGTATTCACTCATTGACAGGACAAATTGTTTTTAGGCACAGGATTGCCCATCCAAATTTAAACAGACACATATAGCCTAAAATGGCTACTGTTGCCACATAGCTAGGATAAAAACAGTTGTCTGACTGCTAGGCTACTTGATGCAGATGACAGTAAGAGGCAGTGTCACTCTGCAGGCCACACATGCTGTTCAACACTACATGCAGATGACAGTAAGAAGCAATGTCACTCTGCAGGCCACACACTCTGTTCAACACAGGCCTTGTATATGTCCTCTTTAAGTAGTTTGCCTGCAGTTACTTGTAAGGCATACTTAAACAGTGGCACATGAGTTAAGTACTGTGATCTGTCATATGTAAGGCTAGATAGATAGGGGTTCCAATTTTACTCCAGTCCACTTTGTGTATTTGTGTGTGTATGTGCATGACCCTGCAAAAAAATTGTGGATTCCAAACTGCAATAGATGTGTAATTGAGGCATTGTGCATGTGTTACGCACTATGATCTGTAGTGTGTAAGACTAGCTAGGTAGAGGTTTTAATCTTACTGTCCTCAAACTGGAGTGTTTGCATGCTCTGCAGTGTCCTGTAAACATTAATTAGTAGTGATACTATTATAACTGTAGACAAGTTGGGGAGTGTGGATGTCAGTCAGAACATGTTACATCAGCCTATGGGATCATAGCATCATTGCACTTCACTAGGCTAATGGCCCTAGTGCCCTTATAATCTTAGCCAAGTTCTTACCCTTATTTACAAGGTGTACACAGGCAGAGCCCCTGTGGTGAATTTATGGTCACCCATCCACTCGTACAGTTGCATCTGAAGAGGGCCAATGAGGTCCACTGTTTGACATTAATTGGGAGTCTGCTGCAATGGTTTGTTAAACCCGGGTAGCCATATCTCTCCCTCCATCATGTTTTATTGATATCACATACCAGGTTATGGTCCTTACAGCGAGTCATTTGTGTAGCATTTGACTTAAAGATATGCAGCATTACCAAAAAAGCAAGGTCACAGATTGCATCATATGCAAGGCAGAGATCACCTCTGAATAGTCTGTGTGACACAAACAAAAGTTAGAGTAATTTCAGATGATCCCCATAGGGACAGATGCTGAAGACTTGAATTTTCCTTGTAAGGAACCTTTGTGATCTCTGAATTGCCACTGCTGCTTGGAAAAAGTACATAACAGAATGGCCATTGCACTCACATATTGGCCTGATAAGGAAAGAGTACATGGAGGTTATAACTACTTCATATTCAGGTGACAGTGCCCTCAGTTATAACATGAGCAAGATATAATGCCCTTCTTTCCACTGTGAAGACATGGTGATCTAAGGTAAGATAAGTGTAATCCTGTGTGCTAAGGTCTCTCACCCCTGACTATGTACTTAAGGTGTTGCTATTGATGTGCTGCATAGCAGTGACATGGCTGGTACCAAAATGAATGATACTACATATATATGCATGGAGTTTAATGCCACGAATGTGCCAACAATCATTTGATCATGTATGACCCTCTTGTAGGATGTTCACATAATTTGGAGAATCTATGACTACTCCTAGTTTGCAGACATCAGCAAATCTTGTCAGCCACAGACATTCACGTTGTGTTTGTGCGATAAATGGATTCCAAACCTTAGAGAACCCAGGACTGAACCCTGTGGAACACCGCTTGTTACAGTTCTGCTACTGGAGATGGATACCCATATTCTGACTATATGAGTGCTACAAATGACCCAGTTATTGACCCCTCTAATGATATTCATGTTGATTGATAGCTGGGTGGGTTTGTCAATGATGCCTGAGTGGGAGGATAGTGTCAAATGTCTTAGCTAAGTCCAAGTGTCTGTGTGCACAGATGCCCTCTCATCCAGGTCACTGGTGACTGCCTCATTAATGTCCACCAGGTTTAACAGGCATGATCTCTCTATCACAGATCCAACTTGTGTAGGGTCATGTGTATTTAGATTGCCTATAGCTTTGTTAATACAGTCCATGAGGAGTTGCTCCATGGCCTTACAGATATAGCTAGTCAGACTAATAGGTGTATTGTTCCCATGGTCAGTGGATTCACCACCTCTGTGCAAGGGGATAACAGTTGCCGATTTTCAGTCAGCTGGGATGCAGCCAATGGCTACACTCTGATTGCAAAGAGTCTCCAATGGTGTTGGTAATCCTTGTTGGATACCATGCAGGATGCAGCCTGGGATGTTAACAGGTGCAACAGATGCTGTGTTTGTCACCTTAGAGAGGCCATTTAGTACATGCCTTTTAGAGATACAATGTATAGGACAGGTTGTAGGGATGTCATGGTGTACGTGTGGTGGGGACAGGGGAGTGCAGCTGCCTCAGGACCTGTTGCCCAACAGGTTAGCTATGTCTACATTATATATGGTATCATTATGTATGAGTTAGTAGGCCTTTCCTTTCCTTTTACATTACACATGCAACTGCACAATGCCTTGTGGTTATCCTTTCTGATGGAGGCTAATTTTGTCCCATACTTTTTTTGCTGGACTTTACAATAATTATTGCTTGTTTAAGCTGAGGAAGGAGTGCCACCATTTTAGGGGGCTCTCTTCCTCCTAATGTGAAACACCTATGTTTACCTCTTATTGTAAAACCTGGTAATGGCAGTTGCCCACCAGGCAGGTTTGCTGTGCCATGAGGAGTTTATTTTGCCCCTGTCAGGTACAGGAGAGTCAATGCAGTTGTACAGGTGCTTGTATAAAGCATTGGTGTAGAGCTTGGCATAGTTGTCTGTTCCATTTGAGGGGGTGGTGCAGTCAAGCTATTTATACCATCCCATAGTAGGTTATAGTCTGCTTTGTTGAACTTTATTACTCTATATGCTGCAAGTGGGGGTGTCAGGTGTGATACTTACTTTGAATGATACCAGTTTGTGGTCAGATCTCACCAGGGAGTGTCTCAACGTGCAGGATCCATAGTAGTCACCCATATTGGTAAGCACCCAATCCAGTATGTTGTCTCCCCTTCTGTGGATGTCAACCCAAAGGTCTGGGGCATTGTAGTTAAGGATGTCGACTATCCTCTGGGCAATTGAGTGTAAGCATGAGTACTCTACCAGTTGTTGGGTAGGAAAAGTTAACCAAAACCATCTTGTTTTGATGTATCTTGATAGACTCAAGTGGATGCATTTAAGCACAGTGGGTGTCCTGATTCATGGAGTTGGTTCTGTAGCTAGCAATGGCTTGATTAGGTACCCTATAAGCAGTCAATAGCACCTGCAGTTTCTCCAGGGAATCATACTGTCTAACCAATCTGGATGTGAATCTATCCTTAAAGGATATAGATACACCACCTCCATTACTTCTCATGCTTTAAGTTTGAGTTCTGAACGTGTGGAAGGAGGTGTAGCCTGGTATGACTGTGGTGCTCTCTGCAGCCTCGACCAAGGTGTCTGTGACTGCACAAATATCTGCATCTTTCAAGGTGGTGGCAGATTCCACTGAATAGAGTTTACTGCTGACATTCCTAGTGTGTAGCAGAATAACCATAATGTAGTGTATAGATGGCATTTTCACATTGGAAAGGTTTTCCTTGAGACACCACCTAAAATGCACTCTATGAGAGTAGAAACAGCCTTGATCACTTGCCAAAATCCTAGGGATTGCAGATGAAGACCATTTCTGGCAAAGTACAGAGGTCTGTGTTGAGCAGGTAATCCCAGGCTGACAGATAGTGTATCCCCTTACACTGACACTGCACACTGCAGCAATTATTGATGTCAGTTATTTACCATTTGTATGCAGCCATCATCCTAGGTGATGGTAGAATGCAGCTAAAGGCCAAGGGCATACCTGCCTGAGACACATAGTCTGTCAGCCCAGTCATGCCTGCATACAGTCCAGAGAGGTATGTCTCAAGTCATACACACCAACAGGAACTATGACATAGTCATAACAGTACCTGATGTTGACAGACTTGAGTGCATGTGTGATATAGTGTATCCTGGCACCTCAAAGAAGGCTGACTGTGAACTTTCCCTTATGTAGCCTGGTGAGAGGCACATCAGTGTGTCTCATGATGTAATCACCAATGAGCAATATGTTTGATTTTGTGTTTTGCCTTAGGTGTTTCACCAGTGAGACAGTGGTGCATAAGCTATTATGTGTTCTGTGTTCTGCAGAGGTATGATTATATGTAGTGAGCCTGGGTTTGAGTTCCTGAGGTGTCTGCTGTTTACGTATGCGTCTGGCAAAGATCTCCGAACATGAGGTATGTGTGATGTGGGTTGGAGTGGGGTAGAATGTGCTCCTTCTAGGCATTTACTTCTCTGCAGTTACGGCCACTGTCATTGGCCTCTGACTAAATTTGCAGAAGATTGCAAATTAGGAGCTCTCATTGAATCCCACAGTGACTCAACAGTTATCCAGGATTGGCTAATACAGACATTCAGTTGTCAGAGCCATGGACTAACAGCAAATGCAAAGGAATGCACAATACTATCCCTTGGGAAGTCGTCCACCCCTGGTACCTAACGTATTGACCTCGGTTTCACTTCATATTCTCGAAATGCTGAAATCCCGAATTTCAGCATTTCTAGTGCATGCTGAAATCCCGAATTTCAGCATTTCAAGTGCATGAAGCCAAAACTTCAGAATAGAAAAAGTGCATAAGCACGAATGTGAATATGTCGAATCTGCGCTTATGCAGTAATGCTCCATTACAGGAAGTGTTTGTTTGGGATGTTTGTGTGCAGACTTTCAGGTGAGTGAGTGTATGTGAGTGTTTTTGTAACATATGTGTATGTGTAATATGTGAGTGCGCGTGTGTGTGTGTGTGTGTGTGTGTGTGTGTGTGTGTGTGTGTGTGTGTGTGTGTGTGTGTATGTGTGTGTGTGTTTTCGAGGGACTGTAGAATGTGTGTGGTTAAGTTTTGTTTTTCTTCTCTGTGTGATCTCGGAGTTAGTATATATAAGTGGGGGGGGTGCAGGGGGGCTTCCTCCCCTTTTTCTGTTTAGTGTAGGTATGTGCATGTGTGGTATTTTGTTGTGCTTTTGTTTTTTGTGGTGTAGGTGTTATGGTTTGTGTGTGGTGTAATGTATGTGCATTCGGGTTTGTGATTTCAGCTTTCTGGGGTTTCGTTGTTGTGATGGTTCTGACTTCATGCACTCAAAATGCTGAAATTCAGGATTTCAGCATTTCAAGTATATGAACTGAAACCATTGACTGCACACCTCCAACAGTTGACCCAGTAGTCAGAGACTTATGGACACATAGATAGTGATCTAGCTTCTGACTATCACGGGTTGGTAATATTTGGGGATGCATTCTATGTTAGACAACCTATAAACAAATGTATGCCATGTAAATCCAAGACAGTCATTATTCCACTGTATTCGGCATTCCTCACACCTGTCATTGAGTGCAATACCACTTTTGGTATGTAACTAACCAGGCAAATGTTACATCCACAGAGGTTCCACAGTAAACCAATACACAGTGTATATAACATGTCCTATGCATACCGCGTCAAGCCCATAACTGTGTATTCTGTCTCTGACATGTTTTGGAAGGGAGGTGCATTCCTGCCATGCAGGAAGGTGTCAGGCCATACCCTGTACCTCCTGCACATCTAAGGAAGGACTAGCATGAGAATTACCTCTCCAACACACCTACACCTTGACTGTAGTATAAACAGGACATGCTGGACAAACAGGTATGTGGCCAGACACTACACCCAGTATGTAACAGGCTCCAAATACATGTGAAGCACAATTACTCCCTAATGCAAATCATGTGCAAGTTACACTACAGGATGGGGAACATGACAATTATAACTGCTTTAAGACAAATGTCTCTAATGGAGACAGGGAAACTATGGATGGTACACCTCGCAACCCCGGAATGTCCATGAGTCATGTTCCAAAACCCTGTTTACACTTATCAAGGGTATCAGACCTCGTCAGAGTTTAGGGTTGCATTGCTAAGATGAAAGATGCCCTTGTTTTTGTTAGCCTATTATACACATATGAACCCATGGAGCCATGCAACTAAACTGTTTTACCTTATTGATGACATTTTTCTTGACGTTGATGAGTTTATTGTAGATGTTAACCCATAGGTGTGTCCGACACAATCCTAAAAGTGAAGCATAAACAGTGCCATGAAACACCTTTCATTATGTGACTACACAGCCTTTACAACAGCATCCAACGTAATATACACAACATAATGTGGTTTACACATTATGAATGGCAGCATTCAAATTGTGTGACTGACCAGTACAAGTAGCATGTCAAAGGCAACAATGGCTGAAACAAGTACATATTAATTTAGATAGTCACCCTGTGCATCAGACACATAGCTTCATTTCCCTGCATTGATGACAATAATGTCAGGGATATGGCACGGTACCATCACTTGCACAGGGTGCTGTATGGGGGGTGCAGGAGGCCTAGGCTGGCCCAATAGGTTGAGCATGTGTGTGAGGCAGAAAGGGGAGCAGACAAGATGGACCATGTAAAAGTGGTGGGTGTGTCTGTAGGTGACTTGAATATGACAGTGGTGTGTGAGTGTCTGTGTGAACACAGCCAAGCTCACTGCTAGCCCTACATGAATGTATGTTGGACAGCTTTGAGCCATGCATGGTAGAGCTGACAGTTCATCATCTCTGCCATAAACATGAGAACTGTCTCTGCCAGGAGTTGGACTGATATCTCCATGCCCAATGTCAGATGCCAGGCTACTACCTGAGGTTAACTGCTGTGTGCTGGGACTGTGTCCTCCATGGGACTGCCCAGGACCATGAGCCCATAGCCTTCCATGTCTTGGTGTGGACAGCACACTCCCCTCTGGAGCACTGGATGTACTTCCACTACAGAAGAGTGATTGTGCACGGCCACGTGGACTCTTAGCAGATGTAGTTACTGATCTACGTCCACAAGTTTAATGCTTAACTCCAACCAGATGTTCCATCACAGAGAATGTGCATTCCAAGGCAGATAGTGTGCAATCTCTCTCAAACCAATGACTTTCCACTGCATCAGTCAAGTGATCCAAGGTATCAGCAACATGGTGGATATAGTCACAGATGTCAGACTATGCTGCATCCATAACCCTTAGCATTCATCTGGAGTTCCTTTCGAACATGCCTGTGCCTCCATGATGGCCCTAAACATACACTGAGTGACACGTGATGAAACACCTGCAACAGGTGGTGGAGGAACAGCATCCCTATCAACCTGTCTGTGTGGAACCTAGCCAACTGTTTGCCTATGGCTAGTGTCCACACTTACCGCAGCCACAGTAGCTACACTTCCCTATTCAACACTCCCTTGCCCATGCTTGGAACAAACTTCTCCTTGACTTACGTTCAATCTCCCACACCTCACACTTTAAAAATGAACTAAAAGCTTATTTTCTCAATTCCAAAACCTGCCCTTGCCATGACCCTACCTAGTTTTCCTTCCCTTTATGTACCCTCAAAAGGACCATACTTAGTACCTTATTACACCTCTCTCTCCAATGTGTCTACTATGCATTTGCATAATTTTATACAAACAACATTTTTTGTTGACCTATTGAACTATATCAATGTAAAATTGTTACTTAGCTTCTTTTTAATGCAACTTTAACTTTATGCATGTAACCCAACTTATGTGAATCTTTTTGCTATAACTGCTATTATATCAATATTGTTTAAAATTGTACTTGTTTAAAGTGTACTACTGGAGCTTTTCTCCTTGGGTCTCCACTGAACATAGGCCACAAGCCCAGTTGGACAAACCCGGTTAACAAATGTCAATAAATAAATTAATAAATAAATAAATGTCCTAACCCTCTGACTGTCCAATATCTGTGGCCTCAGGAGATTGGGTATGCATAGACATTCTGACTGTGTGCGGTGATAGTGATGGCAGACAAGGGACATAAACCTCTGTGACAGATTCAACCCCACCCCAGCTGTGCCTCACTTTGGCCTCCATCATCATCATAGTCTGAAGAGACACTGACGTCAAGTTGTGAAGGGGCAAAGATCAACCTCCCAGGTCTCCTGTGATATAAAGGGAAAGCATCACATTAATACTTGCAGTACTATGATCTGCAGTCCTATGTTTCAATATCTGTTAAGGTGTATAACCTGCTGTCACTATTACAAACTTGTACAACCTACAATGTGAGATAGTAGGACATGAGGTCATTCATTTCTAACCCAAACTGGTAAGTTTACAAACTAACAGCTCTTTAAACTGGACTCTCATGAGCAATACACAAATTATGTGCATTGCTGACATTCTGCAGAACTCTGCACAGTTTACAGGTATGGCCATCTGAAAAGTCCTGCCAATACTGTGGAATCAATCACTATGGTCATACCTACAAGGTCTAGGTATAACCCTAAAGTGTGTACACTCAGAACATATCTCTACATTTCTCAGTCATGCAGACAGTACATCAATCCAGCCTGCAGACATGAAATGACATTTTAGCTAATACCTTTAAGTGGGTTCCTATTACGTGATCGAAAGTATAAAACTTCGAACACCACAAGATCGAACTTGTATGTTTGAAGTTTTGTAATTTCAAACACACAAAAAAACAAAAAAAACTGACAGAAAGTAACTGTTGTAACCAGGGGGGCAAGCCTCCCTTCACCCCCCCACATGGCGGGCTCCATCCTCCACATTACCCTGCTCTTTAAATATACCAACTCCAAGATCAAACTACAGTGCGGAAAGGGAATATTTCCCTTTACTGCACTGTAATGCAATCTCAGAGTTGGTATATTTAAAGAACGGGGGGTGTGGGGGGTGCAGGGGGGTTGCCGCCCTTCTTACAACAGTTATTGAGCTGTTTTTTTTTTGTTTGTTTGTTTTGTTTTTAATTCGAATTGCTGAAACTTCAAACATTTGTGTTCAATGTTTTCAGGTTTGAAGTTTCAGCAATTCAATAACGCAATAGGAACCCCCTTTAAGTAAATCTACACCTGTGACAAAAATGTTGGGCTTACCAGCGGCAGGAGCATGGCCTCTTTTAATTCCTGATGGTCCTGAAAAACATTTGGAAGAGAGGTAATATAAACAGCACCAAATGTTACAGTATACCACTGGTAATATATCCAAATATCCCCTATTTATAGTAGCCTCTATGTTAACAGGTATGTGGGTCACAATCACTGCATGAACTTAGAAGTGCAGGTAACCTAGTTCACCCCACCCCACAAAACACCTGACACCCATGTAAAACTATGTACACCCGGACATGCTAAATGCTACAGTATTTCAATGCTGATTCAACTAAACATATCTGGACATTCTTCTTGCTGGAAATGGTGGCACCCACATCCATGACACATGGTGTGATGGAAGCCTGGGAGCTGCCCTCTGTTGCAAGGTTCACCAGGAAATCCTCAGTGGCTGATAGAGGTTGTTCCACTGCAGGCCCACCATCAGTGACCTGACAGTCCCTGGCCATATCTGCTGCCTGTCAGTGTGCTGAGTGGATCATATCTGTGGCATGGCATTGCACCTGCTCATATGTGTGATTTTGATGGCCCACAGCACTTATGTTATGGACCAGTTCATCTCACAGGGCTTGTAGCTCTTGCCTATTTGCCCTCCCTCTGAACAGGAGGACTTGGTAGTGTTGTCTTAATGCTTCATTTATGAGGTAATTTTCCACCTCAGTGAAAGATGGGTGATGTTTGGTGTGCATGTTATCATCTGAAATTCAATAAAATGAGAAGACATCAGGATGACATAAGTGGGTATACAATATGTACAGATTCAGCAATTATGGAAGGTTATCAATATGTATCTAATATACAGCAGTGTAACAATCATACAAAGGATATGGCAGCAACTAGGATAGTGGCAATAGTGACCTACACCTGCTTCTGCCATGATAGATACTCACATATGATCAGACACCCAACATAGGAGTCCACTTGTAGTGTGGCCCATAGCAGGAACCCCCCCCCCAACATATGTGTATAGCACAATGCCAAAATATAGCTGGGTAGTATTACAACTGTAAAAACAAAGGCAGTATCCAGGAGACCTGTGTCCCTAGATAACAGACAGCATTAAACCCTTACTGTAGTCTACAGCCTCTGTAAGTGTTACACAGCTGCAGATTAATTGCATGTCACCTGTATAGTTCTAAGAAAGGCTTAATGATGTAATCCCCATCCCCCCTAATTATATTAAAGCATATGCATCATGTTGAAAACAAAATGGTTACATACATGATGGAGCACAATACTCTTCTTTTGAAAGATACAGATATATTCATGCTGTGACAATTAATTCACTATAGAATATAACTCTCATACACAATGGTTTCCCTAGCTAGGAGTCTGCCTTTTTAAGATGGTTCTCATTAGCAGGTGACTGCCTCTGAACCAATTTGTGGTTCTGAAATGCTAACTGAAGCATACACATTTGATTTGCAGTGCAATCAGGCAATCCCATGCAACCATTGCAGGAGATATAAGGCCTCAGTGTAGAATCCATCTCCTTTCTCATATGATGGGGTAGAAATACTGGGGTAGAGATTCTACGTCAGCACAGAGAGGGTATTTGTAGTAGGTACTTATTACATACACATGTGTGTGCTACATGCTGCAGCTGATGCTGATGCTGCAAGCAATAAGCATAGACAGAGATGCTGCAGAATGTGGAGCACAACAACACTTATGAGTAATGGTGTGAACAGTGGCAGCCTTGGTGTACAGTCAGAGCCTGACTGAGGGAACCCATCCCACAGGAATTTGAGGTATATGTTTAAGGTAAGTATGTTAGCCATAGGTATCTTTAACAGAGTAAAAGTCAACATGTTTGTTGTGTCCTTGAACAAGGTAGGTACATTTACCATTTTGTTAACCATTGGACAACTGCCAAGCCATGTGTTATGTTATGGTAATCTTCTGGAACGTGTCTGCTGGCACCCCTTGTTGCTAGCAAAGGTTCATAGGTTCATACATAGGTACTAGGCTCTTGAGGGCATTTATAAGCCTAGCCAGAGAGTGTCAGCTTTTGCCACCCCATTGATTAATTAACTGAGCCTATGTCAAGAAGAGCCAATGAAGTGATCCCAGGGGTGTATTTTCTGTTACCCATCCACTAGTCAAGGTTTCTCTTGAAGAGCGTTAGTGAGGGGCTCTGCCTAATGTAGTTTGGGATTTTGTTTCAAAGTATGGGGAGTCTCTGTGACAGGAATCTATCCCTCCAGCATGTTCTATTTATTGTTGTGGTGAGGTTTAGCTCACTAGAGCGAGTGCCTCGCAGTGACTTGGATTTCTTTAGGTGGAGCATGTCCATCAATTCTGAGTTGGACATGGCTTTGTAAGTCAGGCAGAGATCAACTCTGAGTAAGCAATATGTGACTGAGTACAGCTGGAGTTTTTCCAGTCATAGGACATATGTTTGAGGCCAATAATCCTCTTGATGAGGTACTTTTGTGGTCTTTCCAGCTGTTGGAAGTGTCTTGTGAGGTACATCTGAAATAGGGCATTGTACTCTATGATGGGTCTGATGAGTGACGAGTAGAGGGGCAATATAACTTCTTTATTTCTAGATGCAAACCCTTTAGTAATTAGATGGGTTACATAGAAGGATTTCCTAACTACTTTGGCAATATGATTGTCAAAGGAGAGATCACTATCTACCTGGGTCCCCAAATCTCTTATTACCTCTTTTGTATTAAGGAGGCTGCCACCTATGTGGTAATTCATGGGTGTTTTGTTTTTTCCCAAACAGGATGACTATGCATTTTTTGGCATTTAACTTGAGACCATGACTTTCCAGGTGTCTGTCTCAGTATGGCCCTTTTGGAGAATGTCCATGTCAGCCGGAGAGTCAATTATGGCTCCCAGTTTGCAGTCATTGGCAAACTTGGTTAGACATAGTCCTCCTGTGTTTGCCTGTACTTCTGAGAAGTATATGCCAAACAGTAGGGGTCCCAGAACCGAGCCTTTTGGGACGCCACTTGTGACTGGTTTAGAGTCGGACCTGGAGACCGCTATTCTTACCGTGTGAGTTTTGTCTGTAAGCCAGTTGGCAACCCATCTCATGATGTAGGGGTTTATGTTCAGGCTGGTGAGTTTTTCTATAATTCCCGAGTGGAGAATGATGTCAAAAGCCTTGGCGAGGTCAAGGTAGGCTGTGTGAACTATCTTCCCCTCATCTATGGCCTTGGTGACTGTCTCAAAGAAGTCAACCAGGTTTAGTAGGCATGATCTGCCCTTAACAAAGCCAAACTGGCTTGGGTCAAGTGTTTGGAGGTTTCCAATGTCTTTGTTAATGAGTTCCATGATGATGCACTCGATAGCATTGCAGACCAGGCTAGTCAGGCTTATGGGGCAATAGTTACCAGGGTCAGTTGTGGCCCATCCATTGTGGAGCGGAATAACCGTTGCTGTGCACCATTCTATGGGCACATAGCCTGTGGAGAGGTTGAGGTTGAACAGTGTATATAGGTGGGGGGGGGGGGTTAATTCATTCTGTAGTTCATGCAAGATGCAGCCTGGGACACCATCTGGCCCCATTGATGCTTGTGCTTTTGGCTTTTGAAAGGGCTGTTTTCACCTGTGCGTCTGTGATTTCTGGGACACTACACTTTTCTGGTATTGTTGTGGGCTCTTTTGGGGGTGAGAGGGGGGTGAAGTTTGCACTGAATCTATCTGCCAGGATGTTGGCAATATCAGTGGGTTCAGTATATTTTATGCTATTTTGCACTAGCTCAGAGCATATCTGTGAGTTGCCACTTAGATTCTTGACATAGCTAAAGAAGGCTTTGAGGTTATCTTTTGAATCCTTGGCTAATTTTCTTTCGAAGTTAGCCTTGGAGGATTTTATGAGGGACCTTAGTTTCTTGCTGATACTGATCAGGGATGTCTTTCCTTCTTGGGATTTGCTGTTTTTCTGAACTAGTTTCATCCTTCTATTGTATAGCCTGTTTATGACCAGGGTCCACCAGACTGGTTTCCTTCTCTTAGGAGAGTGAATCTTGGTTTTGCTAGGGATAGCATGATCCATGCATCGTTGTAGGTGCTCATAGAGTGCATTTGTAAAGGTTCCTGCATCTTGGACACTGTTATCCTTTAGCGAGAGGGCTGTGAAACTTACCTCTGTCTTAAGTAAGGTGAAGTTTGCTATAGAAAAGTTTTTCACTGTGGTTTCCTTGGTTGGAGGTGGTGGTGTGCTGTGGACATCCAGAGTGATTAGTTTATGGTCTGATCTAACCAGTGACAGATTTACCTCCAGTGTGGAACACCTGTCGCTCATGTTGGTGACAACCAGGTCCAATATGTTTTCACTTCTGGTAGAGGAGTTTACTAGCTGATCCAGGGCATTTGAGCTGATAAATTCCAAGAAGCGCTGGACCTGGGAGTTTGTACTTGTGTAGTTTTTCCAGTTAACGGTAGGGTAATTAAAATCGCCCAAAATCAGGGTGTTCAGTAGGACCTTCATGTTTTCCAGTGTCTTCAGAAAGGTGGAGTGGTGGTCCTGGGTCATGGAGGGTGATGTGTAACAGGCCAGAATTTGCATTGCAGATTTGCCTGATGTTAGTTGCACATGGATGATCTCTGAGATATCATGCTGTGCCACCAACCTGGAGGTGTAGGTATCCTTGATGAATATGGATACACCCCCTCCTTTTATGTTTCAGTCCATGTTCTGTGGCTGAAATGAGTGATATGAGTTGTAGCCCAGTAGTGCTGGGGTGCTCTGTGGAGCCTTGAACCAGGCTTCAGTTATTACACAGATGTCGACGTTCAAGCACATGCATTTTGAGATTTAAACTACTGGCGTTGAGTAGCATAACCCTCATTTTTTTATTTGTGCTGTTTACAGAGGTGGGTTTGACTTTTGAGCCTTGCCTAAAAAAGGCACTATGGGGGCAGCAAGAGCTTTGGCCAGTATTTGAAAGCCTAGGGGTGACAGGTGTAAGAAGTCTCTTGCAAAGCAACAAGGCTTGTCGAGCATGTCGTCCCAGGCTGACAAACACTGGATTCCCTTTGAATGACACCAGAAGCTTAGCCAATTGTTGAAACTGATAATTTTTTCTTTATACTGCAGTATAATTCTTGGTGAGGGCAGGATGCTACTCAGGGTCAGGGTCATACCCACCTGGGCTACATGATCAGACAGCTCTTCCATGTCTCTTTTCATGTTGTCCAGGGAGGTATGTCTCAGGTCATTCACTCCAACATGAACAATGATAGAGTCATATTTGTACTTGCTCTGGAGTGACCTGAGTGCTTGTGTTATGTGGCGGATTCTGGCTCCCACTAGGCAACTAACAGTAACCTTCTCCTTGTCCAGCCTAGTGAATGGGATGTCAGTGTGCCTGACTATAGAGTTGCCTATTACTAGTGTGTTAGGTATGTTATTTCACCTTAAGGGCTGTGATTGTGTGGCACACTGATTTTGTGTTTTACGTGTTGTCTGGTTTGTGACGGGAGGTGCAGGTTTTTTTGGTGTCTGCTTTGGAAGTCTGTGATGCTTTTTCAGGTTTTTCTTTAGAGCCTCTAAGTATGATTTTGTGTATTTAAGTTTATTTTTTGCCAGTGCTGGTTTAGTATGTCTATGTGACGCTGGAGGTGTGGTGCAAGTGTTAACCTTCGCCTCATGACTGCCTGTTCCAGTCCTGGGTGGAGAGAGCTTAGCCTCCAATTTAGCTATATAATTGCATCTCTCGCATATGTTAATGTTTTGTGGTAGGAGGAGAGGGTTGTCTGTGTACATGAGACAGTTGTACCATTGCCTCAGGATACCCAGGTTCACCAGCTGGACTGGAGAGTATACCTGAAATTGCCCTTTGGTCATGTTTGAATAGTAGGGTGAGCTGCTTAGTCTCTTGGTTGGTGAGGGGTGAATAATGAGCCTTGCCCTGCTGGGCAATCAAGTGTCGGGGTATATTAGTGCTTGCTATTAGGTCTGAGCAAGTGCTGGACTGTAGGATGCTTTTTAAGTGCTTAGGTTGAGAGTTAGACTACTTTCAAGGGAAAAACTGAAGAGGAGACTTGGTGGAGTCAGGATAGATTTAGCCCTAGCTAACCAGTGCTGCCTGGACGTGCAAAACCATGCAAATGTGGTTTTTACAGCAGGGAAATTAAAGGGATAGAAATTAGCCCAAATGGCCTATAAACTCCTTAACATCTGGGCTGGAACCACTCCTCCATGGACGGATGGCTGCTCAAAGCTCCCTCTCTCACAGGTGAACAGAGAAATCTCCCTCTATCCAAGTAAGGTATGGGCAACTCAGAAAATTATAACACAGCCCTGAATTCAGCACTAGCCTGAAAACTGGACTATACTAGCTTAGAAAGATGGGAAACAAGGAAAAAAATGTTTTGAAAAGATAAGGCAAAAACAGTAAAAAATACACTTAAAACATCTTTAAATGACTACAAACAGTAAAGAATACACTCAAACAGCTTTAGATGACTACAAACAAACAGAAAAAGGCTTTTAAACAAATTACCCAATTAACCAGTAAAAAAAAAATCTCAAAACTAAGCCCTGTTCCTGTAGTCTTCAATCAGACAAGTTCTAACTGCACACTCCTGCCACTGGGGTGCAGGGGAACCTTCTCCAAAAAAGAAGGCCTGGATTAGTGCTCAAGTTATTCAAACAAAGCTAGATTCAGCAGGCCTGGATCTAATTTATGCTACAGCAAATAAGGTGCACCAGTTTCAGTAAGAAACAGTTCAAATATGCAGGCACTATAAGCCTTTAACCAGAAATTCCCAGCTCAGAAGGGCAGAGTCCAGTCTCTCCTCCCACAAGAGTGCAGACCACGAACCTTCTTAATGTAAAATAACTGGCCTGAAGCCCAAGTGCTTAAACCAGAACTAATTCACTTTTAGAATACCAGACACTGAGCCTTCAATCAGCAGTTCCCAACTTAGAAGGATGTAAGCTACCTGTCCTGCCACAACAGTGCAGACCACAAACCTTCTTAATGTAAAACAACTGGTCTGAAGCCTAAGTGCTTAAACCAAAAGGCTAAGAATGATAGCTACACTTTAATCAGGTTACTACCAAGCAGTAATAAATGCAATTGAATACTTTTAAGAAGGTCTGGATTAGTGCTCAAGTTATACAAACAATGCTAGATTCAGCAGGCATGGATCTAGCCTATACTACAGCAAACAAGGTGCACCAATTTCAGTAAGAAACAGTTCAAATATGCAGGCACTATAAGGCTTTAACCAGAAATTCCCAACTCAGAAGGGCAGAGTCCAGCCTCTCCTCCCACAAGAGTGCAGACCACGGACCTTCTTAATGTAAAATAACTGGCCTGAAGCCCAAGTGCTTAAACCAGAACTAATACACTTTTAGAATAACAAGACACTGAGCCTTCAACCAGCAGTTCCCAACTTAGAATAATGTAAGCTACCTGTTCTACCACAACAGTGCAGACCACAAGCCTTCTTAATGTAAAACAACTGGTCTGAAGCACAAGTGCTTAAACCAAAAGGCTTAGTATGATAGCTACACTTTAATCAGGTTACTACTACCAAGCAGTAATAAATACAACTGAATACTTTTAAGAAGGCCTGGATTAGTGCTCAAGTTATACAAACAAAGCTAGATTCAGCAGGCCTGGACCTAGTCTATGCTACAGCAAACAAGGTTCATCAATTTCAGTAAGAAACAGTTCAAATATGCAGGCACTATAAACCTTTAACCAGAAATTCCCAGCTCAGAAGGGCAAAGTCCAGCCTCTCCTCCCACAAGAGTGCAAACCATGAACCTTCTTAATGTAAAATAACTGGCCTGAAGCCCAAGTGCTTAAACCAGAACTAATACACTTTTAGAATAACAGGCACTGAGCCTTCAATCAGTAGTTCCCAACTTAGAAGGATGTAAGCTATCTGTCCTGCCACAAGAGTGCAGACCATAAACCTTCTTAATGTAAAACAACTGGTCTGAAGCCCAAGTGCTTAAACCAAAAGACTTACAATGATAGTTACACCAAGCAGTAATAAATGCAATTGAGTACTTTTAAGATGACACAGAAGCAAAATAAAGTAGGAAGAACACAAATACAGTACAAACAGATGAAAAAAGTTTTTTTTTTTTTTTGAGTGAGCAAACGAGATGGGCCCTGGAGGAGTATCCAAATGCAAATTTACAAGAAGGGCAGGCAGTTTCAAAGGCACCAAGATTAACACCGAAACAAAAGCAGGGAGGGAAGGTGGGGAACTAACGGAAAAAACAGAGCATGACCTCCATATGTGTATGTTACTTATGCAGATCTGTAATATCAGTAGTAAATGAGTGTGTGCTGCAGTCTGATATTAAGGGGTCTTCTTTGAATTACATAACG
Source organism: Protopterus annectens (assembly GCF_019279795.1). Classification (NCBI taxonomy): domain Eukaryota; kingdom Metazoa; phylum Chordata; order Ceratodontiformes; family Protopteridae; genus Protopterus; species Protopterus annectens. The sequence goes on along the minus strand of NC_056748.1, from coordinate 541,151,085 downwards.
TAAACTCCTCTGTGAATGTATAGTAATGCATGACCCAACACTCTATGTACTTTCTAGTTTTGTAATAGGACTATGTTGGCTGTGTTCCTATCTGCAAGCCTTTGACTTCCATCACTGAAAAGCAGACAGTCCATATGAAATGCTTTGTGTGGATAAATTGGTGATGAGATAGTCAATCATATGAGAATTCACAATGGTGATGTAGACATACTTGTATTTGAAATGCTAGACACCACTGGACTTGAACCTAGGACCATGTATACCAAAAGTTAATGTGTTTAAAGCAGTTAACAGACTGGGCTACTGAGTCACTGTTAATGGCTCTATTTTTAATATATAATTGCACACTTTCATGATGTTACATACCTCATTTTCATCCATTACTCTGTGTATGGCTTTATAATGATGTATTTCTCGGGTCTATATTACATCATCGAACTTCAAAAAGTTTGAACGATGTAATATCAAACCCTAATATCTGAAACAGTAAAATAACGAACACAAAGAACGGTGATTTTTTTTTCCCCAGGGAAAAAAATCGCTGTTCCCTAACAAAAAAAAAAAAACCTGCAACCTGAAACTTAACCTAAAGTGGGGGGCTTTGCCCCCCACACCTCCCTACTTAAATATACCAACTCCGAGATCGCACCACAGTGGAGGAAATAGCAAAGCCCCGAAAACAGCCCACCATTTTTTTTCCCTGGGAAAAAAAATTGATGTGCCGTGGCTTTGCTATTTTCAGGTTTCGGACTTTCAGGTTCGATATTACATCATTCGAACTTGTTGCAGTTCGACTATGTAATATAGACCGGTATTTCTCCACCGGAGTCCCAGTTAAACACCTATTTTCCCACTAATGTTTTAGCAGATGTATTTTTAAATGTTGCAGATATAATTGCACAGTATCCTGTTGTTACAGACCTCACTTACATCCATTATTATGTGTCTGGATTTATAGTCATGAATTCCTATACCAGAGCTCAAGTTTCATTCCATTTTTCTTTCACTCTTTTATCAAATTTGTGAGAAACAGCATTGAGCAGCATTGTTTACACGTACTTTATGACAGGAAAATGGCAGTTTTTATGTTTTGCTTAAACCAACAGTATTAATTAAAAGCTGTGTGGCTTGGTGGGTTGATGCAAGACTGGTGCAATGGTCCGGTGTTTGAGATAGAGCACATGTATTTTTTGAACGTGTTTAATATTTTTTCACAAACATGTATCGATATAGTGCCATTTAGTTGAGCTTAGTGATGCTGCTCGTTGTGCAGCGTCACGCAAAAAAATCATTAAAGAAATGAAAAATGGGGAGAGAGGACAGTGGTGAAATGGGATGCAAGCAGTGGAAAAAACATAGTGAAAGGCAGATAAGTATGTGTAGGAAGGGTGTAGGGGTTGCATGACTGCCCGGACCTCAAAAAGACAAAAAGAAAAATGAAAGAAAAAAATGAAAGTGCTAAAATGGTATTTGTTTTTTATGCGATAGACCGCAGCCCGGGAGTTTGTCTTTTACTGGTCAAGGCACAAGTTGCGCCCGCCAACTTTCAGGGACAGTAGAGGATGGAGTGTTTGTGGGCGTGTCGTACTGCCCCAGTGCGACATGAAATGGTGTGGTGGCAGCACGGGGGAGCTTAGAGAGGACTCAGGGACATGCTAAGGTGCCTTCATTTCACAATGATCTTGGGTGCCTCTACCTCATAATTGGATTTTTTCAAATTTTTTTTGTTTTTGTTTGTGTAATAATTGGTGTGCTTGTGGGATGTTAGTTTGTGTATGGTGCTTGTGCTTTACTGGAGTTTAGTTGTGTATGGTGCTGTAGCTTTATTCTAGTTTTTGGAGTGGTGCTTGTTGTGTGTGGCTTCTTGTGTGTGTGTGTGTGTGTGTGTGTTTGTCTTTAGGTGTTGGTGGTGTGGTGTGGTGAATCTGCAGGCTTTCACCCCTGTACCTACCCGCTGAGCAGTAAGACTTTGTTTCCCTACCCACCACCATGTGTAAAAATTTTTCACCTCATATTTGATTTGATCTTTTCTGTTCCTCATAATATCTGTGGTTTGTAAATGTTGGGTATGTTTTGATGATTGAGTAGTGGTAGTTTGTTGCCCAGCTGCCGCAGGTTCTTTTGTTTGATTCTTGGCTGGGTTCTTTCTTTGTGGGGGTGTATCTTCTCCCTGTGTTGTGTGGGTTTGCTTTTTTGTGCCTCCCATGTTACAAAGAAGACTTAATGTGTCTCTTGTTTGTTTTAATTTTGCTTTCTTTTTTTTACTTCATTTTTTTGTCAATAGTTTTTTTGTTTGCTTTTAATATTTTTTTTTTTGAGAAGTGGTCTTTTTACATTTGGCATTTTAACATCTTATCATTTTTCATGAAGCATTGCATGTTTAATAAAGCTTTTAATAAAGCTGAATATATTATATATAAGAGCATCAAGTAAGAAGAGAAGCTTGTTGGGTTGAAGTAGTTACTTTGAGCTTTCTATATTTTCATTGAACTGTAATGTATTTAAAATTTAATTTTTATTTCATAGTTTTCACAACCTTTTTTTCTTTAATAGATATTAAGTAAGCTGTCATGCAGCCAATGCATATTTTTTATTTTTTATTCTTTTATTCTTCTTTGTGTAGACTTTCTTAATCATGGTTTGCCAACCAGTGATGGTTTTTTATTTAATTAAAGTTTTTTTTTGTTTTTGTTTTTTTGTCCTCCCTTTATGGTTGACCACACCCCTTCCCTTTGACCCCGCCCATTCAGCGTCTCCTGCAGCCCCCCTGTGATTTGAAGTCACCAGCCGCCACTGACCATAGCTACCCGTTTCTTGTACAGCAACAACTGTGCACTTTAACAGATTTTTTTAGCTGAATTTGGACTGTCACCCCCAGAAAAGGGGTGAGGACAACATAAATGCATTGTCAAGCTAAATGGAGCAAATTAAGTGTGTCCAGTGGACACGTGTGCAAAATGGAGAGCTATGTATGGGACAATATACATATATATATATATATATATATTTTTTTTTTCTTAAGGTGAGAGTGCAATGTTGGGAAAGGGACATAGGTACATGTGGAGGGGTAAGCTGGGAAGGTGAGTAAGCTTTTGCAGACAGAAAAGACAGCAGACGGTTGGTGTGTGACACGAGACGGGGTGAACACCTTGGTTGGGGATGGTGTTGTGGAATCCCAGACCCATGGACATCAGACAAAGTAGCAGTGTGACTCAAGTCCTCACTCATGGGACTGTCAGCACTGTACCTTCACTGCTCCTGTAGAGGCAATGGCCAACGCCGGTACTTGGGGCAAGAATGCCCCACCAGGATGGACAGCATGCTCTCCATCTGGCATAGGCATGCATCAAGAGTTCAGTGTAGCGGCCCACACACCATGCCTGGCAGTTTCTCATGGGTGACATAATCACCCCCTCCACTTCCGCTTCACTCCTAGAGGGGGGTCTAACCTCAGCCTGTGGGGCAGAACTACCTGATGGCCCATGTAGTGCAGCAGAGGGGGAGCCACCAGACTGCAGTCCAGATGTGCTGGGCCCCAGTGCCATGTCCAGGGAGCCAAGATAGGTGGTTTGCCTAGAATTAGCCTACCTTATCATGCTGTAGTAAATTAAATATAAACATAAGGTAAAAATAAACATAACCAAATAAATGTTAGTATTATCATAATAGAAGATAATGATTAATCGAAAGAAACAGAAAGGAATATAATGAAGAACACAACAATAAATAACAGAGCAATATGAAATTATGCATAAGGCCAACATAAGAGGTAGCTGCAAATAATATATTAATAACAAGTCATAATAATACATATAATTAATAAATTAAAAAAAGAAGGAAGAGAAAAAAACATTAGTAACTTCTCAGGTAATATTAATACACAGACTACTATACATACTTCTACATATCTAAGATTTCAGTTGTGAGTACAGTGACTGCAAATATTGTATAGATAATTTTGCATGTACATAGCTCTCAACCTGTTAGTATGGGACATTATGGGCCAAGCCCTGCCAAATGGTGGTGCAAAGTTACAACTACAGGGAACATTTTTTCATTTTGTCCTCAAACATTAGTAGCAAGGTGTTCTGATAATAGATTTGCCAATAAATTGCATTCCAAGTAATGTCATGTATCTGATAATCAAGGACTAGACATATGGGGCAGTAGTGATTACATTCTGCAAAAATTGTGACAGTGGAGAGGTATGTTTGTGTACACTAATTACACTAGACCAGTAGTTCCCAAACTTTTTTTATTCTCGGCTCCCTTGCTGAATCCTGAATCCAGGTTTTCCTAAGGCGAACTGTTTGCGGTTTATTTTGCAGCTAAGCTTATTAGGCCGCAGCACCCCTGTGAGGAAGCCGCGACACGCCAGGGCGCCATGGTGCACACTTTGAGAACCCCTGCACTAGACAGCTGGTCATTTCTCAGTTGGCTGCCATGGGATTAGAACCCACAGGTAGGGACTACAGGAATAATGTACACTTCATTTGAATATAATGTATACTCAAAACCCCATCTCCTTCAAGACCTTTATTGCAACATTTTGTGTGAAATCATACAATTACATAGATGCATAGCTGTGTGTGGTATCAGATTGGAAACCAAAAGTAGTGACCACAAGAATAATGAGCACCTTAGTTGAAAACATTAGTTATCAAAGCACCATTTCTTTTTACACTGTAATGCTTAATGTCACATGAAATCTGGCAGTTACACACATGTATGGCTGTGTAGGCTGTCAATTAACTTGACCGTATACCCCATTCATTTACTGAGTTCTATCTGCAGCATATTTTGGGGAAAATTATCAGAACTGAAGCTTGACACTTAATCTGCATATTGCACTACATTTATTTCTGAAATCTGTTGCTGCATAATTTATTAGTTAATATGTAACTGTTGACTGGTGTTGGATTAGTACACACATGCAGTGAATCCAGGAATAATGAACAATTATTGAAAAGATTGATAATTTTTCTTAGAATCTGGCATTTAGACACACAGATAGCTGTCCAGGACTTCATTTAACTTACCCGTATACCATGTTCTTTGACTGAGTAGAATATAGAGCATTATTTCATACAAAATAAGCAGAACCCAGGGTTGAACCTTAATCTGGGTATTGCACTACATTCATTTCAGACATTTGTTGCTGCACTCTCTATTCATTTACATTTAACAGCTGACTGGTGTCAGATTAGAACATACACATGCCGTGAATACATAGGTTCATCGGTTCATAGGTAGGTACTAGACTATTGGCCCAAGGGCCTACTTAAGCTTAGCCAACAAGGTTCCCTGGCTTATGCCACCCAAGAAAGTTATTTTCCTGTGCCACTGTCGAACAGAGACACAGACGTGATTCACAGGGTGTATTTCCTATTTCCCATCCACTCATCAAGATTTTTCTTGAAGAGTGCTAATGAAGAACTTTGCTTGACATAGATGGGTAGCCTGTTCCAGAGTATGGGAAGTCTCTGGGACAGGACTCTATCCCTCCAGCATATCCTGTTTATTGTGGTGACAAGGTTTACGTCCCTAGAGCATGTAGCTTGGAGGGATTGGGATTTCTTTAGGTGTACCATGTCCACCAGCTCTGGGTTTGACATAGCTTTATATATTAGGCAGAGATCACCTCGGAGTAGGCGATATGCTACAGAGTAAAGCTGGAGTTTTTTGAGACAATCAGTGTAAGGCATTTATTTAAGGCCAGTAATCCTCTTTGTGAGGTAATTCTGTGGCCTTTCTAGCTGCTGCAGATGTCTTGTGAGGTACATTCCAAAAGGGGCATTGTACTCTATAATGGGTCTAATGAGTGTTGAGTAGAGGGGAACAATTACCTCCTTTTTCCTGGATGAGAACCGTTTTATGATGAGGTGCGCCGTGTAGAAGGACTTCCTGACTACTGTGGCGATGTAACTATCAAAGGAGAGACTGCTGTCCACCTGAGTCCCAAGGTCTCTTATCACACATTCATTGTTAAGTAGATTGCTGCCTATGTGGTAGCTCATGGGTACAGAGTTTTTACCAAAGGGGATGACACTGCACTTTTTGGCACTGAGCTTGAGACCATGGCTCTGACACCGGGCATCTGTCTCAGCGAGGCCCTTCTGTAGGGTATCCACATCATTTGGGGACCTGACTATGACTCCTAGTTTGCAGTCATCTGCGAACTTCATTAGCCAGAGGCCTTCTGTTTTAGTCTGTACTTCAGAGAAATAGATACCAAACAGGAGAGGTCCCAGGACTGAACCCTGTGGTACTCCACTTGTCACTGGTTTGAGGTCAGATTTGGAGTCTGCAACTTTTACAGTATGGGCTCTGTCAGTGAGCCAGTTGGCAACCCATCTTGTGACATAGGAATTTATACCTAGTTTAGTGAGTTTAGCTATAATATCAGAATGGGGGATGGTGTTGAAAGCCTTTATCAAAGCACAATCTCCTTTTAAACTTTATTGATAATGTTGCTTAAACTCTGGCACTTAGTCACATGGATAGCTGTCCAGCACTTCAGTTAACTTACCCATATACCATGTTCATTGACTGAGTGGAATATGTGGCATTATTTCAAACAAAATGAGCAGAACACAGGCTTGAAACTTACTCTGGGTATTGCACTACATTTATTTCTGACATCTTTTGCCACATTCTTTATTCACTTACATGTAACACTTGGCTGGTGTCAGATTAGAACACACATGCAGTGAATACAGGAATAGTGAACACTTTATTTGAAAACATTACTTATCAAAGCACCATCACCCTTTAAAATGTATTGATTAATGTTACTTCAGATCTGGCATTTACACACATGGATAGCTGTCTAAGACGTCTGTTACCTTACCCATATATCTTGTTCATTTATTAAGTGCAAACTACAGCATATTTCAGACAATGAGCAGACCATAACAGTGATTCTTAATTTGGGTAGACCACAACACTAACTGATGTTTGGAAGCTATACTACACAGTACTGCATGTTTACTTGCTTTAACTTGCTTTACCATTTCAGGTAGGCAGTGACACATTAATAAAGATATAAGATGTTCCAGGTATGTCCTACCTGACTGATAAGACTGCAAACTCTGTAATTAATTTATCGTATAATTACATTATAGATTAAGTTATTACTTTGATGTTTTCCTACTTACCATGCAATTGCCTCATCCTGGTCAGGTGCCCTGCATGGGACTGGACATTGTGAGCCCTCTCTTCTGCAGCTGTGATAAGAGAAGCAAACCATTATTCATACCAGTTTTGCACAGCTTCAGCTTGTATATTTCTAAATTACTGGCAAACATACTTACATATCTGTGGGGTGTGCCCATCCCTAGCATCTTGAACCCAGGTGTTCAAGTTTCCCCTTTTCCTATGCCTCAGGTCATTGTAGTGGTGTCGACACTGCTCACCAGTGTGGGGTTAGCACTAGCACTGGTAATTTCCCTGGTCAAATGATCCCAGGCTTCAGACTTACACTCTGAGTCCTGACTCCTGGTAGTCACCCTGCAGCAGCCAGGGTTCATAATTGTTAACCAGGAATCCAACAAAAACTCTGGACTCCTGCACTCCCCACTTCTGCACACGAAAACACACTCCTTCACCAACAGCACCAGGCATATCCATAGCCAAGTTAACACTCCAATAAATGATGTGAAATTCCAGGTCCACTTTCAAATCTTGAAACACTGAAATACCGAATTTCAGTATCTTGAGATGAGAATGTCTAAAGATCACTAGAATGAAAAATTAAAAAAAGAACATCACAGTACTGAAATTTCATAATACTGAATTTCCAGTATGCGAAGGTCTGTTTTTTAATAAACCCTCCACCACACAAACAAAATCAAAAACACAGCATTCTTCCCTATACCATAACAAACCAACACAATACACACATACCAACAAAACCCAAGTAACCACAGTATAAGAAGGGGGCAAGCCCGCCTGCACCATCCACACCCCCCCTACTTAACTATACCAACTCCAAGGTTGCACTACCATGAATAACACAACAAACCCATCGTTACGCACCCTACACATCCACTGTACACTGGCAAATAAATACCCGTGAGAAAGACATACACTACACATATACAAAAATCACCATATTCAACACTTTCACACACATGCTATCACCTATCATTTCCCAAAAAATATAAAAACAACACATTCCTACCCAAAACCCTAACACACTACAAACTTACCTGCATCTTTGTACATAACCACACGTTGACTGCCATGTTTAAATCCCATAACACACTATAACTTAAACCGACAGCACACCACACACAACAAACAGCACCACAACTACTTCATCTTTGGCAACGTAACATTTGTTAATATGCAGGTTTAACATTCTCGCCTGGAGATACTGCAATTTGATATTGCAGTATTTTGAGATTTGAAAGTGGACCCAAAATTCCAACTTACTGGCCTTTAAATAGGCTGCATTCCTGCCCTTACATGTCATGATGTAACTTTCAAAAAAGCGCCACACCACTTAGCATCACGCAAACTCTCACAAACCATGTGTAAGCGAAGCATAGCAATGTGCAAATGGCAATAGACTGTTGACCATGTTTAAGCTCTACTTAGTACTGCACAGCTTTTCCAAATGCAACAATTTTTTAAATTTTAAATTAAACCGATGTTTCAGTCACCTGACACATTTCCACAGCAATAAATGTAAAAAGTATGACTGCTCAGGACTCAAACCTGGGACCTATTACACTGTAAGTCATGACTCAGCCTATTTAGTCACTGGGATAGTGAAGGGAACTTGTATATCTTCACATATACTACAAAGATGCCTGTAAGCATAGCACAGCTTTGCTGCTTAGGTTTGCGACTTACTAAGCACTGTAGGACTACAATAATTGAATATATCCTGTTTCTATTTTTAGATGTCTGGGGAATGTGTGTTGTATGTATATATATATATATATATATATATATATATATATATATATATATATATATATATATAAGCATAGCTCACCATTGCTAAGCAACACCCAACACCATTCAAACAAGCAGATGAAAAAAAAATGAATTAAAATTTATTACTTCTGGTTTCTAATTTTAGATGTCTAGCAGATGTCTACTGTATATGTGAGCAATGCTAAGCATAGCTGAGCAATGAGCCACACTGCACAAACAAGCACATAAATGTAAAAAACATAAATAACATTTTAATTTCATGAAGTAATATCTGTTGTTCATCTTTTGGCCCAGGTTAACGGTCTGAAAGGTATTGTGCTGTGCTTACCAACTGTCCAGAAGTTTTCTGGAGAGTCCACAAGTTTGACACAGCCTCTACAGTGTTGCTTACACAGATTCATAATCCATGTTACTGTGTTCTCCCTTGGCAGTGTGCCATAATTAACATGTATGGCGGGCTGCCAAAGAGAAACCATGGCCATGTACATAGGTACATTCTGTGTAGGCTCTTCACAGAGCCTACACGGATTTTATTGAATCCTGGGGGCTGTCTTTTCACACATGATTTCAGAGCATCTTAAGTGATCTTTCCACATCTGCAAACACAGTACTTCACTTTCCTACCCCCACCCATGTAATCGACTTACCCGACTACAAGCCCTTCTTTTTGCAGATTTCTGGATCCACCAGTGCACATAACTGAAAAATAAACACTGACATGAACAAAAATCAAGAACAAACAATCACAAACCTAAAAGAAATACTAAAATAAAAACTTTAATTTTCTGATCATTAAAAAATAGATAAATGTCACCTGCAGACATACTTTTTCTGAATATAGATACTGTCAGGGAAAGGGTTTTCATAATGAACTGCACAGGACTGGTATTAGGGACAGTATTAATGTTAAGGTTAGCATGCATGACTAAGGTGAGATGGGTGATTCGTGATCTGTCTCATCTTACTCATATGTGCATACCTTAACCTGTCACTGCCCCAACCCCAGGTATACAGAGTATATAACAAAAAACCCTGTCCTTAACAGTAACAACACAAAAGACAAAGGATGCACTACAAAAATATAACACAGGGGCACAAGACTAAATGCATCCTCTTACCTATCCCTTACTCTAACCCTAACCACTAAATATTCACTGACACACAGTTCTAACACTAAATGCATCCTCTTACCTATCCCTTACTCTAACCCTAACCACTAAATATTCACTGACACACAGTTCTAACACTAAATGCATCCGATTACCTATCCCTTACTCTAACCCTAACCACTAAATATTCACTGACACACAGTTCTACCCCATTGCCAAACTTTCAGTACATCCAAAAGTTTTGACATTAGTCAACAACTCATTTACCTTTATGCAAACAAACCTTACTTACCCATACCTCTTAATCTCTTAGGATCATACGATAATAGAACGTTACTAGGCTATTGGCCCTGAGGCCCTTCCAAGCCTAGCCAAGAATTTACCCATGTTCCAATAAGTCAGCACCCTGTGCCACTGTCCAGAGGAGACAAAGGTGGAATCCCAGGGGTGTATTTTCTGTTCCCCACCCAGCTATCCAGGTTGAGCTTAAAAAGGTTTAATGAGATTCTCTTCTTTATGTGGAGAGGGAGTCTGTTCCACAAAAAGGGGAGTCTCTGGGACACAGATCTGTCCCACCAACAAGTCCTACCAATGTCACAGACCAGGTTGAGGTCTCGCGTTTGGGTTACTTGAGTGGAGCTTGACATGCGGATATGCAACAGTCCCATCAAGGCGGGGTCTGAGATTGTTTTGTATGCCAGACAGCGGTCACCTCTGAGGAGTCTGTAGGAGACTGAGTAGAGGGACAGGGCTTTTACCCTATCTGTGTAGAGTAGATGTTTGAGGCTCTGGATTCTCTTCGAGCAAGAAATCTGAACAAAGCCACAAAAATTGGGGTACTAAGGCAAAACAGGAACACTTTTTAAATATTGCTCTTACAGACTTTCAAAGTTGATAGAATAACAGGTTTTACATTAGCATGACTTTTCTGAAGGATATGAACTCTGAAACTTAAATGTCTGCCATTATTTTCTCACTGCAGTCCTCAATGATTAGACAGTGATTTGCCAGAAAACCACACATTTTAGCAGAAACAGACCAAAAATATGAGGCAAAAGTCCGGACAGTTGAGAGGTATGTACTCACCCCATGAAAAGTCAGTAATACTAACACTGACATTTACATCATTGATAACACACTGTTGACAAAAACGCACACATCAGTTCACTATGTTGACATTACATGATTCAGCAAAGTGAAATGTAACCATATACACCATAAAAATCCACTCCCACATAGCCAGACATATATATGTGAGGAGGGATAGTAGCTGTTTTAATGTGTAAGAAATGCAGTATATATAAGCAAGCAATAGCGCCCTCCAGAGTGTGTGTTAATGCATAATTAGCACTCACCCAAGGTTGTTATGAGGCCCGATGGTACAGGAAGAGGGCCTCTACACCCATGGAAGAGCATTAGTTACACATTAACGCACACCCTGGAAGTTGATATTGCACTTAGAGAATGGGATCTCTGTAAAATTGTTGTGTTTTACTTATTTATTTTTTTAAGTACTATGTTTTTTTATATATTTTTGATGCAAAATAGTTCTTAATGTCTCAAACTTGCTATAGTACATGTTAATGGTGTTGGATGAAGCATTTTACAACTGAAATATTACACTTTAAAAATGTTTGGGTATCTACTTGATTTTTTGGTTCCTTACTCCTAAAATGTTTATTTTTTTGCCAGCTATTAGAGATTGATATCACTAAATAATGAGATTGATTTGAGTTTCAGACTTTCATTTTTTTAAAAAAATAATTGTAACATAAATATTGTTATTTAAGCAACTTTTATAAGAACAGTTAAAATCTGTTCCCATTTTTGAGCCTTTGTTCCCCTTTTATTTTATTTATCAAAATTTCTTTAGGTATGAGACCTGTTTACTACTGCTGCCAGTGGTCGATCTTTCTCATACACACACACACACACACACACACACACACACACGCACACACACACCTCTGCTTCAGAAAATGCAAGCTGATACAAATTCTAATGTTCATGTAATGTTGTGATTTTATAACAGGATCATTTAAAGTTATGTTCTTATTTTGTACCTTTTTCCCCTGTTTATTTTATGGTTATCCAGATATGGTGAGCTAAGACCTCTTATCAGAAAATATCTGGACAAAGCCATAAATAATTGGGGTGGAAATGCCCCAAAATAAGGACAATTAATATTGCTCTGATAAAATTAAGAGAGTTGATAAAATAACGTGTCCCATTAGCATGAATTTTCTGAAGGGGTATGAAGTCTATAACTCAGATGTCTGCCTTTATTCTCTGACTTCAATACTAACTGATTTGGCAGAAAACCAAAACTTTTATGAGGGACACACAAAAAATATCCAAAAATATGAGGCACAAATCTGTACAGTCTGAAAATCTGGACAGATGAGAGGTATGTCAATTGCTTTGCAGACCTCCTAACTTCTGTGGCCAGGGATCGCTCAATCGCTTTCACTGTTCACTCTCTAGCTCCCCCCATCCACACACACACACACACACACACACACACACACACACACACACACACACACACACACACGCACACACACACAGACACACACACAGAAAACACACAGAGCCTCTTCTGCTTTCATACATGCATACACTCTCAAACACAGAGATAAACAAACACACACTTTGTTATTTTAAGCTTCTTTTCATTTTTAATATTTAATTTCTTATAAACAAATCCATCAAGTTCCAGATGAAATATCCAGTCACCTTATTTTTCCAGCACAAAAGTGTAATGTACTCTATAAAAAACCTACAAGAAGCGAAAGCTACATTCCTTAAGGCTTTTGGTAAAACTCCGACATCCTCATAAAAGACAGTAAGCAAGATTACATATGTGACCCTCTTTTTTAAGCGAAAATTCATTTAAACACATGATTTTCAAGGGGAAAAAAAAGCATTTAAGCTCTTAATGCATCCAAGTTTTGAGGAACTGTTAAATATAAAATGGACTGAAACCTCAGCGTTCATTTTAACTGTTCGAACACTTAGACCTAACAGAATACCACTTTCCTTATCTTTGAGTGTATTCAGTATCTCGAGGCCTTATCCAGACTCCTGTCTCAATGTTCGATCGCTAGGCCAAGAATCTGTGTGCTCATCTACCCCTCGTGTCCTATGTGTGCAACAAGCTAACTGGTCCTACTGGAATCCTCCTCCCTCTTCAAATGCGCAGGTCTGACCCAAATCAAATGAGTCCCACCATAAAATCGGGACTTCCGCCTTTCTCCCCCTTCTCGTTGAAAAGGAAAATTAGGAGTCTGCTACTGAGGAGAAGGAAGAAGTGCCTCACTGGAAAAGCAACCGCATGGACCCTAAATCCTTACCTCTGGTACGTGGAGAAGCGCCATTCTGGAGAATGTGAGTCCAAAAAGCTCGATAACCGATGACATCTGTAAAGAAAAAAATATATATAACTGAACTATAAAAAAATGTATGGAACTGAATGGTTCATTCCTGAAATGCACTCGGAAATAGAAAAATAGAATTTATTTAGAACTGTAAAGACGTTTTGTTAAATAAACTCAAAGTTAGAATGTATTGATCTTTTTTTGTAAGTTATATTATAACATCTGTATGCATTTGTGTCTGTGTGTGTGTGGGTGTGCGTATTTTCCCTGTGGCTACTTGACTACCTATCAAGGTCAAAACAGCAACAGACAGGTTGATTTTCTAGCCCAATAACCTAGACTGGAAATATTTCCGGCTTGTCATGATAAATGTTATGGGGAACTGGTAATCTCTACCTGCATTGCCAGGGAATTGTGATGTGTGTATGGGCACTGATTTGTTCTGTAAGAAAGAGTCATGGGTGAGGGACATTGAAGATGTTTGGAATTCTAATGGTAATATCAGGCTTGAAGTGTAATGAGCTTGACAAAAGCTACAGTTTCTTTCGGATATCAGTCACCTTTGCAGTCTTAAGAGTCTAGATCATTTGGTGTCTCTATGAACACAAGTAAAACGAAAATAGCAAAACAACAATACACTGCAATACAACTTTCTATATAGTAGGTCATTCAGAAATGAATAAATGTCAGTTTCAACTCACATAGATCCTAGAAAAGTAGAAAAGAAGTGAAAATGCCAGTGTATTTTATTAATCAATCTTAGAAGGAGTAGTTCTAAGAAAGATAAATAAGGCAGTATTCATTTAGTTGATGACACCTCTCACAGGCTGTGACAGGTAGAAAGCTAATAATGTTAGAAGCAAAACTGTTGCCTATCCTGAAATGAGAAAATTCAACAAAGATTCACATTAACGACATGCATAATCATTACTGCTCATCCCCCTATAAGTTAATTAAAAAGTACAAATAAAAAAAGTCATTGTACACTTGATACGTAATGTCTTAAATGACAAGTCATGATAGACATGTATGTTAATGGATGAAACATGCTCTATATTGCAGAACTAATAACAGAAAGCACAATAACATGAATGTTTTTTTTTTTTTACTATTTTATGAAAGTCATGGAACATCTGTGAGGAAACCATATATATCAAGATTAAAATGGCAGGTACATGCCTATTAAACTTACACTCACAGAGTAGCTGGACAGAGGCCTGGGGAGCTAAGCAAAAACCACAGCATGATAAATAGTATATATGAATCACTAGTCTTCAGATGGTTGCTGAAAACCAACACCCAGAGTAGTAGTGCATAGTTCTTGCTTTCGACTAAGGTCAAGATATATTTGGTGGTTAGGTTGAGTGCTAGTGGTAGGACCTGCCAGACCGTCACACCGGTAGTGACCAGACCATTTTGTGGGTAGAAGACGGTTTCCAGTAGACACAACTCCTGTTCTTCAAATTTCCAGTACAACAGTTGGTTGTCCCTTGTGGGATTTAATCACCATCAGTGACAGATTGATCTCCATGTTCCATGATGGGGTGGTACTGCAAACCATCAATGCCAGATCAGGTACAGTGAATAAAAAGAAAAAAAGTATACTAGCACACTGCTAACCTACCTACCACTCAAATATAGAAGTGAATTTAGTAACGCATAAATATACTAATTAGTTTTACAGTGATTTACAGTATACTAAATTAAATTGCATACACAACATACAATATATAAAAGCCATATATTCAGGGAACTACATATAGCTTAAACAAATAAATATTTTTTCACTCTGCTATACATGTTTTCACAAGTAGCAACTCAGAATAGGGCAGATTATAAGGTTTTCTATGATTCAGAAAGTAAACAGAAGATACTGATCTAGGAAATAGTTGAAGATCATGGACGGTAAGGGAGTAGAAAGTAGAGTGGAGATTAGGGGTCAGTACTATTTGAGGGCAAAAGTTAGGGAAGGGTGCCTGTGTGTGTGAGTGTGTGTGTGTGTGTGTGTGTGTGTGTGTGTGTGTGTGTGTGTGTGTGTGTGTGTGTGTGTGTGTGTGTGTCATCCATGTCAACGTAGAACGTATTTTGACAGTTCTTATTAATTTGAACATAGGGCAGTGTCCAATTTCATAAATATATGTGTAACAAAGGAAAAATACTAATCCTTTTTCTATGTACATAAATGAGGAAAGTCATTATCAACTACATTTCATTAGCTTATCTTTAGTACTACACTATCAGATCTATTTAATTATGTGTACATCTACTTAGTATGTTCATACTCCCACTACTGTCTATAAATGTTTAGCTTTTAGCCCTAGATTTTAAGTGTCCATAGTTTAAACCTTGGATGTCATTTAAATTGTTTTAAAGCACACTGGGGTCAAATGATCTGTTAAACCTCTACACTTAATCTCTTTAAGGAATGTGCACTTGATTTCTTTCTGAGACCAATGCCTCAATGCTGGGCTTAGTTCTAATATCTGTACAAGGATATAATTCGGCTCTAATTACCTGATTTAACAAAATTTTTAATAATGTCAGAAGCACTTATAAAAAGATATGAATAAGCTAGAAAGATTGAAAAGTATTGCTGTCCCAATTTTATTCAAACCCAATGTAACTACATCATTAATATGGTGAACGCTGCAGTTAAATATGATAACAGGAAATATGGGGGAAGTATAACGTGGCCTACATTCATTGATATAGCAGTGCAAGAAAGCAAATATTAAATTTTAGGTTCTACCGGATTACTTCAACCAGAGGCAGTTACAGATGGAGTATGTAACAACACTGTGGTGAAGCACTATATAAGGAGAAAACAAAGGAGGCCATTGAACTGTATCTGTGGCAAAATAATGTATGCTGGCTAGATTCAGCAAACACAGACAGAATATTGTATGTGATCATAAGGCTTAAGGGGTCTTGCAAAAGTCAGTTAACTGGAGTATTATTGTGTACTAAAGCCCATGTTTTCTATATCCAAAGTCCAGAAAGGGTTCTCAATTTGACTAATATACAAATACATTCTGCTTTAAATCTCAGCCAAACCTTGCATTAACAACAACCTAGTTCTACTGGTTGTGAGGTCTGACTGGAGAGGTGATTACAACATATATACCTAGATAAATGTTTTCTGGCAAATATAAATCAAGCAACACCAACAAATTTTAAGATAGAGCAAATATCTTAGCTTTGAATACCCCAGCTGCATCCCTCATTATTTCTTCTTCCTGCTAAGGCAGTCTGAACAGCTGAGTAACAGAAAGCAAGCAAGTATGAAACTGTAGTTTTGGCTTTAAGGAGCTTCATAAAAACTCCTCCTTATGTCATCTTTATAACAGCCATTTCAGGTTTTTTAAACAAAATATTTCTGCAGATAAGAAGATGCTTTGCACTCATCTGTGATCTCTGACTCAGAGTCAGTAAATAGATAAAGGCATTGTTTCTGTTTACTGTCTTATAGCTGCTGTGAAGTGGGGTGACTTTGCTGTATGGTCATACAGGGCTAGGCAAAATCAGTCACTAATCTAATGTTAAGGCAAATCCTGTCTGTCAGAACCCAATACATTTGCTCATGTATACTATATGTAAAAAAAAAAAGTTATTTTTTATTACTGATACTTTAGAGCAAGAAGCATGTGTGTGTGCGTAGTAAGTTGGATTTTGGAATGTTGAGAAATGTGTGTAAAGTAGTTAATTATGTAAATAACATCTTCTTATTTCTTTCAGATATTTGTAGATTGTGGTTAAGCACAGGTATAGATCTGAGAGAGGTGACTGTCACTTTACCTTATCTTTGTCCTAGATTTTCCTCATTCAAGGGAAGCAATCCTGTCTGCTTTCACTCCTACTGCCTATTTCTACTTAAGATAGCAGCTCATTTCCCTGTAAACTCTTCTTACTCTAATAATAACAACATAACTTTCTCATCCCACTAGTTACTGGGATAAATGCTATTGATAGACTCATGGAATATAAAAGGGTTGCAAAATAAAAAAAGGAATCTAGTTTTACACTTAATCCAAAAATCTTCATTTGAAATTACTCTTATACAAGAAACGCACATGATGATGGCCCAAAGGACAGATGATGCTAGAAAGAAATGGGTAAAACAAATTGTAACAGTTGGTGATAGCACGGTTTCCAAGGGGGTAGCAATAATAGTTAAAAAATCTTAGAAAGGTTCAATTACATCCTCTGGCTGGGATCCAAATGGAAGATGGTGTTACCTAACATGCTCTACTCTGTCCTACAAAAAATAAATACTTATATTAAATGTTTATGGTCCCAGTATACATCAGTCTTTGTTCCTATATGAAATCTTTTTGCTCACTGAAAAATTCAACAATCATCTACTGATCCTTGGTGGGGACTGGAACACTACAACCAGACCAGAATTAGAGCCTGTAAAACCAATAAACAACCTATAAATACTACTAATACTTTCCCAGATATGATGGAAGTCTTTAACTTATTTGATCCTTGTGAACTCTTTAGGAATGTCCCCAACATTAGTAACTGCACATTCTTCTCTGCCTACCATAAATGCTGGTCCAGGATAGACTTCTTTCTAATATCAACTTTTTTTGCTTCCTATGATATAATATATAGCAGTGACCCCAGAACTATCTCTGACCATGCCAAAATTAACCTACAACTAAATATATGTAAACATATCCATCTAAATTCCATCCCAACAAATTGGTCCCTTAATCCAAACCTCCTGAACAACATGACTCTCCATAGAGAAATTCAAGAATTCCTGTTACAGATATTTACCTCCTTTGATATATCTGATATACTTCTAGATCTTCAATGGGCAGCTGCCAAAGCTACTTTAAGAGGTATTCTTATTCAAAAATCCTCTATAATTAAAAAAAGTCTAAATTCCACACTTTGGTGCTAGAAACAGAACTAAAAAATCTAGAATTAGAACTCCAAACCAATTTCTCTCCTGACATAGAGAAACAAATATCCACCATTCAAAAACAACTTCACGAACTACACCTTAATCAATACTTACTTATGGAATCCAGACTTATCCACAAATATGCTGAATGGGCGTAAACGCCTACGAAAATCCTGGCTAGGATTATAAATATCAGACCACCAACTACTACAATAAAACATATTATTCATAAGGGTCGCTCCTATTTCACTTATAAGAAAATCATTCAGGTCTTTCAGGAAGTATATGAGGAAATTTATGGTCCCCAACCACTTGAATCAATAGGTCTTCAGGACTCCTTCCTAAATGAAGTACACTTTCCAAAAATAAGTGATAATCACTTTAAATTACTTAAGGCTCCTATAACCTGGAATGAAATCTCATTGGCCTTAAACAAGCAGAAACCAGGTAAATCCCCAGGCCCAGATGGCTATGTGACAGAATTCTATAAGCCCTTCAAGCAAACACTTGCCTCCATTCTTCTTAAGGTTTATAATTACATTATTCAATCTGGTATATCGGATTTATATCTCAACAATTCCAAGACCATGTTTATACCAAAATCAAATGACAATAATGTTAGCACAAATGATTACCATCCAATTGCCTTAATTAACATCGACATAAAGATTTTATCATCTATCTTAGCAAATAGACTAAAAGGCATATTACCACATACTATATCACATGGCCAGCTGGGTTTCATGAATAATAGACATGTTTGGGATAACACTTTAACCATTGAAGCCACAATATATATAACAAATCATGGCAAATCCCCCAAATATGCTCTATCTGTTGATGCCTGAAAAGCTTTTGATCTGGTAAATTTAAAGTTCCTCTTTAAAACCTTGAAATACTTCTCCATCCCTGATGAATTTATCAAAATGTTTACAACCCTCTATACTAAAGCCTCCACTACCCTCAATATAAACAAAAAAAACTCCATGCCAATACAGATTATAAACGGTACAAGACAGGGCTGTCCTCTCTCAACCTAACTATTTAATATTTATCTTGAAGTATTATTGTTAAAACTAACCCAGAAAACATTCCACCGCTCAATATACCTATATAAAATACAAGTGAATTATACCGCCTTTGCAGATGATTTAAACATCTATTTAGAACTTCCCTCAACAGAACTTAAAAAAAATTCTAAACTCAATAGACAAATTTTCACAAATCTCAAATTACGCCATCAACCCTAACAAATCAATGATCTTTCCGCTAAACCCCCTTGTTCATAAAAAATTCTTTATTCCGGAAACATCAATCAAAGTTAACTATTCTCTAAAATATTTGGGTATAACCTTTGCTCACCCTCAACAAGAGCTAATCAGTGGTAACTTGTACAAAACATGGTCTAAAGTCACTGAAGATCTCACAAGATGGAAAAGTCTAAACCTATCTCTTCTTTCAAAAGTAGCTATTATAAAAATGAATATTCTCCCCAAACTTCTTTTTCAATTATCCGCCCTTAACCTAAACATTCCTAGCCCTTTTTTCTCAAGAGTAAATTTCACGTTGGGGAAATTTTTGTGGCACCCTAAAAATGTTAGAATCAGCTACAACAAACTTACACTTCCCAAGAACAGAGGAGGATTGGCCCTTCTGGACTTTCTAACAGATTACCATATAATTATTGCCAGTCGTATTACACACATTGCTAACTTCCAACAATCAAACATGGACTGGAATCCCCTATGGATAAAAAATTATAATGCATATATAAAAGTGTCCAATCTTAATCCAAGAGCAATTCTCTTTCTTAACAATAAAACTCTTAAAGAACAAAGAATTCACCCTATTTTAATAAAAAATATCAATGGGTTTCAAACACTCATAACATCCCTTGACTTGCGACACTCTCTAGTAATGGCCCAACCAATTCATCTTAATCCAAATCTCAAATTGGGTAACAACATGCTAAATCTTGATAGTTACCCTCTCATTAGGAACTGTACAGTTTGGGACTTCTATACAGTGAAAGACTTACCATTTAATGACATTATATCCTCCCTGGCAGTGAATAAAAATGATTATATAATCATTAAACAAAGACTTTACCTAATTTCTTGGTCGCTGATATGAGGCCCATTTCCCCACCGGAATACCAACTTTACCAGACACTAATAACCCAACTTTTATCAAGGTCTAAAATGTTATCCAAGGTCTATAGACTAGTAACAAAAATAAAACACCAAGACAATATATTATTCTCTAAATACTGGGATGGACAAAACATGGAAATTACACTTAGCCAAAAACTTGATGCAATTGATGCAACAATAAAATTAACCCCATTCAAAAAACTAATTTATACCCAGCTCATGATAAACAACAATGCCTATCACACACCGTCTTTTCTAAATAAAATTAACCCAAACACTTCACCTCTATGTCCAACTTGCCCTAATTCTGTTGCAGACATATTACACATATTCTGTTCCTGTAAAAACGTATATAAACTTTGGTGCTCATTAAGAGCACATCTGGAGAAAATGGGATATATGAAGTCAACTCAAGCATGGGAAATGGCATTATTAAATATTTACACAAGTTCATTTAAATCTGAAACTAAACATATTATTGTGACATTGTGTGCGCTACTCAAAACTTACATTACTTTAAACTGGCTAGACAGAGCCAAAATGTCCTAGAAGGACTTCCAATCAATGGCTCTTAAATATGTTTTGGCAAGTAAACTAAAGACATGGTGCAGTGGTTAGCATTGTCGCCTCACAGCAAGAGGTTCTCTGGTTCGATCCTTGGCTGGGGTGCCTTCTGTGCGGAGTCTGCATGTCCTCCCTGTGGTCATGTGGGTTTCCTCCGGGTGCTCCGGTTTCCTCCCACATCCCAAAGACATACTGTAGGTGGATTGGATACTCTAAATTGGCCCTAGGTGTGAGTGTGTGCATGTGTGTGCCTTCTGTGGAAGGTTGGGTGCCAGGCTGGCAACTCAACACCGTAAAATTCCACTGCCAATCATGAGCAGACAAGTGATCCACTGTGGCGACCCCTAACCGGGAAAAGCCGAAAGAAGAAGTAAACTAAAGACAACAAGCAAAAAGAAATTAAGCAACTTCCAGAAGTATTGGAGTAACCTCCTAGATGCTCTTAATCAACATCCTACTTAGGTAGACTTTCATCCCTTGTCTCAGTCCCTTGGGCCTTATCTTAATCCCCTGGTCTTCAACTCACCTTGTCCATGTGTAATACCTGTACTGTGGTAAATACCTTCTCTCTTTAATAGCTATCTCTGACAGAACCCTTGAATGATTACATATATCATGACCTCCTACATTATCTTCTCCTACACTTGTGCAGGCACTATACTCTAACTTCCTTATACTAACTTCCATTAATTTAGTAACAGTTGTATGTATATATTGTATATAGTTAAATCAAATGGGTTTTAGGCATACTGATATACCTTCACACACCTGCATAAATAATTACATGTCAGTGAACTTTTGTTACAACTATGTTAGCTATTATCCTACTCACTTGTTTAAAAAAGGTAAATTTCCTTTTTTCTTTTTACTATATCAGAACTGATTATACTTGTTCCTAAGCAGAACGTATGAAGACTTTTCACTTTTTTGTTCTGAACCTATTTGCATTGTGTGACTTATATTTGTTATGTACTTGTGTTTAAAAAAAGAATGCTAATAAAAAATCAGATTGCAAAAAAAAAAAGTTTCTTTTCTTTTTTTTTTATTTTACACTCACTTAATAGCAAAAGCATTGCTTAGCGAACACACACACACACACACACACACACACACACACACACACACACACACACACACACACATTTTTTCGGTTACATTTATTTTTATTTTATACTCAATAAACAGCAAAAGTGCTGCTTACCAAGTGTAAAATTATGGCATAATCAATCTTGCTTTCACTCACATGCAAGCATACGATTGCACATAACACACACACACACACACACGCACACACACACACACACACACACACACACACAAACACACACGTGCGCACACACACTTTTTCTTCTAATTTTCTTTCTTTTCTTTTTTTTTTTTTTTTACATTTTACATTCGCTAAACAGCAGAAGCGCTGCTTAGCGAGCGTAAAGTAATGGCAGCTGTTAGGTTTTTCTGTCCAAGCTCCATGGCAGCCTGATGTGCTGCTATGAAGCAGTGGACTCATTTTTCAGCTGGCATTACTTCTATATTAATACCATGCTGGAGAATGTTTGTTCTCCAATCAGGATGCGATCTACGGCTCACCCATTCTCTTAATTATTTTGGGGTACACTATGGAAAGGACCTTGTAGCAGTAGGTACACCTTGTGAAATGCTGTAGTCTATCATGCACATAGCCCAGGAACTCTGAATCACCTACATGTTTCCAAAAGAAGGGCTGAAAGCACACAATGGCAGGGATCTTTGCTTTTCATAAAAGAGAAGTTTCTGGCCATGAGTGGAGACTGCAGGTGGACCATCACCAGAGGAAGCTGTGAATCTGTGGAAATACTTGAGAACAAAGACCTGTGGGTGTACTCAGGGACTTGGGCCTAAAACAGAAGTATGAGTTTTGAATTCTAAACTGAGAGTTAGTGAAATCTGCATTAGGAAAATGTGTGCTTTTGGAAGTGAACTTCAGTTTCTCATTTTAGTATAAATAAACTGCACATAAAGTGAACAGAGTGTCCCAGTGCTTTTTACTTGCTGCACTGTTGTCTGTAGCAAGAACGATCTGGTCTGTACAGATACTACATTTCATACATTTCCATTCCTGCATTATAGCCTGCAAGTTCTCGAGCATTTCAACTGATTACCCCGCCTAACCAGAGAGAGAGAGAGAGAGAATTATTGCTTTTATCTCTGTGTATACAGTACATGAAAAGAGAAAGAGAATTATTCCTGTTGTAAGAGTTGACCTTACACAAAGAGAGACATTTTTTTTCAGTGGGAGTGAACTGTGATATTTTAGCAGAATAAGTAAAGCCACAGAGACTCTGGTACAGACCAACACAGCGTTGTGTCAACATGTACTGGTTCTTCAGGTGTGGACTGAGTGTACTGGCAGCCATTTAATCCATCTCCAGGAAAAGTGACTATGACAGCCACTATACTGACCACCTTAAAGATCACTCCATTGCTGAACAAACTAAACAAAAAACAATGGTAATGAGGCATATATGCTGTCTTTGAAAGAGGTGCCATCCATGAGAAATGAGTGCAATCTGGGTGGTTTAAAATGTTGTCTTCACAGAATATAGAAGAAGTACTTAGTGCATATACTCACATGGTACTGATTATATGAGCTATCAAAAACTACGAAAATTACCATTAGCTAGGGCAGATGTATATTTTGAGACACAAGCAATAAGGTTTCATAACTCAATATTTAACTCATGTAAAGCGGTAAGACCACAAATGCATGTGCATGTGGACACACACGCACACGCACACACACACACACACACACACACACACACACACACACACACACACACACACACACACACACACACACACACACACACACACACACTCATCACTGACATTTTTCAAGTGTCTTTTTTCGACAGAAAAAAATAATGCACTTTGTTTTGTAGGTATAAATGGATATTTAAGTACTGTATCTAAAATCAGTAACTCAACAACTCCCAATGAAGTTCTAAACTGAAATATTGAGCAATTGCAAAACCTATGCTGGTGCAACAAAATGTATTAACATAACATTTGTGCTTCAGTATCTCTATATTTAATGAGAAATGATCTTTCACTTACACTGCTATGGTTAAACTGCAACGCTCAAACAAACATAATTTGACAATATGCTTCAAAACTGTGTCTTGATGTTGTTCAAATTGAAACAACCCATAGTTCTCTCTGACTACTCTTCTCAAAAATGGAGGAGCAAGAGCCTGATGCACTATAAAAAATAAACAATCCAGATAAAGGGAAAAGGGTACGCCCACAAGCTTCAAAGGCAAGTAAAATTTGAATTTGGCTGGAAAGGATAAAATAATCAGATCACATACCTGCTGTTGCTAGCAGAAAACCCTATTTCTTAGTTAAAGAACTGTATGCAATCACATGCTGACAGAGAAGAATCCAGTGTATATGATAATGTTGCCTTGCCAAAAGATTTCAGACTTTAAAATACTGAAGGATGCCTGTGCAGAAACAAGAGACTGAGAGATTCATGGCAACACTTTCACTAAGGGAATAAAATGAGCCTGGACAGAATCCTCAGTTTCCTTTGTAATGTCAAAAACAAAGGCTTGTCAGAAACAGGACTCTCAGTGCAAGGTTCTGAAAGAGAAAGAAGAAGAAATTCACCAGCATGAGTTGCATTTTGTAGAGGAAGGACTAGGAAAAGAAGGAACATCTACACCTGTATTCATAGGGGAAGAGGTTAGAGGTTATAGTTCACATCGGTGACTGGCAAAAATGTTCCTGACGTGGTAGATTTGCAGATAAACTCTGAAAATTAAAAAAAAAAAAAAAAAAGCACACAGTTGGAGTATAATACATAAACAGTTGCCAGAGAAATTAAGGACAGCATGGAATGAGAAACATATTAACAGAATGGCCCCATTCCAAATACATATTTTGAGGTGAGGATGACTTGCTGTACATGGCAAAGACAAATAAGAAATACTGCACCAACTGTTAGTTACAGAACCCTTTAGAACATTTGTGATGAAACTGGTACATAACCACAATTAGGGAAAACATTTACATTAATACATACTACATACATGCGCACATACGAGCAAATATTTTAGACACAGACAATAATGCCAAAACAACAATATGCCAAAACAAACAGTCATCCTGATTGGGGTCCAAGTTGTAGTTAAAATTATCTAAATTACTGCTTGCTTTAATACAATTTGGTAGGCTATTCAAGGCCATCAGCTACTGGCCAAGAAATCTACTTATTAAATGTGTTGTTCATGTATAATACTCTACACAGATTGTCCAGTGTTTCTCTATTACTCTTTGATAATCCACTGATTCCAAGGTGAGACCTGGTTCAGTTAGATAGAGGGCCTTTAGATACAAAGTGTCTAAATACTCTGGGGCTAGGATTCGTCAAGTCACACAGGCACTGAGGTAATCAAATCACATGTACAAGTATGACTCTGTCATAATCCATGTGGATGTTGCTGACCTGAGACGCACCTCCCTGGACTATATGAAGCGAGACATGATTGAGCTCACTGATTATGTGTCTCAGGCAGGTATGGGCCTAGCACTGAGCAGCATACTACCTTCTCCAAGGGTGATGCCACATTAACAGAAAATCATTGATTTTAACAACTGGCTTAGCTTCTGAAGTCAGTCCAGGGGGGTACAATATTTGACAGCCTGGGAGGATGTGGTTGACCGACCACACTGCTTTGCCAGGGATAGTCTGCACGTATCTTCTATAGGCTTTCAGATATTGGCAAAGACCTTTTCAACCCCCATAGTGCCTTTTTAGGCAATGCCAAACTGATAAATCTATACCTGAAGGTGGTACTGCTCAATTCTAGAAGTCTTAACAAGAAACTCCACTCACTGCAAGTCTTCCTCTCCCTGGAGAATGTAGACATCTGTGTAGTAATGGAGACATGGTTTAAAGTCACTGAGAGTACCCCAGCAATGCAAGGTTATAATGCCTTTCACACCATTAGACCAGACACTGTACAGGAGGGAAATAAAGACAGAGGAGTGTCAGTTTATATTAGGACTAATCTCACATCCAGATTAATTAAAGTGTATGACCCACTGGACCTCATACATGTGCAACTCACCATAAACCAGGTGTTGTACCATATCCTTGCAAAATATAGGCTCCCATCCATGTCCCAGGAAACCCATACTATCTATCTCAATGTACTAGAGCCCCTCACCATTCAACCCAATATGATATTCATGGAGAATCTCAACAACCCCTCTATAGACTGGGAGTCCTTCACCACTTCTAATGCACAAGCCCAGCAATTCCTAAACTTTGTTAATACCAACATCCTGGAGCAGTTGGTCCATTTTCCTACCAGGGGTAGAAACATCCTTGACCTTGTACTCATGAACATGGAGGACCAATGTCCCTCACCTAATGTAATACATTAATTTGTCAGATTTATCCATAAGGCAATATTAGTTGAAATAAAAATTAAATCTGGGGATCACGGGAAACCAAAAAGCTTTAGGAACTATTCCAAGGCCAATCTCTCTACTAAACAACACCTTAGCTAAATTCAAAGCACCCCCAAACCCAGTAAACACCATATAATACACTGAACTATTTACAAAGTCTCTGTACAGCCATATTGATAGCTGTATAGAGTGAGCTGTGCCAACTTGTATTAAGAATAAGACAAACTCAAAATATAAGCCACCCTGGTGCAATCACAACATCAATCGGTTTTACAATGAAAGAAAAATAAATCTTGGCTGAGCGTAGGAGGAAGAAAGCCATACATACTAAAAGTTCCCTGACCAATCTAAACAGGCAGCTAAGAGGGTTAATTAATACTTCAAAGGATAAAAATAGTTTCTCAAGCAAAGGACAACCACAAAGCTTTCTATACCAAAGTCTGTAACATCAGAGAAAATACACAACAATGCACAGAACTTATTGTAAATAGCATGACTCACACTAAGCCAGTGGACATTGTCAACCTTTTGGTTGACATGTTTAGCTCAAATTTCTCCCCCAATCCCCCCCAATAGTCCAAAGGAAATACCATATAACACAATACCCCAACCATTACTAGATAACAGGCCGTTAATGCACTTAAGGCCAAAAACAGTGCTTTGATGGGCCTCGATAACATCCCGGGATGTTTAATAACTAGCATGAAACATAACCTCTCTGGTCCACCTGAATCACTTTTCAGCTTGATCCTTCAGTCAGGTTTTGTGCCCAAAGAATAGAAGATTGATACATTCATTCCCCTGCACAAAGAAGGGTCCAATCACTGATCCGGGAAACTACAGGCCCATAAGTCTTATCGGCCTTATCTGTTAGGCCATGGAAAGAATCATCATGAACATGATAAATGAGGAGATAGGTAACCTGCAAATGCTGGACCCATCATTGTTCAGCTTTGTTAAAGGAAGGTTATGCCTATCAGATCTGGTGGACTTTTACTGATAGAGTCACCAAAGCATTAGTGAAGGTAAGACTGTACGCACAGCTTACCTCGACCTGGCCAAGGCTTTTAATAAAATACTCCACTCAGGCATTATAGATAAGCTCACTGATTTAGGTATAGACCCTTTTATCATCCACTGGATAGCCAACTGGCTCACTGACAGGATCTTGGAGGTCAAAATAGGTGAGGCCACCTCCACCAAGAGGCCAGTTAACTGCAGAGTCCTCCAGGGCTCTGTACTGGGCCCGTTATTTTCTGGCATCTATTCCTCTGAAATGGAAGCAAATGCTGAAGATTTATGGCTAACTAAGTTTGCAGATGATTGCAAGCTGGAGTTATCACCAACTCCCCTGCAGACACTAGCATTCTTCAAGAAAGTCTATCTCTGACTTACAAATTGTGCCAAAGTAATGGTCTTAAACTCAATGCTAAGAAATGCATAATTGTAGCCTTTGGGAAATCAACCATGCCAGCTAATTACCATGTTGGTAATATGCCCTTAAGAGTCGAGCCAGTCGTCAGGGATTTGGGTATGCACATAGACAGTAGCCTTGCCTTCAACCACCATGTGGCCACAGTGGTAAGGAAGTCTTTTTATGTTGTGCAACTTATAAGTAGCAGCATGGCATCTAG
This sequence comes from Protopterus annectens, assembly GCF_019279795.1. Lineage (NCBI taxonomy): Eukaryota > Metazoa > Chordata > Ceratodontiformes > Protopteridae > Protopterus > Protopterus annectens. The sequence continues at coordinate 541,122,927 of NC_056748.1, read as the reverse complement.
GTAAAAAGAGGTCATTATCCTACTGTGCTCTGCCCTTATCAGACCAATCATAGCATACTGTGCTCCCTTTGGTATGTACCTGACCAGGCATAAGCAGCAACTAGAATGACCTCAAAGGTTCCTTACAAAAAGGATACAAGGCATAACACACTTGCCTTATGAAGAGTGCCTAAAGACCTTTCCCTCTACTCACTCTCCTGTAGAGTGCTGAGGGGTGATTATGCCTGACTTACAAGACATCCACAAACCCCACATTTACAAATCTCCTACATATTTGTAAGTAAAAGAGTACCAGAGATTCAAGGTCTAAGGACTTGAATTTTGTCTGTGACTTAAACAGAACATGCCAGAGAGACAGATATGTGTCCCAGAGACTGCACCTCCTATGGAACAGGCTTCCCATCCATGTGAAACAGAGTTCATCTATTACCCAGTTTAAGCAGAACTTAGACCAGTGGTTGGGAACAGGAAATTTACACTGGGCCTGATACCTCTTACGGACAGGGGTTACTTATAAATGCCTGGCCCTCAATGTCCTATTTGGAGTGTAGGACATCATTATTCTTTCAGAAAAACTTGGGTAGGTTTAGAAAGACCCTGAGTCATTAGCCTAGTAACAGTCAATGAATCTATACACTTGAAGCAGGTCTCCATATAAATACCTATATATGACACTGTACAAGTTTAGATATTTTAATCTTTCATAATAACTTAAACTTTCACACCAATGGATGCTCTTGATAAATATGGACAAAATTAAATCTAGAATTTTAGTTTGGTGACATTGAAAGCTTCATGTCTAGAACATCAGAAGGCAGTACCATGTCTTTGGTTTTGAAGACCACTGATACCTGTCCTCTATACTGAATCCTCATTTGAGCTGATAGCCCTGGATCTTGAAGTTCCATTGGTAAAATCTATTAAAGGCTACCAATATATTTGAGCTGTTACTGACAATGCCATTATGTTTCCTGAAGCAGTACCTTTGCCATGCTAAGTCAGTAGTTAGAGAACAAGTGCTATTCTTCTGCAGGATTAGGATTCCCAATGAAATTTTCATGGATTGGGGTAATATTCCAGCTTTTGAAAGTAAAATAATTAAAAACATTAGTTTTCTGCACTCGGACCAATGTTGTAGTGAATCACTTTAATAAACCTCTAAAGTCTATGGTAAAAAATGCCTGAGAACAAGCTTGTAAGAAATTAAATGAATTCACTTCCTACCACCTTTTTACTATAAGAGAAGTACAGAGAGCTTCAACAGGATTTATCCTATCTGCGTTATTGTACTGCAGATTTGCTGAGAATAGCAAAAGACAGCTGCAAAAATGGGGAACTGTTTAAAAAAGCAACAGTACAGTTTACAACCTTGCATGGCAGACTACAAATTGAAATACCACTAGTTAGGAACATATGAATATAACACAAAAGATGCAACAGAGGATATATAATAAAATATCATTCCTAGAGAGTTTAGCACAGGAGACAAGATTCTAGTATTAGTTCTCTGCTAAAACTATGCTCCTAGCATCATGGCATGGACCTTTTGAGGTGCTACAGAAAATGAATGAATTACAAAATAAGACTAACTAGGAAAAGTAAACCAGACCAAATATATTCATTCAAAAGTGTTAAAACCATGGATGGAAGTTAAAGCTTCTGTAGTCAGCTAGGGAGCTGTAACAGATGCCAACAGTACATTTTCAAAGAATTCATTCCTTGCTGTTCAAGTAGGCAAACTATTGTCTAAAACAGGAACAAGAAGCAAAAGATTTCTTACAAAGAAATAAATATTTTTTCTGAGATATCTGATAGGCAAAGTTAATACAGCATCACAGAGGAAAATGGGCCAGGGAGGTTAGGCTAAAACCATATAGGGTGTCAGAGTTGCAAATAAGATCAGTAACTGAAGTGCAAAACATGCTTAGATTAGGAGTGAATTCAACTGGCATTTGTGTTGCTCCACTATGGAAGGCTCCATAAGATTTTATAATGAACTGAAAAATGAATGCCATACACTTATTCAATGCCCAGAGTCGATGAGCTCACAGAGAGGGTGTGCAAAGCAAGGTTTTTGACCACCTTAGAGTTACCTAAAGGGTACTGACAGATTCCTTTGATTCCTGAAGTCAATGAAAAAACAATATTTTCCACCCATGGTGAAGTTTTGTTTTGTTTTTTCACTAAACTGTTTTACCCTTTGGACTTCACAAGACTGTTGTTGCTTTTCAAAGGTTTATGGCTAGAGATCTGAAATCCTATGCTAGCTGTTCAGCAGCATACTTTTATGGCATGTTAATTTATTCAGAAGATTGAAAATCACATTACTACAAAGGGCAAGCTGTGCTAGGCTCTCTAAGATATGTCAGACTTACAGTTAAGGCTGTCAAAAGTTGTTGTTGTTGTGTCTTTCGGCTTATCCCGGTTAGGGGTCGCCACAGCGGAACTCCGGTCCGCTAATGTTTGGTAGTGGAGTTTTACGTGCCGAATTACTAGCCCTGATGCACAACCTTCAACGAAGGCATGCCCATTCACGCATGCCTCCACACAGAAGACGCTCTAGCTGAGAATCGAACTCAACAACGTCTTGCTGTGAGGCGACAACGCTACCGCAGCACCACTACCGTGGGTTAAGGCTGTCAAAAGTAAGCTTTGCATAATACAAGTCAGGTACTTAGAATATTTAATTAGGGGAGGGGATATTGGAAGCCAGACATGAAATTTACATGTGAAATAATCAGAGCAATTCATTAGGTCCACTTTCATAGCAGGGAAAACTACACAACAGAAAGGGCATCAAATTTCAGTATACAGTGAGGACAGCTACATTTTCAGGAAAACAGAAGAAAATTAAATATAACTGCAAGAATTCTAACCTGCACATTACCAAGCTTCATTACAGACTTTGGCTTTCTAATCTGATGAAGAACAGCCTGTATGAAAACATTATTCCACATCCTACATGACTTGCATATGCCTGTAGACACACGCATATGTGCACACATACACATGAAAAATTGGGGCGCTGCCACTCCTAAAAGCTTTGAAGTAAGAAGACAGCAGAGTGATCTTTGAAGATCACTGAAGTGTCCTACTCACAAAGCATAGCTTTGAACTAGACATGAATTTTATATTTTACCCAGAAAATATCAGAGATATTGTGAAGAATAAAAAATAAAATGTCAGCACTTAATTTTCCCAGACGTTTCAAATGCAGTTATTATGAATAAATTACAATGCCATCTAGAGATTACAACATGAGAGAATATTTTCCCCTGGGACAGATGTTAAAAATGAACCAAACTTAACAGTTATATTTAGTTACATATGTCTGGAGACAAATGACAACCACATAACTAATCCCAAATTATTGTAACAGAGAGTTGTAGCACTTTTTTGGATGTGGTTAAAACTCCATACATCTAGACTTAATTTGTCTGACATTTATATGCTGCATTTATTGATTGGCAGCTAAATCCTGCTGAAAACAAGATTTTTTTCAGGGAAAACATGAGCAAATCTGGTAGGAGAGAGAATTTTACACACTGAGTATTATAAATACAAGTTGGCATACCTTGGCTGCCAGTGATTACATGTCATGAATCAAAGCACCTGGTTACAAAGTCAGTAGAGCATGTGATTACAGTTAATGAATCCATAATTTACACACTGCACTCAGGTACGATGGCTATAAATAAACACAAGTAATGACAAACTACACACATATTGTCAATCAATCAGTGTCCAAGAACCACAGCATAGCTTTCACAATGCATACACACATGTGCTGCACGTTATCCATCAGCTGTTACACAGCTCAACCTCTGATCAAAACCTATAACTCGAGTATGCAGATAACTGACTGTTGTGATAAATGAAAAAAAGTCAGTCACTTTAATAAGCCATGCAGTGCATTCCAAAGTGAGGACTGCAAACAGTAAGTTAAAAAAAAAATATTAAAGCATTTCTCAGGTTTGCTTCACCCCTACACAATGCCTGATGTTGGGGGCACCATACCTACATCCCCCAAACTAAATAAACGGTGTAGTTATTACAACAAAGATGACTTAAATAAGCCTTCCATAATGATCTGTTTGTCAAGAATAAGGTTGTACTGGCTTCTTACAGACATTTGATTATGATGGGCATTGTTCTTTTGACTCTTCATATGACCTTCAGCTATGCTTGTATGTATTGTTACACAGTTTTATTACCTGTCACTGGGTCATGACTGAAAAAGATTCTTGTAGGAAAAGTTTGCCAATCCAGTTAAATCAAAAAAACTTTAATATAAACAAATATGTTTTTTCTTCTTTTTTTTTTCCTTTACTGTAAGAATAATTAGTGATAAAATTATACACCTCATAGAAGCAAGGATATTTGCTGTTCAACACGAAACTACTTCACAGTATAACCCATTTTCTCCAAGAAAATATATAATCTCCAGAGATTTTTCTGCAAATACTAAATACTTACTAGAAACAGTTTTTATGCCTGAGTTACATAAGCTAAGTCAGGGTCAAGGAAGACAAAAGATAAGTTGAACAAGTGACTGTCGTTATTTTTAGGAGTGACTGTCAAATTGTCAGAAATATATTTAAAAATATTGGAATGTTTTAAGTGGGCAAGAAGCTCAGACTGGTTGTGTTGGTGAAACACCAAGATCTATGGACAAAAGATTGAAGAATTTTATAGCAATGTGTGAGAACAGTGAAGGTCACTGTACCAGAACTGGCACTACTAATGCTATGGTCAACTATGATTGTTTTTGCTATCAATAATGTAGATTTATATCAAATAGCCTCTGATGAGACATTTTATACAGATAGGGCAGTTGGGGGGCACTGAAAGATATAATTAAGACCACCAGTATAGTTTATTATGCACTGTGCTAGATTTGCAATGAATTCCACATTGGCAAGTCATGTAGAAGATTGAAGGTAAAAATTGTGGTGCACAATAAAGCAGTAACAATGGTGAAAATACCCATGCTGTTAGGAGCGAAAGTAAAGAATGTAACATTTACAAAAGGTTACTTTTTCAGTGCTGTATGACAATGCTGTCAAAACCATCTTCACACCCTGGTGTGACTATTTCAGTCTTTGGCTTCTTGTTTTTTTAATCTCTGCACGACCCCATCAAATCACTGATGCTGCCCACTCATTGCTTTGACAGTGTGCATCATAACATGATCACTGCAATAGTAGGAAACCCAGCTTTGCATTTATATGTATGTATGTATGTATACACGTATGTATGTATGTATGTATGTATGTATTTATTTATTTATCCTGATGCCCTTCAATAAAAAGGAAAACACCACACACAAAAATGGCATTTGACGACCTCTATTAAATTTCCATTAACATAAATTTATTAAAACATTTCACTTTATTAATCACATGAACATCCCTGTAACCATTCATCGGGGCAGCATATCCCAGCTCACCCTGTCCAAATAAGCTGCATAGCCACCACCACTCACTTATTCCTACTTATCAAAGCAACATCTTGCCACTTGCTTAAATCCCCCAAGCTCCTTTCATCAAACACTCAACACCAGAGGGGGAACAGAAGAGGGACAAGCCTGCCCCTCATCTCTGCCTAAGCACCCAACCCACAAAGAACAACAAAATCTAGAATTTCCTCAAAAAGAGGCAGGGAGGATAGCAAGTTCATGCCTAAATCTAATCCTTTTTCTGGCTACACTCACATAAAATCCTTTAAGCCCCATCCCATGCCTACTTTATTTCCTCCCAACTTTCTCCTTATTGGATTAACCCTTCCTTGACCACAGCTCTACCTAACCTATTTCCCCTTCATCCTAGTCTTCACATTCTTACCCCACCCTACTCCCCACCCACTTCTACCAACTCTAACCCCTTTCTTATCATCTATACATAACCCTCAAAACACTGAAGATGTCCCTGGTTTGTTACCAAACCTCCTATGTCCCGATCCCCTTCAATAAAAAGAAAAACACCACACACCAAAATGGTATCTGATGACCTTTATTAAACTTCCATTAACAAAACATTATTGAACATTTCAATTTTTTAACCACATGAACATCCCTGTAAACATTCTTCAGGGAAGCATATCCCCACTCACCCTGTCCAAACAAGCAGCGTTGCCACCTCCACTCACTTATTCATACTTATGAAAGCAGTGTTCTACCACTTGCTTTCATCCCCCAAACTCCTTGCATCAAACACCCAGCACCAGAGGGGGAACAGAAGAGGAACAAGCCTGTCCCTCTCCAATCTGAACCAAGCTGTTCCCCCTCCCCTACTATTGGACCTTCACTAAACTCTCCAAAAACAATCTTAAATGTATGTTAAACAGAGCCAAACCAAACTCATTCAGGTGCACTCCATCTTTTTTGAACCAAACTGCATCCTTGTCATCAAAGCCCGTATGTTCTATCTAATGAATACCCAAAGTAACCAGTTGCCTTGCCAGCCTACAATTAACAAACTGATGAACCCACTCTATAGCCATAAAACTACCAGCATTCCACCAAAATAAATGTGGAGCTATTTCAGACCACAAAGTACACATACCCGGATATAACCTCTTCAAAGTAATCAAATCCACTCATCCTATATACCAGTGATGCCTTGAAATTATTCCCAAATCATTACCTGCCAGATACACCAACAAAACTTGAGGAAGCCCCATCCATGACAGTATAAGTTCAAACTTATCCATGAGCTGATTGTACCTGAGGCCTCTGATACCATGCTATATGACTCTCCACCCAAAGTAATGCAAACCCAAATCATTGCCAGCCAGCCTAACTGCTGCCTGCTTCAGCACCCAATGAATATACAAATGACCCAGAATGACAATCCCCTACCCAAAAGAAGCAGAAGAAGAGAAAAAAATGTTAATACTAAACTAACCACTTCAGCCAATTATCTAATATAAGACAAAAAGGCATGTGCAGACCAGTGACTCATCCTTTTAATAACTTCAACTGATCTCCCTTCTCTAGCTAAATGCGAGGCCCTTCCTATGTGAAAGGAATGAGTAGAAAACCTCTTTCCTGGAAAACCAATAAAGCCCTCATCACATATACAAACAGATTACCAGTTACCACCTTACCTCCTTTTGACTGAAAAAACAAGTCTGGAGGACTCCCCACATGGGTCTGCAATAGACTCCTAGCTCAACCCTCTGGACACAGCCAATCATTCCTATCCATTCCAAGAGCTATTGGTATGCCCCTCCCTAACTGCACCATTTTATATCTAAACTACCAAATGTGCACTGCCACAGAAAATTTCGTAGCATCTCCCCAAACTAGTGACTCTAACAACTCTAACACCCTAAATACTTCATAATGCATCCATAAGGACAAAGTCACCCACAAAGATAATACCCTGAATCACCAACTACAAAAGCTAAATCCCACAATAAAACTTTCAAAACCTGCCTTGTAAATGACCATCGCTTATCCACATTCATACCTGCCACTCTCCTCTATCCCTTCAACATATGAGCAACTGTCCAGGACTTAGTGAAATCATGCAGCCCTGCAACCCATGCAAATATACTGAACATGGCCATTTCCACCTTCACCAACTGAACTGCCTTACCTTGCACCCAGCCCCAAGAAAAGTATTACAATAACAATTCTTCCAAACAAAATCCCTCCTCCTCCGGCAACTGCAAAACAAATTTATTAAAATCATGTAATGCTCTACCATATGCCTTCCTTGTAGATGCTGCCCAAAACTGCTGCACCAACCGTCTGGCTACTTCAGTCCAATCTGCTACACATCATCTGGCAACACCCTCAACTCGCCCGCTGCCTCTGGAGCTAACCTGTGAAACCTGGAAAACTGAGAGTGAGTCAAACTGTCAGCAATCCCATTCCTAGAACCTGCTACATGCATAACTGTGAAAGAAAAATGAATCAACAAGCTCTGCAAAACCAACTTATGCTAATACTAACAATACCAATTCAAACTTTGCTGTATTTGACTGTAAGACTCACACCACTTCAATATTGTCCAAATGAAAAATAACCCTCTTTCCCCTCAACCACTCCTGCCAAACCACAGATGCCACCCAATTGCAATTAACTCCAAAAAGGCTATATCCTCCTTCCACCCATCCTTCCAATCTTCTCGTCAATGAGCCACAAAAAAAAGATCCCATCCCAACACCCCCTGCTGCATCTGTAAACAATTGCAATTCCCCTTGTCCAACCCAATCCATCTGTCAAAAAAGAAACACCATTAAATTGTTGCAAGAAGGGCAACCACAGTGTTAGATCAGCCCACACCAACTTACCAATCCTTAACCAATAATGTTTGCTTTTCCCCCTTTTAACAAAAAGGCCACTGACCTACAAAACATATGATCTGGGTGAACTGCCCAACATGCAAAATTCAGAAGCCCTGAAAGCTCCATGACATCCTTAATCCGGGTCTATATCATGCAATCGAAATGTGGTATACCCAAGCGCCATTACATCGTGTGAAGACTGGTAGAGATGGGTGAAGGCTGCCAGTCTAGTCAAATAGATTTGGTACATAATTCTATTATTTGTAAATACTGTGAAATGTTGAACTTAAAACAATGTGGCAACATTGCCCTCTGCTGTAAAGAAAGCTAAGTCAAGCATTTCTTGTTGATGCTTTGAAATTAAAATTACTTTATGTCTGTTCCTTTGAAGTTAGAATTTGGAGTCGATGAATCTGGAGTAAGCCACCTGCCTATTGTTTTAAGGCTAAAGTTAATGACCAGAATTTACATGTGGAATGTCCTTTATTGCTCTAAGTGTAAATGAATGTAAATGCAGTTTCTGTCAGCCTGGGAATGCCAGGAAAGTGTAAACGATGATGTAATGTTTTATCAGAACTGCAGTTTCAATTTAAACAGTGAGAACCAGAGATTATTAAGCATTTTGCCTTGACTATTCAACTCACAGCACACTGCCTTGCTATATAAGTAAGTTATTTTAGAAGTGTGTTTTGCTGTAGCAATAGCTAGGAATTAGAAAGTTTAGACTAAGTGGTTTTCTGTGATGTCAGAACTGTACTACTGATTTATTTTAAGTATTTCTATGTGATCTCTGAACTCTCTTGACTAGCACTGACTGTGCAGTAGAAAGTATTGTCTTGTGGTTTTAATTATTTATTATTAAATATTTTAAAACCTTTTAACAATGGCTGGTTTGTGTAGAGATAATGGAAGCTCTTTAGAGTACTTGCATGCCTTTGGTAAAATTTTACAAAGCCACACCTATAGCTTTAGCCCTGGGCTATACTACCAATTGGATAATAATATTGCATAGTAATAATTGGACACCCTTTTAAGGGCCTTTGAGTAGCTGATAAATATTAGTGGGTGGTGGCAGCTGGTACTACCATATAGTGTGGGTAAAAAGGGGCACAGCTGGAAAACCTCAGCCAGCCTTCCCCAGACGTGTCTGTGTGGTTGTGTAAACTCTTATCTCAAAGTGTGTGTGTGTCAGCTACTTGGGCAGGGACACGAAGCACTGGTTAGACAGAGAGGGTGCTGGAGATTTTAGCTTGCCCATTAGGCTGAAATCTGGACTCTATAGCTGTGCCAGTTGGGAGTCTTATTAGGGACCTGGAGAGCAAGGGAGCAACCAGCCCCAGACTGACTGTGATCTCTGTGTGCTCTTAAGGGAAATTGCACTTTACTGTGTGTATTTGTTATCTGTTCCTCTCATATGAGATGCCCTCTCTGGTGTTAGTGGTGAGGACTGAAGATCCTTGATTGCTGGGCCAGGGCATGGGTGTCACATTTTTGTTTGGCAGTGTGGGATATCCACATCATATATTAATTAGTTGGCAAATACTAATTGGCTTGTAGTGGTGTGGGTAGAGTGAATCATGTAGCTTGTGTACAGTGAGCTTTGAAGGTGTTTTGTACTCTAAAACAGCCACATAGTGAATACTCAAGAGTTCAGATCGCAATTGTTTTATTTCTTTTGATAGCTTAGTTAGTCAGGGTAAGCAGGCAGCATGTCAGCAAAGGAGTATGGAAAGATGAGAAGGAGCCAGCTGGCAAAGATGTGCCAGGCTAGAGGACTGGTGCATGGAAACCTGACTAAGGAAGAACTGATTGCAGCCCTGGTTACAACTGCATCAGAAAACAGTAACCTGGAGGACAATCAGAATGGCATTGAAGATATAATTCCCTCAGAGAATGGACAGCTCAACCTTTCTGCAGCGGACTTAAAAATCCAGCTGGAGCTAAAGAGACTTGAGTTGGAGGCCAGGCGTTTTGAAATAGAAGCAGCTGAGAGACTGAGGAGTCTACAGGCTGAGCAGAACGAGAAACTGTTATGTCTGGAAGCTGAGGAAAAGGAAAGACAGAGGCAGCATGAGAAGGAGATGCTGACTCTTCACCAGAGTCATGGAGGTAATGGGGAAGGGAGTAACTGGAGCCCAGAAGCACAAAAGGTCAGTAAATTACTTCTGCAGTAAAAAGAGGGCGATAATTTGATAGTTTCATTCATAAGATTGAGAGGGTATGTAAACAGTATGAAGTTGACCAAGGGCTCTGGTTACAGTTCCTGACCCCCTTACTCCATGGTAAAGCTGTAACTGCATTAGCTAAAATGTCTGACATTGCATGTTTTGATTATACTGCTGTTAAGAAATGTCTTTTAGAACTGTTTAAGCTAACACCTGAAACATATAAGAGAACATCTCATGAGCATAGATGCAAGGCAGATGAAAGTGTGTGTGAATATGTTGCTTAATTGAGCACTTATTTCCATAGGTGGGTGAGTGGATGTCAGGTCACCACATTTGAAGGACTGGCAGACATTTTGGTGAGGGAACAACCCCTTAGCACTTTGCCTGAGGACATGAGGATCTGGTTAGCTGATAGACAATGTGCTATTTCAGATGACTTGGGGAAGAAGGGAGACCTATATCTGGCAAGCAAGGCAGCCCTGCACAGGAAGGGGACCCCCAGTACTGCTCATGGGTCTTAAGGAACCCATGGTGGGCAGCACAGACTGCCCCAACAGAATCTGCCAGTAGCAGGGGAAGCCACTATTCCAGGTACATATCCAAGAGCTAGGGTTAAATGTTTTGAATGCAACTAGTGGGGCCATGTGGCATACAGGTGTCCACAGAGGCAAGGTGGGGAACCAAAGGTGAGGGATCCAGTAAGTGGATAAGACAAAATGCCAATAGTAGGTTGTCTTGGGACAACAAGGGTACCTAACTACAACCAGAGGTTATATCCTATTGTAGTGAATGGCAAAAAGGCCATTGCCAAGAGAGACACAGCCTCTGATATAACCATTATAAAGCCTGCAATGGTTACAGAGGAGGAATACTTGCCAGGGCAGTCCACTCCAGTCAGGGCTTTAGGAGGGATGCCATTCCAAATACCTTTGGCAAGGGTTCACCTTGACTGGGAGGGTGGAAAATGAAGCCAGCAAGTAGGTGTGTTTGAGGATATACCTGCAGATGTCCTAATGGGGAATGATTTTGATAGTGCAGTACCCAGAGTTTGTGCAGTTACATGCAGTCAGGCTTGGAGACAATCAGGTAAGTCTGGTAGGCTGGGGGAGACTCAGACAGACTGCATACTTGCAGCCAGGACTGGTGAGGTAGTTACTTCAGGGAGGTAGCTACTATGTAGCAGTGAAACTGAATGTGAGCCACAGCTGCTTGTGGGTACTGATGGTCCCTTGGACAGAGTGACTGCAGAGGTAGAGGTGAGTAGTAGTACACAGGCTGACAATGAGGCACCACTGTCAGAGGATGCCAGACTTCCTCTGGAAGGGGAGCTGGGAAGGGTTACAAGGAGAGAGTTGAAACAAGCTCACCTCTCAGACTCTACACTGCAAGGCCTAAGGCAGGTAGTTATGGAGGCACCTGATTCTCAAGGAAATGGGGAATCTGTATACTGGGACAAAGTGTTACTATACAGAGAGTGAACCTCTGAGGGAGGGCTAGAAGGTGAGAGAGTACAACAGATGGTAGTGCCTAGAGCCTACCATCTGGTGCTTCTAGCCATAGCCCATGATATTCCCTTTGCAGGTCATATGGGCATAAAACGTACAAAGAGGTGTATTATGCAGAAAGTCTATTGGCCAGGAATTTCCAGAGATGTAACAGGGTAGTGCAGGACCTGTGAGCAGTGCCAAAATGTAGGCAAGGCAAGAGACAAGGTGAGAGCTCTTTTGATGCCTTTGCCTGTGATTGAGGAGCCATTTCAGATGGTAGTTATGGATATTGTGGGTCCTCTGAGTACCCCAAGTTTCACAGGGAAAAAGTGTATGCTAATGGTAGTGGATTATACTACACAATACCCTGAGGCAGTGGCTTTGTCCTCCATTGAGGCAGAAAGGTGGCAAATGCTTTGTTAAGAGATTTTCAGCAGGGTAGGTTTACCAAAGCAAATACTGTCTGACATTGGTACCAGTTTCATGTCAGACCTACTGGCTTGTCTGTGGAAGTCCTGTGGGGTAAAGCACCTGAAGACCACCTCTACCCATCTCCAGACTAATGGTCTTGTTGAGAAATTAAACTCTGCAATCAAGTCCATGCTACGGGCATTTGCATATCAGTTTAGGAGAGAGTGGGACAAATATTTGCCCCATCTGTTGTTTGGTTACAGAGAGTTCCCCAGGAATCTACAGGTTTTTCACCCTTTGAGTTGATGTATGGGCATAGGGTGAGGGGACCTCTAGATTTAATTTGAGATGAGTGGGAAGGTGAGTGCAAGTCTCACAAGGAGTCTGTTGTGGCATACATCTTAAACCTTAGGACAAGGCTCAGGGAACTAATGCTTGAGCTAGAGAGTATGCTGTGGAACAGCAAGTAATGGTTCCCATTCCTGTCAGACACAACAAGTTGCAAGCAGCTTGAGAGGGTCCCTACAAGGTGGTAAGAAAGGTAAGTGATGTTAACTACATGGTGGAACTGCTAGGCAGACGACAAGGGCACAAAAATGTACCATGTTAAAAATTGAAACCTTACCATGATAGGGAAGCCCTTCTGCTGAGCATTTGCAGTGGATTGCAGGAGGAGTCTGAGGGAGATCTGGGGACTGTTCTCCTTAGTGACGCTCAGGCTGACACCTCAGTGGAAGGGGTAGCAGTGGCCCAGCAGTTATCTCCTACCCAGGTTGGAGAAATCTGAGAATTGTTGCAGGAATTTGGGGACATGTTCACTGGGAAACCAGGGTGCACCCATCTAGTGCAGCACCAGGTGGATAAAGGACCCCAAAGACCTATTAGGCAGCCCCCTTATAGGGTGACTGAGAGAGCAAACAGACTCTGAGGGAGAAGGTACAGGAGATGTTGGAACTAGGGGTGATTCAAGAGTCCAACAGTCCCTGGGCCTCTCCAGTAGTGCTGATGCCAAAGAAGGATGACAGCACCAGGTTTTGTGTGGACTACAGGAAAATAAATAGTCACACTGAGTTGGATGCTTACCCAAGCCTAAGACAGATGAGGCCCTAGAGCAGCTGGGTGGGGCTAAGTATATTACAACCATTGTTCTTAACAAGGGTTACTGGCAGGTGCCCTTGACTCCCAGCGTTAGAGAGAAGTCAGCCTTTATGACTCCCTTTGGCTTGTATGAGTTCACAAAGATACTCTTTGGGATGAAGAATGCCCCAGTGACTTTCCTGAGGCTGGTAGATCATATCCTGGCAGGAGCAGGAGGGTGTGCCCTGCTTACCTAGATGATATTGCCATTTACAGCCATTCCTGGCCAGAGCACCTTCAGCATGTCAGGGAGGTGCTGGGCAGACTACAGAGGGCAGGGTTGACCATTAAGCCAAGCAAATGTCAGGTGGGTATGGTGGAGGTCTCCTACCTAGGACATACATTGGTGAGTGGTAAGATAAGGCCAGAACCTGCCAAAGTGGAAGCGGGTCAGGCTTGGCCTGCACCTGTTACTAAAAAGCAGGTGAGGGCATTTTTAGGGACAGCAGGGTACTACAGAAAGTTTGTCCCCAGTCATAGTACCATAGCTGCTCCCCTCACAGACCTGACAAGAAAGAACAGGCCAGATAAGGTAGTGTGGACCCTAGCATGTGAGCAGCCATTCCAGAAGTTTAAAGAAGCTTTGGGGGACCCCTGTATTAGCCAGTCCAGATTACAGCAAATAATTTGTTGTGCAGGTGGATGCTTCAAACCATGTAGTGGGGGCTGTACTTAGCCAGATTTCTTCAGAGGGGGAGGTGCACCCAGTGGTTTATCTCAGTCATAGGTTCCAACCCAGGGAGGAATGCTATGCATAGCTCTCAACCTTCCATCTCCAAAATGAGGAACACTCGCCTTCATAATGTGGAGCAAATGGGCAAAATGTGGAACACCTACTAATGGCTTACTAACAACTTCAAATAGGAAAGTTATAGAATGGTTAAAATATGCTGGTTTTACTTATAAAGAAGATCCTTTAATGAATTAATATGATTAATTTCTATTTACCATGGATTTCACTTAAAAAGATTCCTAACACTGAATGTGTGACAGACACTTTCAATGTGGAACTTTGAGGAACTTCGAGGAACATGAACTTTTTAAGACCCCAAATGAGGTACGTTCCTTGTAAGGAGGTACACTTGAGAGGTATGATGCTATGCAGCTGTAGAAAAGGAATGTCTAGCTATGGTGTGGGCATTGCAGAAACTTCAGCCTTATCTGTATGGAAGGAAATTCACTGTAGATTGCAACCCCCTAATATGGTTAAACAGAGCCAGCCAACAAAATGCCAAGTTGCTAAGATGGAGCCTGGGGTTGCAAGCATATGATATGTCAGTGCAGCACCACAATCGGAGTAGCAATGCCAATGCAGATTGGCTCTGAAGACAGGGAATGGGGTTGGTATACTCAGCTAGACCTAACCCTCTCAAGGGGCGTTTCTCAAGGGGCACTTGAAAAACAAGCTTGAGTTCTCCGGGGGGGGGGGAGAAATGTGAAGACTGGTAGAGATGGGTGAAGGCTGCCAGCCTAGTCAAATAGATTTGGTACATAATTCCATCATTTGTAAATACTGTGAAATGTTGAACTTAAAACAATGTGGCAGCATTGCCCTCTGCAAAAGCTAAGTCAAGCATTTTTTCTTGGTCCTTTGAAATTAAAATTACTTTATGTCTGTTCCTTTGAAGTTAGAATTTGGAGTCAATGAGTCTGGAGTAAGCATCCTGCCTATTGTTGGAAGGCTAAAGTTAATGACCAGAATTTACATGTGGAATGTCCTTTATTGCTCAAAGTGTAAAATAATGTAAATGCAGTTTCTGTCAGCCTGGGAACACCAGGAAAGTGTAAAAGATGATGTAATGTTTTATCAGAACTGCAGTTTCAATTTAAACAGTGAGAACAAGAGATTATTAAGCATTTTGCCTTGACTTTCCAACTCATAGCACTGTGCCTTGCACTATAAGTAAGTTATTTTAGAAGTGTGTTTTCTTGTATCAATAGCTAGGAATTAGAAAGCTTCGACTAAGTGGTTTTCTGTGATGTCAGAACTGTACTACTGATTGGTTGGACAGAGAGGGTGCTGGAGATTTTAGCTTGCCCACTAGGCTGTGATCTGGAACCTATAGCTGTGCCAGTGGGGAATCTTATCGGGGACCTCAGAAGCAAGGGAGCTACCAGCCCTGGACTGACTGTGATCTCTGTGTGCTCTTAAGGGAAATTGCACTTTACTGTGTGTATTTGTTATCCTTTCCTCTCATATGTGATGCCCTCTATGATGTTAGTGGTGAGGATTGAGGCACCTTGATTGCTGGGCCAGGGCACGGGCATCACACATTGACACATATTATGCAAAGTATAAGTAAGCCAAAATACCTAAATGATGTAATTCATCATATTGAATTACCATGGTTGGCCAACATGAACGGAATTACATTTCCTAATCATCACAAATGATTAGGAAATGTAATTCCATTTGTGTTGGTCAACCATGGTAAGTTGATGTGATGAATTTTGTCATTTAGGTGTTTTGGCTTTCTTTCAGTTCACGTAATATGTGTCAAAGTTATGGCACTCGAGTACATTACATTTCAATTGCATGATATAGACCCCCTTAATCTGCACCTTGTCCTTGAACTTCACCCATCCAATCTTTTCCTTCAAACATGTTATCTTCTCAAGTGGTAAACAAAACATTTCACATTCTGCATCCACTAGCAAACTCAAGAAATGTAATGCCTTGTCCAGGCCTTCCAATTTCTACATACCCAATGGTGCACACAGTTCTTCGCTCCCCCCCAAAAGCTCTTGCATGCCTTCCAACATCCTCCAAACCCCTCACCTACTATTAGGAAATAATGTGGGTAATCCACCGCCTTCTGAGTGCCCACCTGCTGCTGCCAAACCCAAATGGAGTGCAGTGTTAAACTTCTCAAAAGTGGCACAGGTTACCAAGTATCCCATTGCCATAGCCTGGTCAAAATAAAAATTGTTTCCCACAACCATGCCTAACAATGGCCACTCTTCCACCTGCACCAGCAATAATCGAAAGCAGATTCACTACCACCTTTACCAACCACAGATCCTTAAAACCCTGAGTAACCCACACCACATCATCCAGAGACACATAACTCACCTTGGCATCTTCTATCAAAATAAAATCATTAATGGAGTTCCTTTGGGATGAGACAAATAGTGAATCAACCAAAATTCATCAGCTGACTTCTTACGAACCAAACCTATTAGCCAGACCTTAAAATTGCCAAAAGGGGGACTGTCAAAAGGGTCCAACAACCTACCTGTCTGCTGTTCCTTCTCTACCAAACCTTCCAAAATATCTTCCTTCCTCTGGACTGAACACATTTTTACAGACTTCCAAACCTCCTCCAACCCTTGCTTTAATAGAATATCCCCCATAAAACCCATTAATTCCTTCATCTGCAACTGCCATATCAGGAAATTGCTTGGGCATATGCTGCATTACTTAAATCTTAATGAGAGAATGCATTCACTGGTTTTCCTGTCATTCCCCAAAAGGACAATCCCCTCCTATTGCCCTGAAAATTTCCCTACTCTGTAGACTTTGGAATCTCTGCAATAAAGAAGGTAACCCACCCAAGTTGGTCAAAACTGAACTTGGATTGAGCACATTGCCTTCCTGCCAGCCACACTGCACAGCTGGATGTATCCTGACACACTTCATACAAGTGTACAAGAACATGCATGTCACCCATGAACAACACCCCATATAAAAGATCCATATGTCAGGTGCCTAATCTCCCAACACAGTGTCTGATCCACTACTTTTTGTTTCCGAAACATCTGGTTGTACCACAACCAAGTGTTTCTCACCCTTAGATGTTCAGCCTCATGGATTATGAGAAAATAAGACAGGAATGGTAAGGCCAAGGTGATATCTTTTTCCAGCCAAACCCTCATGTAGTAGATGGAGCCTAACACCCAATTTTCCCATGTTCTTGGTTGCAGTCTTTTTACTCTCCTCCACCCCAGTGCTGCTAAAGCTGCTAGACAATCTTTGCAATTTGGAGTTTCCAATCTCATGTCTGACCTAACATCATGTAGCTGTGACTCCACCCCACCTACAGATGGTGCAAAACTCCCCATAGACAAATCTATGCTACCCTCACCAGTGAATGTCTCACCTTTGATCTGACCCCTTCACTAATCCTCTGCTGGATTCCCCATGGTGCCTGTAGTTTCATTAGGTTCCTTACATGACTCATCCCCACCAATCCCTGAACCATTCCCAAGCCTTACCAAGTCTAACATGCCTACATGAACTCCTAACATTTCATTAACTGCAGCCTCATCATGCATAATTTCTACTACCTATTCCTTAAATTCCTCTCTTTATAGCAGGTGAAGTAGCACCTGTATCTTATTTTCATCTCATTACCCTGCATTTTTATTTTAGTTATTATTGGCACACAATTTGAAATGGTTATTGGATGTGTGTCAAAGCTCTCAATTAAATGCACATATTCCTGTGAAATATAATTCCTGCCTATTCTAGCCCAGTTATTGTACCTTGGGGCAATGATATGCAAATTTTCTCTGAGTTCCTCCTACTGAATCCATGTCTTCCATACCAGATATTTTCATAAATATCTTCAGAAATCTACTCTTTTTTGTTATATTTTCCCTTCTAGACCCTCGAGACACATCCTCATTGTTGAAAAACAAATTCCAGTCCCCAACTATAAGTAATATTCCCTGCTGAAAGTAAATTATTCCTCCCAAACTTTTCTTAAGCTACAAATTAGCAGTTTTAGGTGAAATATACATACATGCCAGCATTATACTCATCACTTGTCAGTAGTCCTTTACTGCCACAAATCTATTATTATTATCTTTTTTCCCTTCTATCACTATTGGTGCTTCTCTAGCAATTAATAGAAGTACTTCCCTTTTCTCTTGTCCATGATAGTCTGATGAATATCTATTCTGAAATCCTTTCTTTATTAAATTCACATGCACAGTTCTTTCCAAATGTGCCTCATGTAGTATTTCTCATTATACTTTGCATTTCTTAATATAAATAAATATTTGTTCCTTTTTGTCTATACATGCGAGACCATTCACATTCCAAGATAATATGGAAAGTGTCGCCATTATGATAAGAAGTCATTATTCCCACCTATTATATATGGCAGCTAGTTCTAATGTATTTTTCCAACTTTTGTCATACATACACCCTTTATTGTTTGGCAGGTTGGTCCTCCATACCGTTCCTTTTTACCTCTATTTGAACCTGTGTCAATTTTTACAAGACTTTGTTTTTATTTTAATGAAAGCCTGCACCCCCTCCAAACATCCCCATATCCTGTTAACTTAATACAAACAGACAAAATTATATACATTTTTAAATAATTAAGTCTAATGCTTCTAATAGGAACAATTATCCCATACAGACAGTTGCAAACACAGGTGATATCTATCCTAAAGTTCAGATTATCCATGCTGACAATCTTATTACTGCCTGTGCTCCTACTTAACATTAATTGGTGTCTGTTCTCTTTTATTTTTATTCCCCTCCAAGATGTGAAAAGCAACTTGTATGCTTTCAGACATTAACTTTGAAGAAACCAGTGCTTTATTTATTTATTTATTTATTTATTTATTTTTATTGCCCTAAAATACATTTGTATCCATGGAAACTTAAGGGAAAAAATGTAGCCCTCAGATGCAGGCTTCAAAAGAAAAGCAGAAATATTTATTGCTAAAGGAAATTTTCATTACGTTGAGGGTTCTCGTGTTAACTTGCTTCCACTTAAAAGTTGTTACTAGCTTAAGCCAAGGGTCTTAATGCAGTCAGTCACCTATGCAAAATTAAGAAAAAAAACATATCAGCTGTATATGTATTATGATCTTTGAAAATTTTCACCCCATCCACAATCTCAACAACCCAAGATTGCAGCCTATTAACTTAAATATGCTTTGCCTAGCCTCGTTCTTCTTTTTTTTTTTTTTGCATTGTATTACCTACATTTCATAAAACTAAAAAAGAAGGAAAGAAAAAAAACACATCTGTTTTCTTTAGTATCTTTATCACATACAATAACTAAAAATGCTTTAGTATAAAACATGCAGTTTATGCCCTGAAACATTTTATAAAAATACTGTTAAAAACAGAAATTGTTTTGCTTACAGTTAACTTTTTCCCTCCTTTTCCCCTTACCATATGTAAAGTGAGACAAACAACTTTCAGTTCCCCCAAGCTTAACAAAATCAACAAAAAAACATTATTTCCACTTTTTTTTTGTATAGACATATTTCACAAATGCAATTGATGTTTTGATCTGCCAGAGATTAATGAAGATGCTGCTTGTCTTCTTTCTATTCATGTCTATCTCCCAATTCCAGACTCCAGTTCAACTCCATGGTACTCCTGATTCTTCTAGTCAACTCATGTGCTTTTCTCTGTTTGTCAACTGTTTCTTTTGGAACAGTGTAAAAGGTTTCATTGGCAAAGTGCTTTATTAGCAGAAAAATGAGAAGCAGAGTCCCCTTCTGCTTGATGGCTTACGTTTAGGTGGACAGATCCTAGTATTTTCTCCCTAGTTTGTTATGCATCAGAAAATGACTTTGTTCCTTCAGGAAAAATATTCTGAAGACAGCCGAATACAGCAGCTTGAATCGCAAACCTGTTCCTTGACATTCCCTGATGGTTAGAATAAATGTCTTTTCTGCATGTTGCATAATGAATAATCATTTTCCACAAACACTCTACTTTCTCCAACTTTTAATACTTTTCTCCTTTGCCACATTTTTGTCAGGATCAACCCCATCTGCTTGCAGAATTGCATCTTTACAAATATAAGTCTTGGCTGCTTTCTCATGGTAAGGTTTGGAGAATATACATAATGCACCCTTTCAATTAACAGATCTTGCTGTGGAATACCAGTTCAGTTGCTTATTTGTGCCTTCATATAATTAATTCAGTCTGTTTCTTCCAGTTTCTCAGGTACAGCAGACAGTTTTAGATTTTCTCTATGTGCTCTGTCTTCTAATGCTACTATTTTTGAAACATCTCTTCTTGAGCAGTTTTATATTCAGTCAGCCTTTTCTTCATTTCAACCTTTGATTTTTGCAGTTTTATCAACTCATCTGAATATCTGTTTAATGCTTCTTCCATTTTTCCAGCCTTTTGTTATTTGAATTGATATACTCCTTCATTGCTTCATTTATTTTAATCAGCTCTGAGCACATTTGACTTATTTTTACCTCTAGAATACTGAAAACCATGTCTTGCACCAAATAACTTTTTTTTCTGAACAGCTGCAGGATTCTTCCCAGTCAGTGTTTTTTCCTCATCTTTTCTAATTGATTTTCTTTCAGGCTCTCTTAGTCTCTTCTTTGTAGGCATCCAGGCAGTGTACTTACTAGCCAGAATCTGAATTTACTAAAAGTGACAGATTTCCTAGCCCTTGTCTTTAAGTTTCTTTTTTCACACTGGGAGAGCTGAAGTTAAGTTGTTAATCAATGTGCAGCCATCTTGGAAAGCTATAGGTCAACTTTCTTAATGTTATTCTTTGGCTTCATATGATAGCAAGATCGTTTTGTTTTGTTTAATTTTCCCTTTTATAGGTAAGAGCCAGACTGAGGAATGTTTTATTGAAATATATAATTGCATCACCTACAGGGAGAAATTTAAGTGGAGATCTGTTACATGGACAAAACATTGGAGTCTTGTAATCTTGTTTTAGATTGTGTATATGATTTTTTGTTTGTTTATTTTAGCAAGTAATGTTGGGTTTTTATCAATTGTACTGCCTAAGAAAACAATATTTGTGATGGATGTTAAAGACCCAGTCAATGCATTGTTTAAAGCTTGATTTATCTGATCTAGTGGGACATGTAATTAGGTAGATGAAGACAGAGATTAATGCAGATACTCTTGTCACATAAGTGGGAGGAGATATAGAAAGATGGGGGTCAAACTCCATGTCTGAAAAAAGTAATGGAAGGCAAATCTTGTTAATATAAATTATTATCGTTTTTAATAAATGTATGCCCCACTGACCCAATGCAGACTCTGGCTGACCCCCAACTTCCACTCTCATTCATTCCTGGATCCCACAAATGCCCCCTTACCAGGCACCCCAGATGTTACCCTACACCAGATGGACCTCACAACTCCTCAGGTTGAGCTCAATGTTAACTACCTACTAGGCCTAGATAGCAAGATATATAATGGTGACAAATGAGTGTGACCTCTGGGAGCTGTCATGTGGCAGTTGTCTATTTACTCTAGCTCTGGTAGGAGCTACTGCAATGATGTCAGCAATCATTGCCACTGCCTGCATTTCCCTGAGATGACCTGAGTTCCTCAAACTGTTCCTACAGGATGGCAGAGTTGGTAATCAGCAATTTCATTATATTCCCCTCCAGCCTGACTGCACAGCAGAGCAAATCCATTGCCAAACTCAGTTTAGCAAAGATGTAAGCCAGATCAGTTTTATTAAGCAACAATTTAGTTTGTTTAATTTAATCATTTGTTAACCTGATAATTGTTCTGGCTCAATTTCAGATACATTTAGAAACACAACAAAGGTTAAAGTATGTACAGCATGTCTTAAGGAACATACTTTGAAGAGAAAACCATTTCAGACATGTATAGAACTGCAAACTGTATACAGACAGTAGATTAAGTCACAAATACTCTTTGGACCATATATCTATTTGAAAGAGCCACTAACCACAGCATTACCATGCCATATGTTAGTTCAGTAGCTAAATATTGTTTTTTTTTCTGTTTTTTGTTTTTTTGTTAATGTTGTTAAGTTCAGAAATTATCCCCGGGATTCATGAAGCTTGCACCAGGCACATGCTTAGTGTAGGCGGTATAATGCCAAATATGGCCTCCGAGCGATTCAGGTACGATCCAATTCCATGTGCACTACCAGGGTACGCCAGATCTGCGCAGCCCTCGGCTCAGGTATGCTAATCACCCCATGCGCAGTACTGCACCATGCAAATGAAGGTACAT
Source organism: Protopterus annectens (assembly GCF_019279795.1). Classification (NCBI taxonomy): domain Eukaryota; kingdom Metazoa; phylum Chordata; order Ceratodontiformes; family Protopteridae; genus Protopterus; species Protopterus annectens. The sequence continues at coordinate 541,100,482 of NC_056748.1, read as the reverse complement.
AGTGATTCATTAAGTGGTGCAGGTGTAGCGTAAGCCTACAGAAACGTAAACCAAACAAAAAGGTTTACATTTTGCCAAACAGAACATCGGAGCTATGAAAGTGGACCAGACTCATGTATTACAAAGTTAACATATGCCAATGGCTAAGCCAATGGCATAAGAAAAGATGCACAACACCTAAAAAACATTTAATGTCATGTCCACAGTAAAGCAAAGTACAACCGCAGGGCATGTGTGCGCAAATGGGAACACAAGGAAAATTTATACAAATGTCATAAAAATCGCAATGTAATACAAATCATGATTTCACCATAATACTCAATGGTATACATGGTACACCACAACCAAGCTGCAAGGGTTGCTAAGGGTCTGTGCATTGTTCGGCGTGGTAACTATGAATTAGTAGTCAATGCTATGCAAATGAGGCAAGTAATAGTGAATCGCAAACGTCCTGCCGGACTAAGGATGTACCATACGGCGTGGCACTACAACACCGAGGAGTGGTTTGGAGGTATACATGACATCAGCAGTGGGGTGTGCCACCGTAGCTGTAAGCACATTGGAGCAATGCAAATCCAGACTGCCCATTGCTAAGCTAAGCCGCAGGATAGGGGTGGGGATGTAGGTATAGCATAGTTTAGCTGAGAGCACATTTGGTGCCCGAAAGCGCATGTGTACATGGATGAAAATGTGCCCGAAACCCGGTAAGTGGACGCACGTGCCGCGCACCATAGCTCAAACAGGAAGGTTAGGGGAAGAAAATAAGGAAATGCCGCAGTAGGGTAATTGGAGTACAACTGAGCAATTAACACCTATTAACTCACAGTGGGCAATTGATGACAGCTAACAAGTCTGCTCGTAGCAACCTGCAGAACAGGATAAGGAAGGTGTCAGATTGCAAAGAAATGAGAACTGTCACCGCAGAGCAAAGCAAACCTGCAGTAGATCGGCCATAGAACACATTTCACAAGATAAGCCAGGTTTTGGAAAGTACAAAAGAAAGCAGGCTGCTGGATGCATGCCAGAAAATGGGGAACCGTTAAGAAATTTTAAGGGAAGGGCAAGAGGTAATCCATGGCAGCTAAATGTAATTCAACACCAAAGGAACCATAATAGCAGTACCTGTGGTAAAACACATAAGATACCCTGTAGCTCCGATTGTACATACACACCCTAAGACATCATCAGTGTTCAAAGCACAATAGTATAAAGTGTGAAGGCACCTCACACAAACCTGTGTATTCCCAAGCACTGCACCATCGGTGTAAACAGACGGGGAACTTTTACAATGTACATGTTGGGAGCTGCTCATCACCATGTGTTAGAGACTGAAGATGTTGTGGAGGATGATGCTGACAACCACCGCATGCCCCGGAGGAGGAAAAGAGTGTTCAGACCAAGGGTAACCTACCAGGGGCTACATGATCTGGAGATAGTACAGCATTACAGGGTGGACAGGGACATCTTACAACAAATAGTTGAGCTGTGCCGGCCACGCGTGAGATCCAGAAACAACAGAGGGGAACCCATCCCAGTGGACATGAAGGTATGTATAAGCTTGAGAATACTAGCCACAGGTACCTTTCAAAGGCCAACTGAAGATATAATGGGGATCTCACAGGCATCAGCATCCAGGGTACTACACCAGTTCTTGGATGCCATGTTACCACATGCCAATGAGCATATATACTTCCCCCGAACTCAGGAGGAGTTGGCCAGCAATATGCATCTCTTCCACCATGTGGCACACTACCCGGAGGGACTGGGTGCGATAGACTGCACACACATACATATCAAGTCACCACCCGGTGAGCATGGTAGGCACTACATAAACTGCAAGGGATACCACTCCATCAACTGCCAGGTCATGTGCAATTCCCAGGGCATTATCATGGATGTGTGTGCTGGCAGCCCTGGAAGCTACCATGACTCCCACATCTGGCATGCCTCACAGCTGTATCAGGTATTTGTCAGGGGGGACATCCCATATGGCCACCTTGTGGGGGATGGTGGCTATGCACTGGAGCCGTGGATGATGTCTCCCATCAGAAATGCACACACACCCATGCAAGAATGCCATAATGAGGCACACGCACAAACCAGAATCATCACAGAGCGTGTGTTTGGGATGCTGAAATCACGGTTCCATTGCTTGGACATATCTGGTGAAGCCTTGCAGTACCCTCCAGGCACGTGTGCCCACATCTTCATAGTATGTGCCATGCTACATAATATGATCCTGCGGAAACAGCTGCAGCAGGGACATAATGGTGAAGGCCCTCACAGCCCACTGCAATTGCCAAGGCCATCACAGGCACAAAGGGATTCAAACCACGAAAACCCTGTGCCAGCCCCAGTAGGCATACGGAGGCATGCCCAATATGCCCACGCCTTGGCAAAGAGGGAACGTATAGCACATACACTGACAGTGTAAGCTCCTACAGACTGACACACCTCTCCACCTGCACACACAGTAAACTGGATGGCACACACACACGACCACCTGTAAATTGTAATGTATAGGTGGCCTACTGTGTGAATCCTACATAGGCAGCCCTCAACCATTGCACACACAACAGCTATTGGAACAAGGAAAGTTAATGCCTGAACAGTACATGCACCTAACAGCATATGTTGATACTGTATGTATAGGTTCCTAGGTACATCGGTAGGTACATGCCCGATTGTCAGAGGCCATTCATCAGCTGAGGCAAACAGTGTCTGCTGTCGCCACCACATCAATTAACCAACTGTTCCTCAGTGGAGCAGAGTCAATTGTGGGATCCATGTGTGTAATCACTGTTCCCCACACACTCTGCATGGATTCCCTGGTGTGTTAATGAGGAGCTCCATATAATGTAATCAGGGATGTAGCGGCAAAGCATGGGGAGTACCCATGACAGGTATCTGTCACCCCAGCATGCTCCACCTATGGTTGTGTGAAGGTGTAGCACATTATAATGTGTGGCTCACTGTGACATAGATTCCCAATGCTGGAGCACATCCATTAAACATCACTGGGACATACCATTAATAGGTCTCATCCATATGTAAACTAACTGAGTGACACATTTGATTGCAGTACGGAGTAACAGCCATAGTACAGTCCACATACAAAACGCCATAACACGTGTACAAATCCCAGATGCCCAAGTGGTAAATGCAGTAACTGTCGTGTATGTTCCCGGTTCCACGTCCTGCAAGGGCCATTACGTAATCCCGAAGGCATGAATAATGGATGTTGGATGCAGGTCATCAGATCAGGTTTAGCACATGTTAGTGGTTTATGCATTGGCAAGTGCTGGTAAACATCGTTTAAACATGACTATATGGATATGCGCAAAACAGGGCTAAGCTTTGCTGAATATCGCGCAGATCACTGTCAACAATGTCCAGAACAGGTGAAACTAGCATTATTCACCCCTGTACTAATAGTGCCTGCTCTGAAAGGTAAAACAACCACTGTCAGGAGTAGAACACGCAATCATGTACACAATCACCTAACACTAAGCTACCCGAGATGGACCAACGGCAGGTGTGTATTGTGACAGGTTAAAACACAAACGTGTGGAGTTCAGGAAACAGTATACACTGCCATGTACACAACGAAAGGTGTGTTCTTCCTCTCACTCTCTCTCTCTCCTTATATATATATATATATATATATATATATATATATATATATATATATATATATAAAATAGAGATAGAAAGGGTGATAGAGAGATATATGTCGATATATACGGATTCACCTATGTCTGCAAATATATGGATAGGTCAACGACATGTACACAACCATGGAGTTACAAATAAATAGGATATTGCCAACTACCGAATGTTTTACATACCGACACGCGTAATCACGAGGCTTAAAGACTGAAAGACCACAGTACCGGAACACTAGAACCATGAGTAATATTATCACAATGTTAAGGGACATTTAGTTATTGCTGCCGGTGCTGTGGTCCAGGTAGGTACTGTGTTCAACTGTGTTTGTGATTGCTGTAGTCTGTAAGTGTGTGTTGAGGGTGTCATGTGCATTTCCGTGGGACTGTAATGTGTGTATGTGTGTGTGTGTTTGCATCGCGTGTCTGTTAGTGCTAACTCGGAGGTAGATCATTACTGTAGGTGTGGCCATAGCTGGCCATAGGCATACGGTTACCACCTGTCCCACTTTAAGAGGGACAGCCCCTCCTTGGGCAGTTGTGTCCTGACAACAAATATGAAAAAGGGCAAATGTCCAAGCTTGTAGGACATAATGTCCCATATATTATGTAGTAGTTGCATTAAATAGTTATTTCTGTATCTAAAATATGTAAATGTTACAAGAAACATGATAAGTAGCTAAAGTGCTACAAGAATAAGTATGTATTTAGGATAAAAGTATGTTCTATCCTGTGTACTGACCATGGGTATGTGTCGGCCTGTAAACACCGATGTGTGTCCTGCAAATGTCCCACTATGGCCATTTGAAAAGGTGGCAACCCATGCCAAACAGGTGCAGTCACCAACACAACTGCAATGAGTGCAAATATCTGTGACAGAAATACACGAGACAGCTGTCATTTAGTAACATTCCCTTACATATTGATGTATTTCCAGAGGTATTGAAGTATCAACCTCACCTGCATGCTATATAGGAACCAATTAACAATGGCTCAATGTATAAGCCTGCAACAACCATAGTTTTAGTCTACTAAATGATAGGTCTTCAATTAGGGAAGGAGCCCACACACACATATGGAATATGTAGAAATGCAGTCCCCACAAACATGTATATGCTATGTACACCCACCTACATCTCCGCCACACCCGAGACAATTGCAATACAGACTGTAATAACATCACAAACATCCACTCACTCAATTACATCTGCAGAAGCGTTAACATACCTTGTGAGAGACACATTTGTAATGGCACCATGTGAAATCATAGCTGTTGTATAATAGAACAGACGGCGATGTTACAGGTTTTGTTTGCAATAGTCCCTTATCAGGTGGTTGAGATGACAGGTACACTCACATGTAGAACCACATACTCTAGCCATCACACACAATCCATGGGGGACATGAATTCAAAATATCCATGTCTCTCCAAATAGCAGTTGCAATTCCTCACAACAAAACACATACAGGCCATCTCCCCGAAGGTAGGGCAAAAGGGCAATGCCCAAGTGGAGAATTCAGTTATATCCCAATGTTGCCGCATAATTGGCCAATGGAGTAGCTGCACAGCTAATGTGCATGTAGTAATTTACTCAGGAACACCAATTGGCGGCAGGATACCACATGTTACAGGTATCTACGTATATAAGGATGCCTTGCCATACATTCAAACCATATGCTCATACCATAGAACCGTTTAAACAGGAAAGGTGTAAGAGAGATATTTACGAAGACTCAGAACGCTAACAAGGTATGTAGAACACTCAGTATGTTAGTGTATGTAGAGCCTGTTTTGTATTAATTAAAGTGTACGCAATGCATAAAGTGGGAAAAGGTATTATGTAGTGATGTCTTGTTGAGCATAGTAACGCTTGTAGAAATTGTGTGTCCTGCTGTGGGCCACAAGGTAAACATCTCATACACCACAAGGGATGCTACATGAGAGCTTTAAACAGAACAATTCCACACCACCTGCCATCAGTGGTAGGGTTTGTCCAACAAGTATGTGCCATAGCAGGGGATAGTATATGTTGATATACTGTCACAGTAGGCATGCGTAAGGGCATATAACGAGAATAACATGCCTAAGGTGGTCCTGCTGTGCAAGTATGCTTTGCATTATGGGATAATGTTTAAAATATGTGTAATGTACAGTATTTTAGGTAAATATGTCAGATAATTTACACAGCATAACTGTTATATCATGCAAACAAAAGGTATTTCTTTTGGCATGTACAATACACTAACAGGATACATATGGCTTGTAGTCACGGGACACAGTAACAGCATGATAGCTAATTGAAATGGAAGAGCTACTCAATTACCCATGCACAAAGGACATGTTATAGCTTCACAGGTTCATAGTTAGGTACTATGATGTCTGGCCAAGTCCATTTGTAAGCCCAACCACAGTGTTTTCACTGGCAGCACCTCCCTAGGGTAGTGTCCTGTGTCTGTGAACTGCAGAGCCATTTGTTACCTGCACCTGTGTACAGTACAGCCACTGCAGTGATCCCTGGCATACATGTGTGTTCCCCATCCACACATCGAGGTATCTCATGAAGAGTGCTAGTGAGGGTCCCTGCTTGATGTACATAGGAATCATGTTCCAAAGCATGGTGGGTGTCTGGTTCAGGAATGTATCCCTCAAGCACGTCCCACTCATCGTTGCATTTGTGTACATATCCATGAGCATGTTGCTCTCAGTGGCTTTTGCTTATGTTGCTTATGTGGAATATATCCATCAGTATTGTTGTGGACATGGGCCCTGTATGTTCAGTAGAGGTCACCCCTGAGTATACAGTATGCAAATGTGTACAGTTGTGGTGTCTGTAGTTGTGCTGCATACGTCATCCTTCGGAGGTCAATAATCCTCATGGTGTGTTAATGTTGTGGTATGTAAAGCCGTTGCTGTTCTGTAAGGTATACCCCAAATGGGATGTTGTAGCCTTGAACGTGTGTCATACGTCAGGAGAATAGAGGTACAATGGGTGTCTTTGTTCCAGCTACAAACCCATTACAGATAAGGGTGGCCACGTAGAAGGATTTCCACGCCACATTGGCAATATGGTTATCAAAGGAGTGGGTGCTATATACGTGTGTACTAAGATCCCGTATAATGTCACATGTATGTAGGGGACTACCACTTATGTGATAGTCAGTGGGTGATTGGTGTAATCCAAAGGGGATGTCTATGCACCTTGTGTCATGCAGCTTGAGGCCATGTTATCGACACCAGGTATCCGTCACAGTGACACCCTTATGGAGGGTGTCTGTATCAGCTGGTGGCTCAATCATGGCTCCTTGCTTGCAGTTGTCTGGAAACCTATTCAGGGAAAGTCCCTCTGTGCTAGCCTGTACCTCAGGGAAGCATATACCGAACATGAGGGACCCTATGACTGAGGACTGTGGTACACCACGTGTAACTGAATTACAGTAGGTACTATGATATGCTACCCTCACTGTGTGGGTCCTGTCTGTGAGCCACTTTGCATAACATCTCGAGACGTAGGGGTCGATGTGCAGGTGGATGTGTATGTTGTCAATACCAGAATGGAGAACGGTGCTGAAAGTCAATGAGAGGACAAGGTAGGCTGTGTGGACCCCCTTACCGTCATCAACTACCCTGGTAACTGTATCAAAGGTGTCCACCAGGTGCAGGAGCCATGGTCTGGCCCTAACAAATCCAACTTGGGTGGCATCAAAGGTCTGGAGCCCACCAATGTCTCTGTGAATGACTTCCATGATGATGTGCCCTGTAGCCTTGCAGAACAGTCCAGTCAGGTGTATAGGGCAATAGTCCCTCTGGTTCATTGTGGCGCCACCTGTGTGGAGTGTGATAACTGTTGCTGTGCTGCATTAAGGGGCCATAATGTCTGATACAAGGCTATTAGTGAATCTGATGGCCAAGTGAGGAGCCATGTCATTCTGAGGTTTGTGTAAATCGCAGCCTGGGATGTTGGATGGTCACATGGAGTCTGTGTTCCAGGCCTTAGAGAGTGCAGGTTGGAACTGCGTAGATGTGACTGCAGGGACTCTGCATTGTTCCTGTATAGATTTTGGCCCTGTAGGGAGTGAGAGGGTGTAAAGTTAGCATTGAACCTATCTGCCAGGATGTTGCCAATATCAGTCGGTTCTGTAATGTTCCTGCCTAACCGTCGTATGTCAGAGCAGATGTGGGTATTGCCATCGAGTACTGACATACCTCCATAATGCTTTGTGGTAGTCCTTGGAATGTGTCGCAGTAATGTTTACGTAGCTAACTTTGGAGGATGTGATAAGGGATCCCGGATTCCTACTGAGGCTGACCAGTGAGCTACCCCACCCATGGGATTGTACTCCACTTTGCAACAGCCTCCACCTTTTGTTGTACATTATGTCCATGGAACTGGACCACCAGAGTGGCATCTGTTATCTGGTGGTTACCATCATGGCTCTGTTTGGGATAGCATTATCCATGCAGTCGTGTAAGTGCTAATGAAGTGCAGTGGTGTATGTTTCAGCATTTGTAAGTACATTGTCCATCTGCACGGGTGTCATGACGTTTACTACCGCTGTCATAAGACGTCAGAAGTAGGCCTTGTAGAAATCTTGTATTGTGTATTCCATGAAGGGTGTGGTGCCGGGATGTGAATAACAAGGGTGATTAGCATACGTTCGGAAACTACCAACGAAGGGATAACCCCAGGTGTGGAACACCAGTCACATGTTGGTAATGTCCATGTCTAGGATATTGTTGGCCTTGGTGGTGGTGTGTATGGGTTGATCCAGCCGATTGGAGGTTATGAATCCCAGAAAGCATTGGCCTATTGTGTCAGTACATGAGTAGGTATCCCAGTTAAGTGTGGGGTAGTGTCAGTCTCACATCAGTAGTTCCTGTCTGAACCCTACTGTCCAGTACAAGAAATGAGGGCCAGTAACCGTGGGGTATGGTGTGGAATCCGTAGCAAGTTACAATGTGTATAGCAGTTCTGGCCACAGTTAGTTGCACGTGGATTACCTCTGATGCATTGTGCTAAGTAACCAGCCTGGAGGTGTCTACATCCTTGAGAAATATGGACACACCTCCGCCGTGGGTGTTCCGGTCCTGGTTACATGACTGAAAGGTGTGGTCTGCGTATAACCTGTCACTACAGGTGTGCTCTCCGGAGCCTAGAGGCAGGTCCCAGTCACTGCAGAGATATCGAAGTGGTCCATTATAAGGAGTGCCTCGCCTGAGTGTGTTAGAGATGAAGATGTCAAGCACTGAGTAACATTACCCCAGGTTTTGCTTGCCTGTTCCTGTTCTGGTGGTGAAAATGTTATTGGAAACTGTCTAAGACAGGCAGTATAGGAGCAGCAAGAGCCTTACATGTTATCTGTAATCCCAGGGCCAACAGGTGCAGGTCATCTGTGCCAAAGCATCGTGTTTTGTTGACCATGTCATTCAAAGCAGACAGATACTGCATGCCTGTGGAATGACAGCAGAAGCATAGGCAACTGTTGAAGTGAAACATTCAGTCATTGTACAGTGGTATCAGTCTGGATGAATGCAGAATGCTTCTCAGGGCTTGGGCGATACCTTCCTGGGCTACAAGACCGGAGAGCTATTGAATGTCCCTGTACATGTAGTCCAGGAAGTTACATCTCAGGGTAGTCACACTAACATGGAGAATGACAGTCAAATTGTACCTGGTGAGGTGTGGCATGAGTGCATAGGTTATGTTGTGGATCCTGTTACCCAACAGTCAGATGTAAGCGACTATCGCCTTGTGTAGCCTGCTGAGTGGGACATCAGTGTGACCGCCTACAGAGTCACCTATGACTGGTGTGTTGGGTATATTATAACACCCTATTGGCTGTAGTTGATGGGCACACATGAGTCTGTGGGCTATAAGTAATTGGTGTTGTGTTTGGTGATGGGGGCTGCCTCTGTTGCCTACACAGAGAGTATGGAGAGGTTCTGCAAATGTCGTAGTCATACTATGTGTGGTCTGTGGTGGTGGAGATCTAGTGAGACTGTGTGATGAGTGGGGTGTGTTGCAAATGTTTAATGTCCCCACATGAATGTCAGGTTCAGTCTGGGTTGGAGAGAGCATTACCCCCAGCATGGCTACATATGTGCATCTCCCACAGGCTGTAGTGTCGTATGTTGGGAGGTGAGCATTGACTGTGTACATGAGGCAATTGCTCTATTGCCTCATGTTTGCCATATTCATCATATAGACAGGCAATAACACTGGTAATTGACACTTTGACATGCCTGTATATTCAACCATGTCTCACAAGATATGTGAGGTACATTTGTACAACAGCTGTTGTACTGTAAGCAAGCTGGAAATGTAAGGACAAACAGTGTACTTGTAGGAAATGAGTTGGAATGGGTGCTATAGTAATTAGTAGCTCATGAAGTGCTTACATGTTCTGAACAAGTGCTGAGCATGAATATGCAATACAGATAGGGTGTTGGATAATATAAACCCACTGCAACCCACAAGTTGAGACACCAGTCATAATGGGAGGCACTGCACTATTACCCTGCTGCATATGGTCTGCAAGTCCATGAACCTTTATCAACATAGATGTTAGCAGTACAGATGTAGATGACAGTACGGATGATTTCACACTGCATAGCATACCTGTGACAGGTCATAGGACATCATCACCCATACTGTGTTCCAGCTACACTGAGTATACTAGATGTACCTTCGTATGTCACAGGAGTGTTCTACCAGTGGCCTGTTGACAGAAGCAACACTACAAAAGGTGTTTGAGTGACATGTGCATATCACACCAGTGGCAGCTACAGTAAAACAGGGTTGATGTTTTGTACTCCGCCCTCATTGTAGCCCATACCACACAGACAAATGGGAGGCATCTGCGTATGTAAGGATGTGAATGGCCATGACCTAGGAGCAAAAGCTGTCTCAGTGTTGTGGACAACATACAGAATGGGCTTTGTGGGTGAGGTGCGTGACATATGTGCACAATCTGACAGCTGCTAATAGCATTGTCACCGCTAGGTAAATGACCCTGTATCCATTAACTACCACCTAGGCAGCGGTCAACATTATGGACACTGTGTAAGGGATGGTGCTATGCAGTTCACCTCTGTGAGCTGGTGATGTCTCCAGGCCTATTAGGTAGTCATACGAGGCACCCAAGTCATGACAGGGTGCCATCCATGAGCATGGAGATCATTGGACAGGCATACTCAGCACCAATATTGGATCACATATCACCTTTAAGTGATATTGGCCATGCGTGGATGGGCGACAGCAGCCTTCACAATCCTCACCTCCACTATGCAGCATGCTGGCTACCTTGTATAAAGACATGTGCAACACTGTGATGTTGGACAAGCTACACATACATATCCTGATCTGAAAGACATACGTCATGGACAGCCACCTTCCTACTACAAGGATCTCCACATGCTGGACAGATCCCTGTGCCATACATGTTACATACTCCTGCCATACCATGCAATCCTGTCCATCAAAGCTGCACATGTCATCTCTGTCATACATGGTGCGATGACTGCATGGTAGATGTATCATTAACTATCTGGATCAGTAATGTGGCACTGATGCACCTGGCGGTGGCAAAATGGCTGTCGGATACAGCTAGAAAACTTCACATCCTATGCCCATACATGGCCCAGGGCATACTCACTACTGCATGGCCTTGCCCATACATGCTATAGTTCATAACCATCCCTGCGAATAACGTCTGGCTAGCCATTGTCCCATGTGTATCACATGTGCAACACAGGCGATACATGGCAGGATGTTGAACTGCTGTACAGTGCTGTGTAGATGTATATGGCAAAACACATGCATGCAAAGGTTTCCATGCGCATGTCTGCATTGTCACTGCTCATGTCCGTTAAGGCAGTGTATGTGTTGATATGTGACATATACACAGCATAAGGGTCAACAGCATTACTGTGGACACATCCAGTCATGTGCTGATAGGTAAGAAAACCAGTACAGGCAAACAGACATGCCCACATCAAGACAGCATTCACATGGAGTATGAGCAGTGTAATGAGGTGACGCACATATATGGTGATGATATCAAATGCACAACGGGTGTTACATGTGTGTGACACAAACATGTCAGTCATGTCAGTGTCATGACGATTTGCAAAGATAACTGTTCATATGTATTAGATTTAATACAAATGTATGTGCAGCTGTATCTCTGTACATCTCTGTGATACTGTGACCTGTCTCCATTATTATGTCTTCCAGATAGTGCCTCATTCACGCCTGCCAGCATATAGCCGCCTGGAGGATGATGCCCTCATACTGTACCTCCATGATAACTATGAGGTATTGCTCAGCCATGTGCCACAGCATGCCCAGCAGCATGACGACCTGAGGCAGGAACTTCACAGGAGGGTTAATGATGTGGGTGGCCATATCCGCACCTACCAGCGGGTGCGCAGACACTGTACGGACCTGATACTACATGCAAAACAGCGTGCCAATGCAATCGCCAGGGAACAAGGTAGAACAGGTGGTGGGCCACCAACCCAGCCCCCCACTCACACCTACCGAGGAGCTACTGGCCAGCCTGGGGACACCCTCAGAACAGCATCCACAAACACTAGCTGCCATCGTGGAAGTGCGTGTCTCCCAATCACCGAGCGTGGAGTTGCCTGGTAAGTCACTACTGCAGATATAACTATTTTATCCCATTTAGTTGCATGTGTCACTGTAAAATATGTAATGTAACATCATATGCAAAGTAGTTTACACACATGCCGCATACTATAGTATGTTACCCTGTGTATGCACACATGTGCATACTATATGCTATTGTACAGGTGAATGTGCTAACATGCACAGTGCACCCTGTAACTGTCATACAGTCATGTTTAATGTTCAAACTGCTGTGTCATCCCTATACAGGTACCTCTGGTGTGCCGCACAGACATCAGTCCATTGCAGGTGAGACAGTTATCAGTATCAGGCATGTTAATGCATAGATCTATTCGCCATGTGGCCAGTTAACACATGTACACATAATGTATGGTGCAGTCACGATATACAGGTCGCATCTGTCATCAATCACATTGGCTACCCATGTGCAATATATACAAACTAAATGAAACACCGACATGAAACCACAGTATCTGTCATTGTGTGGACAGCTGTGCATACAACGGTGGAGGTGTTGTTCAATGTAGGAGTATGTACTATACATTGGAACAACACATGTGTGGTACGCAAACAGTACCACACAGTGAGCTGGGATATGGGCAGCCCACAGGATTCACCATTGTGGAATATGCCCCTGCAATGGATGCACACATTGTGATGTGCCATCTGACATGTCCCAGACATGTAGTGTTCCGGCTGCAATATTGTCTCACTATCCCATAATACATACCCCACATACCAAACATACAACCATTTGTCTGCATAATCCTGTGGACAGTGACATATCTGACATCTATGGGTGTATGTCATATGGGACAACACAGACATGTGAGATAGATGGCCATCAGAAATATTTGGCCAACACATGTTCACACATGGCCATGGAGGATGGCCAGAGACATGTAGCAACACACAGTAGATGTGATGTGTATACACCCTGTTGCAGATTGTCCACACACGGTCCAACTATAGCCTTTGTTGAATGGTTATATAGTTGATGTGGAACACTGGACATCCTAAAAGCCTGTGCACAGCTTGTGGAGGTGTCACTTAATTCGACCATATAAGATGCATGACAGTAGTCACCTGTACAGCTTCCACAGACATAGACACCACATCAGGCCACAGATACAGTACATTTCCCTTGCTGCTGTTGGACATCACTGTCAGCTGTGCACCTCGTGTGTGTGGTACATAAAATGTCATGTGGGACATGGTGTATTGACAAGTCTGCCATGTGTGGACATGGTTGCCAGGCAGCTAAGACATTTTATTAGTTGTGCAGGGGTGTCATCCATAGGTCTTCTGGTGACCTGTCACATGACACAGCATAGTTTAGTGTGTATACACCTCAGCGACATGGGTCACAATCCACAGTAGCTATGTAATGTGTATGCACGCAGTCATGGCTATGCACTGTGTGTGTATTCCACACTGTATAGCAATATAGATGCCTCATGATGCCATGCAATGGCACAGTGTCTGTACTTCACACTGTATAGCAATGTAGATGCCTCATACTACCCTTCAATGCTCATGCACATCTGCTAAAAGTGCATTCTATCTGTAGGGCATACAGACAACACTGCAATGTGATACGCATTACACCGCTGTACATGTGTCAGGACACCATTGTGTCAGACATGTATGCATGTCAATGCACACGTCAGCAGATTACATGTCATACTACATGTTAATGTCAAGGTCACATCAGCCATGTGTACTGTTAACCTGTGCTAGTCCACATGGTGTATCACAAGGATGCATGCTTACTACCATGATTGTGTGAACTGCATGGCTTCTGATATGACACCTGCTTGCTGTTGTGTGCAACCCAGGGATGTATACTAGCTACCACTATTTAATGTCTGAGCTGCATGCCATCTGCTGTATCACATGCATGCTGCATGCCTTCTGTCAAATCACATACATGGTCTGTCTCTGTGTCTGTCTGTATGTGTCTGTCTCTGTGTCTGTGTGTGTGGGTCTATCTCTGTGTGTGTCTGTCTCTGTGTGTGTCTGTCCCTGTGTGTGTCTGTCCCTGTGTGTGTCTGTCTCTGAGTGTGTCTGTCTGTGTGTGTGTCTGAATGTGTGTGTGTTTGTCTGTGTGTGTGTGTCTGTATGTGAGTGTCTGTGTGTGTGTCTGTCAGTGTGTCTGTCTGCCTGTGCGTCTGTCTGTCTGTGTGTGTGTCTGTCTCTCTGTCTCTGTGTCTGTCTGTGTGTCTCTGTCTCTGTCTTTGTGTCTGTGTCACTGTCTGTGTGTCTGTGTCTCTGTCTGTGTTTCTGTGTCTCTATTGTAATGTAGAGTCTTTCTTTGCATTCACAGGTGATGTAGGTGTGTTACCCTCCTGCGGTCCATCTGATGTTAGTGTCCCCACAGACTCTAGCAGTGATGAACATATACATGAGGTACAGGCAGGGTTGTCAGGGGCGGAATCTGTGCCAATGGTTGCCATCCCAGCTATATCCCCCTCTTCCCCGCACACAGTTCTCATGCCAACACATACCCCATCACCAGTGGCCATAGAGGAAGGACAGTCAGTGTGTGTTAGCTTGGAACAAGAACATGTGGTGGCTACAGAAGGTGTGTCTTCACACCATGGTGTCAGTGTAATGACTGTAGATGTGCCACACAGGCATGTGGCCAGTGCTGCTCATAGGAGGACCTCTGGCAGACATGCACCTGCAGGACAGAGTGCAGCAGCTGGTGTCACCAGACGCATGTTTCAGACTGTAATGGTGGCACAGGCACGTGCTGAATGGCAGCACAGAGAAGGGCAGAGGCTTCAGAGGGCTGCTATCTATTCTTTAAATGACAACATCCAGGTATTGGAAAATACTCAACAGCAGATTGCTGACATTCTGGACAGGCGATTGGGTGACATGGTTGGAATCCTTGACCGTGGCATGACAATCCATGAGCATGAGCTGCCTGTGCTGGAACATCTGGTAGGAGTGAGGCATAGGCCACATGGACGTAGGCCAGCTACACCACCTGGTGCAGGTCAACGTGAATGAGCTACCTCACATGCCCACTCCCACAGTGCTGGTAGCAGTAGCAGTGCAGCTGATGCTGTGCTGTCCACAACAGGACACAGCAGGCCACGTGGATGTGGTCCTGGACGTTCCCAGTGGGGATACGGTTCCAGTGAACATGTGTCATCAGACAGTAGCCAATCTGTACATCTGCCTGGTAGTGCCTGTGCAACCCCTGGCAGGCACAGGTCATGTGACCCTGGCCGGACACAGTGAGCTGTACATCCTGGTCTGTACAATCTGGAGCTGACAATAATACCCCTGTGTAGGCCGGACACATGGCAGAACTGTGTGCACACATACACACACACAGCAGAAACTTCTGTAGGGCACCGCAACACCCACATGCATAACAACCACACATGTCCAATCAGATCACTGGCCATAACCCACAATCATGATGTCATCCACTGGTGCAGCCTATGCCCCTGGCAAACCTTATCAACCTGTGCATATGATGATGCCTGTGCTGCATCCCTGTCATCCACACCATTGGTGCAGGGATATGCTCATATGGTCTGATGCACATGGTGAACAGAATAGTGAGATAAGTGTATAATACATTTGTTGTGTACTGTTAGAATGCATTGTAATATGTTCACAGTATGTGTCTTGGTAACAACAGTAACAGCATGTTGGTATATATGCCCTGCTCCTCTCCTTAAGGTCTAATTGCATATGCCATTATGTTACAGTGTTTGCAGCTAGAGTGCATTGTTGTATGTTCACAGTATGTGTCTTGGTAACAACAGTAACAGCATGTTGGTAATGATGCCCTGCTTCCCTCCTTAAGGTCTAATTCCATGTGCCAATAAGTATCAGTGTCTGCAGTTACCCATGTGTAAATGTGGAGTACTCACAGGCATGTATGGCAATACCAGCATGCTATATGTAGCCTCAACCTCACTGTTAGAAAGGCTACCATTCCACAGATGTCCACACATCTACTGATCCAGAAGCATGCGAGCTGTTTAATAGGCTACAGTGGCTAGAGATGTGACATCCATACCGGGTCACATCACAGGTACAGTGACATGGTGCGGGGGGGGGGGGTTACACAGTGGTCTGGCTGATGTCAAAGGTAGAGGCCAGTTGATAGCATGAGGCCTCACTGTGTAGCAGTAATACACTGTCACATTACAGGATGAGAACACGCACAGACATACACAGAAACACACAGTAACATACCCACACTCATGGGGTCAATGACCCTATAATGCACACTCGATAGTGTTGAGGTGAGGACCCTTGCCTATGTGGTAATCACCTTCACAGTACTGTGTACCCACATGATGCGACACAGAGAATGAACATGTACAGGTAGCCAGTAAGGCTGAGACAGACGGCATCAACAGGGTAGTAGATTGCATCACCATGAGTGGTTAGGGATCCTGTCTGTTCTGTATGGTAGCATACACCCTCACTCCATGCACCAGACAGCCACACACACATACACACACACACACACACACACACACACACACACACACACACACACACACACACTCTGTGGAGTCCACAAATGTCATTCACATACAGATAGCTGACATGTGTGTGATACACACACCACCCCTGCCTATGTCTTGCTTTCTACACTGCAGTATGTACAGATCTCTACAACAGTGTACAGGGGTGTGTAACAATTGGGATGTATTCCCCACCATATGTGGCATATATGGTCACACAAGCAAACACACATGGCAGTACTGTGAATCATATACATGCTATATGATGATACGTCTGACAGACATGCATCAGTATTGGCCGCATTATGTGTACCGACGCTACCTTCAGCAATTGTGCTGCTATATGCACATGGGAGGATGTAAGTGTTACAGGTGTCAAATGATTTACAGTCAGTAACACCCTGCCTGCTGTGTAGGTTGTATGTCTTCACCTTCAAGTAACAGTAACATAGCGTACTGTTTGCACATGTCATGGTAGGACAGCTTGTGACACACCTGTGAGCTGTCGTCAGCAAACATCCATCTGCAAAGGTGGACCATCACTTTATGTACACACATCCATCCATACCTGATGTACATCCTACCGTACTGTCAGTATTTCTCCATATACAGGTGTCAATGATGCAGCTGCATTGCAACTGCATGTTGTAGTTAGACACAGATGAACTGCATACATCAGCTACTGCACATGCATGATAGCTGAATGCACACCACTACATGTACATGTGTGTTGGTCCTACATTCCTGTCATGTAGCCATGTTTGTATGCATTGCAATTGGTGGGCATGTGTGATGACATACATGACACATGGATTGTTGTATGATATGATAGTTGTCATGGGTAACTAGTACAGAGGGAATGTTACCTCAGACAACATTGCTACCTTATGTACTGCTAGAATTCAACAGCCATGGACCTACCTTCCATGTGCATGCGTGTGATTACTGTAGCCACTTGTCTGCATGGAGGACAGCAAAAGCTATGCTATGCACATATGTGTTGTGTGTGTGGGCCATGTACACATCCACGGCAATTACATGTATGTCATATCCAAACATGAGTGTTTTTTGGTGTACAGCAACAGTCATCTGTTACAGCTGTATAAGACCCAGGGCCCCTGTTATGTGTAGGGTTGACCTGGTTATGAACAGTGGTATCATTGCATTGCATAACACTTGATGGAACCCTGTCAGCACATGTGTAGTCTACACAGTTGCTGTAGACCTATGTACAGTCCACTGGTCATGAGTAACATGTTGTTGTAGTAATGTATGGATGTATGTTGCTGGTCCAAGGACATGGTGATGTCTGAGGGCTACATAGTAGAATACGGCATTTATCACTGTGATTTGCACCTGAGACATCTGTGATGGCTCTTGAGTGTGTACTGGTCAGTACATGTGAGTGGCCTCCATGTACATGGGGACACTAACACCTGGAGAGGTCCATCAGGGTCTTATGGCCCACATGTCTGTATCTGAGGTATACGGTGGTAGTGCTATTATGTACAACTGTGCCATATGCCAGGTGTTCCTCACTGCAGATATATCCGTATTCCCCATTGTTGGATCTGGATTGTCAGCTGTGATTACGAACTCTACACATCTAGCACTTACGACCGGTGTCAGATATATGTTGTGCAGTGTTTGTGCTAACAATGTTCACTATCGACACACTGTGCCCTTCCATGTTTAGAATCCGTGTGCATACAAGACAGCCCTTCGCTACTACCAAGTGTGTGAGCATGCCCAGTACGCCGTTGTGTAGATGGACACAGAGTACATTCCAAACGGACGTGTGCTACTAAGTGTGTGAGCATGCCCAGTGACACCTTGTGTCAGTTATGTGCCTCTGTGTATGGGCATGACCATTGAAATCCTGTATAGCGATAGTGGTCATCCAGGCAACAGATGTCCATACCCCACGTCAGGATGGATTCCTACATAGAACACACTGGTTGACTGTCTTGAAAGGTGTATTGTCTGTGGTGCATCTCGTATCTATGTAGTGTTGTAATAGTGCTCTGTAGATAGGTAGTTGTCCCGCTCACACCACTGCCGTGTGTTTGTCTCCATCTACCTAGTGACAGTAATATGCTTTTAGACTACTCACTCTCCATACATTTCCTATCGGCATCTTTGCCTTTGCTGATGATGTCATCCACCTAGAAGTATGCCTCTGGGAGTGCTGTGTTCCAGTAATCTCGGTAGTGCGTTCTGTAACTGTGTAATGCTGTAGTGTGATAAGGTAGTTAGGTGTATGTTTGACTCCCAGCCCTGCCAAGTGTGTGTGTGTGTCTCTGTGTGTTTCTAGCTGCCTGGGGACAGAGTAATGCTTTTAGACTGCTCACTCTCCATACATTCCCTAATGGCGTCTTTGCCTTTGCTGATGATGTCATCCACCTAGAAGTATGCCTCTGGGAGTGCTGTGCTCCAGTAATCTCGATAGTGCGTTCTGTAACTGCATAATGCTGTAGTGTGATAAGGTAGTTAGGTGTATGTTTGACTCACAGCCCTGCCAAGTGTGTGTGCGTGTCTCTGTGTGTTTCCAGCTGCCCGGGGACAGAGTAATGCTTTTAGACTGCTCACTCTCCATACATTCCTTAATGGCGTCTTTGCCTTTGCTGATGATGTCATCCACCTAGAAGTATGCCTCTGGGAGTGCTGTGCTCCAGTAATCTCGGTAGCGCGTTCTGTAACTGCATAATGCTGTAGTGTGATAAGGTGGTTAAGTGTATGTTTGACTCCCAGCCCTGCCAAGTCAATGTGTTTCCAGCTGCCTGGCGACAGAGTAATGCTTTTAGACTGCTCACTCTCCATACATTTCCTAACGGCGTCTTTGACTTTGCTGATGATGTCATCCACCTAGAAGTATGCCTCTGGGAGTGCTGTCTTTCAGTAATCTCGGTAGTGTGTTCTGTAACTGCATAATGCTGTAGTGTGATAAGGTAGTTAGGTGTATGTTTGACTCCCAGCCTGCCAAGTGTGTGTGTGTGTGTGTGTGTTTCCAGCTGCCTGGGGACAGAATAATGCTTTTAGACTGCTCACTCTCCATACATTCCCTATCGGCATCTTTGCCTTTGCTGATGATGTCATCCACCTAGAAGTATGCCTCTGGGAGTGCTGTGTTTCAGTAATCTCGGTAGCGTGTTCTGTAACTGCGTAATGCTATACTGTGATAAGGTAGTCAGGTAATAAGTTCTATGCTCTAATCCCAACCCTGCCACGTGTGTGTGCATGTGTTTCCAGCTGCCTGGGGACAGAATAATGTTTTTAGACAGCTCACTCTCCGTATACTCCCTATTGGCGTGTTGGCCTTTGCTGATGATGTCACCCACCCAGAAGTATGCCTCTGGGAGTGCTGTGATGCTGAAACTCGGTAGCATGTTCTGTTAATGCATAATGCTGTAGTGTGGTAAAATTGACAGATAGGTATTCGATTCCAAGGCATGGTAGGTGTGTGTGGTTGGCAGTTATACCCTATGTGTTGGTATCTGTGGGTGGCTAGCTGGAGGATGTGTTCAGTGTGTTTTGTTGCTGACCTATATAGTGCCCACAGCCCACATATTCTGCCAAGACACTGGGTTGTCAACACATACATTCCCCAATAGGTCTGGTGAGTAAATGTCAGCAGCCCTACTCTTACCCTTAATACAGCCTGACCCATGTGACGCAACAAAACACACATGCCTTGATAGTAACAACACAACATGATGCAGGTGGCACATGTAGTTTCCTTTTCATTCCTGTCTAATGCTTTGCTGTCATGTGGTCCGCTGTTGTGATATAAATGCAATATCTACATATGTGTGTATATGTATATGTGTGTATGTATGTATGTATATATATATATATATATATATATATATATATATATATATATATATATGTGTGTGTGTGTGTGTGTGTATATATGTATACATATACTATATATGATATATGTAGATATAGAGAGATAGACACAGATATATACATATATTTCTGGGGACATCAGCACTACTGAATGTTTGTGCCGGGTGTTCTGTACATGATAACACCGGATGTATGTATATCTGCCATGGCGTAGTGGTAATGCACATCATCTGTTGTGTGCAGGGTCCCGGGTTGTAGTCATGTAGACACCGGTTATTTTGTTGCTCGGAAGATCATGGGATATTGAATACGGTGATAGTAAGGCACCTGTTACCAGTTGTGTATGGATCTGAGTGACACTAAGCAGTGGTTATTAATTTGGAGGTTCGGTATGGGTCATATAACTATTCATTAGAAGACTATACTAGGCAGATGAGGTTGACAACAGTGCATCCCATTTATCCCCAGGGTGTGATACTGATCCCTGGAGTGTATGTGTGTAGATAGCTGGGTGCAGGGCTTGAATATAGTTGACAGCATGGGAGGGGGGTCAGGCATACTGTACGTACATTGCACACCTGTGCGTCGGGAGTGCTCCTGCCTTAGTACGCCTAAGCTAGGGGTGTGTCTATACCTGCCTGGTGACATTGGGAGGGACAAAAGCAGTAGGGGGTAGTCAGGGTGAACAGGCTGCACAAACAGGTGATTATCAGCACAATCAGCAGATTACATGGCCAGCCCACAACTGAACAGTACGGTAATGTGAGCAAGCACCATACACACAGGTTTCTTCCACACTCTACACCACCGGTGTATACCTGCGGGGACATTTCACAACACAGTCCAACCAAATGTGAAGGGCTGCAGCAGGCAACATAGACTAACATGTGCAGAAGGCTGAGGGCAGTGAGGATGTGCATGCTGCCAAACAACCCTTACTGAGGTGACATAAGACTTTATAGACCCAGGGTGACTTACCAGGGGCTACATGAGCTGGGGATAGTGGGGCACTTTGGGGTGGACAGAGACCTCCTACAGCGGCTTGTTGGCCTGTGCCTGCCACACCTGATACATCAAACAGGCTGAGGGAAACCCATTACAGTGGATACCACGGTATGTGTTGGCCTAGGTATACTAGCCACAGGTACCTCCCACAGCACAACTGAGGATATCACGGGGATCTCACAGGCATCTGCATCCAGAGTATTGCACTAGTTCACAGACACCATGTCAACACATGCTAGTGAGCACGTACATATCCTCAACTCACGTGATTAGTAGACCAGCAATATGTATCTCTTCAACCACATGGCTGACTACCCTGGGGTACTGGGTGCTATAGCCTGCACACACATACACATCAAAGCAACACCCGGTGAGTGGGGTAGGGCCTACATTCACTGCAGGGGCATACCCTCCAACAGCTAGGCCATATGCGATGGCCAGGGCATTAGACTGAATGCGTGTGCTGTCTGCCCTGGAAGCTATGATGATTCCGATATATGGAGTCTGACACAGCTGTACCACACCTTTGCCAATGTGGACATCCCCTACAGTCTCCTAGTGGTGGTTGCTGGGTAACCACTGGTGTTATGGCTGATGACACCCATCAGCAATGCACACACATCTGAACACTCACACCATAATGAGGCAGATGCACAGGCAAGACATATAATTGAGCATGTGTTTGGAATGCTCAGGTCACGGTTCTGGTATCTGGACACTTCCGGTGGTGCCCAGCAGTATTCACTAGCTACATGCACACAAATTGTTATGGTATTTGCTATGCTACACAATCTGAGCCTGCAGTAACAGTTGCAGCAGGAACAGCATGGGGCAGGGCCACACGGCCCAACACCACTGCCAAGGCCTGTACAGGTACAGTGTGACTTGGCAAAGGAACTACCTGAGCAGAGCCCAGTCGGCAACAGGGCCATGCACAAGTATGACCTGCCCTTGGCAAAGAGGCAACACAAGGCATATGCACTGACACAGTAGGTACCCAGGAATTTCACCCTCTCTGACCCGCACACAGTACAATGGATGGCAAACATTAGACTACCTGTGCTCGGTCATGTATAGGAGGTGCACTGTGTGCATCTGACATAGGCAGCCCTCCAGCACCGTCCACAGGTCCAGAACACGCCCAGGGTACGTCTATCAACCTAACAATTGGCAGATGTATTAGAATGTGCCTTTACCCGTTGCTATGGTATGTATGTGAGCATACAAGAGACTTTGGTGGACGAATGTTAGGGCAGCAGACAGCACACATCCATAGTGGCACCATGACATCTGTAGCACATATGGGGGGGGGTCACAATGGCAGCCAGTAGTACATAGGGTGTCCTAACCCACTGCAGATTATGGGCTTAACATCATGTGTGCCCATACATCCCACACACGTTCCATGCAGCTGGACAGGTGTGGCCCAATACAGACAAATGATATACAATGGCTTATGGATATGCCCAATGAATGACCACAACCCCCAGAGACACACGCAGACTACAGCAGGTCAGGCAGTTTGATGTAGGTTGTGGAAGCTAGGGCGTCGAACACCACTATGCTGGTATTTAAAGCTGGGATCTGACGTACACTGGTATCCCTCCAAACAGCAATTTCGGTAGGTCCACACTCTGACATGGAGTACCTGGCATACCAGTACAGTAGTGGCAGATGTGTACAACTGTCAGCTGTGCCCCCTGTCCAACGTGCACATGTGAGACTCATGTGAGCCATCCCTGGTGCTGTGTAGGACTGTGGATGCGGTTGGATGTCCCCCCACGCTATGCAGAAATGTAGCAACTGTCAATGCCACATGACCATTAGCTACCCTGAAGACACAGCATGACACCTGTCTGTGTAGAACGGTGGGGTTGGCAACACAGTACTGACTATCTGGACATGTGACACATATGATGCAGTTGACCATACTTGGCATGCTCACACACATGACGGTATGATGGTAATGTCGGTCGACAACATGCGTAACAGTCATACTGGGCATGCTCACACTGATACACAGGATGGCCAGGCCTGCAAACACCAGTGGTCCAGACATATCTGCCGGTACATTGCTATACTGTTGGATGACTGTGCTGTATGGTGTGTGTGTGGTCTATTGTCTGTACATATGCCATGGTGTATTATTAATTCACATGAGCTATGTGCGCAGGGTACTGCTACCAACACGTGAATAGGACGGTTCTTTGTTTGTGGACAGAATGACGCCTTTGGATACGGAGTGGGTAAGGCACATTCCAGCAGGTGTGAGCAGTTGTGCATGGGTTTGCACAGTGTTAAGCACTGCTGACCTCTGTTTACAGCACCTTATACCCGTTCAGACTCCACATTTCTTTGACAGTACACTACTGGCATACTGGTAGACAAACACACTTACACCCGCACGCTCGCCGATATTTGTGCTTATATTTGTCACTCACATTGGGTGTGTGCAATCCCTTGTGATGCATATTACATCGGACTACATGACTACAGTATTGGGTATGTCTAACCATTTGGCGATGACAGGCATTCGACTGTACAGACTCTGTGGCCTGTCCAGTGACATAATCCTATTATATGCGTGTTCCTCATACGATCTGCTCCCATCTGCCTGATACATGGAAACCGATACTCTGCAATGCTGACATGTGAATGTTATTTTGTTAACGCAGCTGTCTGCCGGGTCATGCTACCGCATACCTGCTGTACATTTTCCACCTTTCAGATTTCACGACGGGAGACTGTAGGAGTAACACCTTTCCCACTTTGCATGGGACAGTCCCTTATTAGGCATATGTCATGTGACAATACTCTAGTCATTGCAACTGTCCTGATTAGGGGACATTCTCATATTCTATGTGTCTGTAATAGTTGCTTGTTACAGGTCTTGTATTCCTGACACGTCGATATGTTATATGAAGTAGCATAAGCAACTTGACTGCTGCTAGACTACGCTTTGATTTGTGCTGATATGTATATTTCTGTACTATGCATGGCTGTAGGTATGTTCTGCCCTGGTACATCTGGCATTTCTACAGAGCAGGTCCCACTTTGGCCATTCATAATGGTGGCGGCCCTATAGGTCCTATATGTAGAGCTATCACATGTGTCAAGGCAACACATACCCACAGCCAGTAGTAAACTGACTACCTCAATGGTTTGCATACGTTAAGGTTATTCTTGTAGCATTAAAATTGCTAATACTGTTTCCTATTACATGTAGCTGTTTCTGATACAACATATTAAATTCTGACACCACTACACACAATATATGGCCTCCTTTCCCGAACTCACAGGCCATGTGCCATAACATTCATTTTGCAGGACACAACTGCCTAGATGGGTGTGTCCCTCAAAGGCATACTGGTGGTAAACCTCATCTATTATGCTATCATCTACATAAGGTGGTCAGCAAATTATGTACTTTCCGTCACTAGCAGACCTCACATACCAATGGGGGAGAATGATCACTGTATCAGGAACACTGCATAACACCCTGTGGGACACATTTAGACAATTGGTTCTATTAACCAGACACATTGACAGTCATAGAGCATATGTATTCATTCACGTTTGTCGAGGTACATGCTGTTTATGACTCATATGTGTTGTCATCTGTCATTACCTGTATTCCGCCACTTGTCCACCTAATATCACTAGTTCTGGAAGTGTTTAGTTGGACTTTATTACATTCTGATTCATAACTATGGAAACCACCAATGCGAACAATGGGAAAACTGAAGAACAATATACCAAAATCGACTGTATCACAATGCACCTACGTGTCTTGGGAAATCCACACACCGCTCCTCTGTTAGAATATGCCAACAACTTCAAACAGTAAAATTCAAACGTTCTGATGAAGCTTGTGTTTATACAAGTGAAAGCGCTTAACCCTGGAGTTTGGATTTTTCATGTGATTAAATTATTTACAGCTTTTAGTTGATTTTTGGGTTATTTGTTGAATTTTACTGTTTGAAGTTGTTGGCATATTCTAACAGAGCAGCAGTGTGTGGATTTCCCAAGACACGGAGGTGCATTGCGATACAGTGGATTTTGGTATTTTGTTCTTCTGATTCATAACTATGGACGTCCATGCTAATCGGGTACACGGCACTGATATGGTCCCTATGTATTCCCCCGATGGTTTACAGACTATCCGGTAGATGTGCTCTTCAGGTATGGGGGGTATAGGCATCTACTATGCCCACATAGTAATATTAATGACTTCCACTGGGAGGGCCTACTACATCTCTGCCAACCAGCACCTGCACACTTAAGCCCATTATTGCATACCCATGGTTCACCTACCTGTCACCCCTCTACAGCACTCATGAGAACTACTTACTGTGAGCGCAGCTGGGATATGAGCACACTCCAACACATTGCCCAGTCTCCCCGTCTCGGGACACATGTCGTACATTTTGTCAACCCATGTGTTATTACACTTGCACAACCTACTGTTCCGTGTACAGCTACATCCTGCTTGTGTCAATCACTACAGGTTGCCTGTATAGTGAATTTTTGGTGTCCGGCAAGGGACCCCGTTATCCATGTTTAAAGTGTAGACCTTGCAGATCTCTCCCACTGGTACTTTCCTGCTGGTGGTTAGGAATGCAGCAGTGTATTTACCTTTATTGCGTGTCTGTATGTCTGACCAGCCTAGCTGGGCAGTGTGGGAGGTAAAACGCTTATTTATTGGACCTCCCAGTAACATATGCCTGGTCTGAACATATATTACCCCTAATTGCTCTAAAGTAACCTAGTTATGTACATGTGTATATCTACAATGACATATATATTTGTTTTGTGTGTATGTGTATATATCAATACCTGTTGTATGTGTATATATATCTATCTATATATATATATATATATGCAGATATCTTTGTGTGTGTGTGTATATATATATATATATATATATACATATATATATATATATATATATATATATATATATATGTGTGTGTGTGTGTATATCAATATATATATATATATATATATATATATATATATATGTATATATATTTTTATCTATATATACATCTGTGTGTCCGTTAACCAATACATTTCCCGGACATAGACACTTACACATGCGTATTGGGTTTTATCTCTCCTTCAACAGCATACAATTGCCTTAGTCATTATGACACCGACACCTCACTCCGGTGAACTTGTGATCAGTATACTGCACGTTATACAGCAGACAGATGTCGCACGTTTTTCATGTCTGGGGTACCGCTAATAAGCTTGATGTGATACGGTGTCATTCGACCTATTATTCGTATGCGCAGCCTATTATTCCTGCTACTGTGTTTGTTTCTGTGCACATTCATATTTTTAATGTTAATAGAATGAGTGCTTGTGTTACAGAGATTGTATGTGGACATATTGATGTCTGCATGTAGTTGTGTCTTTCTGCTTTTCCCGGTTTGGGGTTGTCACAGCAGAACTCCTTTCTGCTCATGGTTGGCAGATAGGTTTTATGTTCCGGGCTGCCAGCCCTGACACACAACCTCCGACGACGGTGCACCCATTCACGCATGTCTCCACACAGACAAGGCTCTTCTGGGAATCGCACCTACATACTAGCTGACCTCCACGGGCCACACCATTGCAACCGGCGCAACATACCCTAGCACTCCTGTGTCCATAATCGCATATCCACAGTTTCTCCAGCACACCCGTGTTGACTTTCGACGCATAACAGCCATTATCCACCTGATATCGCAGCCATGACACACCTTTACACATTGCCCTCTACAGAGCGTTGGGGCCCTACACACATTTTTTACCGCCTCGTGTATTCACAGGGTCTCCCTCCATTCATATTTGCACATACGTGCCTCTCCTGGTGTTATGGATTACGAAAGATTTGCGGGTTACAAGTGTAGGTGGTCACAACATGAACTACATCCCATCTGTGTATAATGTTGACGTAGCACATCAATGATGTTATGGCCACTGGTATAACCCTGCCTCTGGTGTGCATAGCGGTGCTCTACTCACTCTTGTGCAGCTTTATCTGACACATGCTGCGAGCACTTTATAATACCTTACTTGCTCTAGATTCCCTTCACAACCCTTATGTTTGCTTTTGTCTTTCGGCGTTCATTCTTATATATATATATATATATATATATATATATATATATATATATATATATATATATAATTGCATATTTCTTTTATGTCTGTGGATATTTATCTACTCATCTATATATATATATATATATATATATATATATATATATATATATATATATAAGTTACAGCTGTACAAGACAACATACATTTGCTATGCTACATGCTGCTTACACCCACGCAGGCGCACTTGCATCTACTTATTGTGAGTTACATATGTTTACTGCCACTTCTTTGTGATTACATGTGCCTTATTCCTTATGACAGTACCACTTTGATTGATGGAATCCGGTTTACGGCCCCATACGAGACACGCGTTCAACTTTACATGTTTAAATGTTGGCTTTACAGCACAGAGGCATTCATTACACAATAAATTAATATATGCTATAGTCATACTTGAACCGGGAATGCCTTTACATTAGACGGATGCTCTAACCACTATACTATTGTTGTTCTGCCTCATTTATATGTATACCCATGGTTCATAGCTACTATAACATACGCCTCACCGCTTCACTTACACAGCAGGCATCCATTCTCCTGCTGGGAAAACCGCAGTACTACACTTCTGACATTCCCTATTTCCTACTGCTCTGGACCTGTGCTGCATGTCTACTCACTCCAAGGATACTCTGAACTCCTATGCTTATAGTCTTGGCACATATGTGTGTTTGATTGTCAGGGTGTTCATGTGCTGGTCCGGGTTTAGGATTGTCCGACTGGTGACTAGAACTTCCCTGTACCTGTTCAAATGTCAGACATAGCTCATGGACAGAGTTAGTCCCGATTTTAACATTCTACCTGTGTTTACAGACGCAGGTGTTTGGGCACATCTGACCACATTATTAGGACGGCACTACATAATATAGGGTGGGGAGTGATTCCACTACATAATACAGGTTTCTACTGGTGTTTCCCTTCACGTTTGACTATTTCATTCATTCATATATACAATAAATATCATTCTGGACATCAGTTATAAATTCACTACAGGTATGCAATAGTCCTGTCAACAAATGTGTCAGTTGGTTGGTGTACATATGTGTACGGACCTCTGTGATACTCGAGGACTAATTTCTACAGTAACAGGGACAAGGCTATGACAAATCAGGGACAATCACGGACACTTCTACAATATTAGTACTATTAACTTGGAACGTGTTGACAGATTCGTAT
Source organism: Protopterus annectens (assembly GCF_019279795.1). Lineage (NCBI taxonomy): Eukaryota > Metazoa > Chordata > Ceratodontiformes > Protopteridae > Protopterus > Protopterus annectens. Next base: position 541,071,484 of record NC_056748.1, on the reverse strand, counting down.
TACTATTTATTTTATGCAGTTAAATGCATCTATTACTCTTAATTGTTGTCATTAGTCATTCTCATTCAGCACCTTTCCTCCAAAGGTCACTGGCTTTGTGAGTGATTAAGAGGCTGGCCAGTTATCGTGCAAATGCTCTCACCATTGGTAGGGTTGCCACATCGTCATATGTACAGGATGGGATATATTTTGGGGACACCAGATTGTTTAGGCCAACACATAGCCACGGTCAGTGTGGGTTTAGAACATTCATTATTTTCCTAGCTGAGAGCCTATACCTTTAGCACTTTAGTTGTTAGTCTGTTTCTTGTATGAATTACATATTTTCTATCCTGACATGACTGCTTTAGGCAAATGTTACATGCAGTATGGTACATAGTTATTTCCTATAATCACAGGACATTTGGCATTGTATCATTGTTGGTCAGGACACACCTACCCAAACAGTGACTGTCCCTCATACAGTGGATCAGGGGGTATCCTGTTTATGTCAGTACCGTCATCACCCTATTTCCAAGTGCCACTATGTGAATGTGTACAATATATTCTCTCGATTATTCATGTGGGGACACGTGTGTCACGGGCAGGTGTTTGATCCTGGGTAGTAGGTTCTGCATGACCATCTAGGGCTGGACAGTCTCGTGCACCACTACTGCACATTCAACTTGTGTCCAGATGTCTACAGGACTGGACATCGTGTCTTGATACACATTCTGATGTTTACACAAATTACTTATCCCATGAGGGATATCCAAAAATTTAACAAGACCAATACCGACCATTCTTTTGGCTTTATGAAAATGTGTTGAGGGTTTTACATGCAAGGGATACATAGTTTGCAATCCTGACACTGCCTAGGTTGACACTGCCTACTACATATGAGTAGTGGTCACTATGTGTAGATGTGGCTGCGCCAAGCTAGTAGGCCGAGTATGGCTGGATTTGGTGGATGTTCAGGTATGGGGGCAGGTTGTGTGCTGTGGAGGGGATGATGGGTATTCAATTATGCATCCAGGTGTGTTGCATTTGAATGGGCTGGTTCCATCAGGACCATTCTGTGGGTATGTGCCGGTGACGTTTCTGTACATTTGTATCGTACATTTTAATATTCATATGTTTGCGTGATTGTGTTCTACAGTATGGCCTGTCAGGTTGTATTACAGATGTGTATACTTGTTATTTGTGTTTCTTTCTGATCCACCCACTGGTCCCTCGTACACCTCCAGTTCACCTATTCTGCATACAACACAGTCTCGCATTTGAGGATTATACCATTACCCATCCCCCCCACACACACATATTCCTGACACTCCATTCATCACTGCTTTGGTTGATGGCCCATGACACGGTCAAGGTAATACATTGCAGAAACTACATATGTCAGGTACCTCTATGGTTGTGTGGACTACCTTGGCATGTTTCACCTTCCACATGCTGTACATCACGCATATAGGTACATGCCCATACTTAACTTTCATGACATGGTTGGTACACCCGGGTAATACCTGTTCAACTGTGACACATCCTGACAAGTACGGCTTGGACCACATATGTGCGTATTTTGGCTGACTGCTATGATCATTGGTAGGGTGCCACCTTTTCATATGTCTAGGATGGGATATATTCCTGACACATATCCAATTGTACTGGACAACACATACTCATGGTCAACACTACGGATAATACTTTTCCTTTCTGCCTACAAGTTAGCTTATTGTTGTAGCAGTTTATATGCTCCTTCTGTTTTGTTTTCTTACTTATTCTATTTCTTGTCACACGTGGTATGTTACATATGGACATACCTATTGTATGTGACTATTACATGCGTTTTGGGATATAATTCTGTCATACAGTCGCTAGATATTTACATTTATCATGGTTTTGTTATGGACACAACTGCCCAGCTGTGTACTCTCCCTCACAATGTGGTACAGCTGGTGACCCTGACCATTGGCCTAGACGTAGCTATTGGCGGCATGCTAACATGATGCGTTTCACTTCCACTGGGTATAACTATCTACACTGCGTTGGAATACGGGCACAAGGTTTTCAATGTCATTTGTTCGAGGGATGGGGACTCGTTATTCCCTACCTTGCATTTGTGTTTGCTTCTTAATTTTGTGTTCGCAGGGACTGTCTTGCATGCTTTGCATACGTTTCAGTATCCACGGACACTGACAGATGTAATTACTATTGCAGGCAAATTGTTATATGCAAGCATTTTAGGTTGCACGTCGACAGCTGACATTTCCACACCTCCGTGCGGCACTTTGACACTCCCTATGCACTCACGCTCATTTCCTATGCATGTGGCTGTGGCGACAGTGCGCCTTCATTAATATGCATTTGGTGCTACTGCGCCATCTACACGCCACATGGTCGGCGCAAGCCTAATGCCGGCCTTGCGCCGAGCTTCATGAATCCCGGAGTATGTGTTCTCTTAATCATGAAACTCAAATTTCAGTGGAAGATAATGACCACATAGCCAATAGGCTGCACAATAAGTTGCAGGCCTCACTTATCCAATAGTTTTAGCCTTCCCCTGTCACTCCTTGGATGGAATATCTTGCATCTCTCCCTCACATTCTTGAATTTTGTTGCTAATTTGTTTCTTCTTCTTCTTCTTTCAGAGGAAGGGAGTTCCACTTATGTGTCAGTTTCTGTTAAATACCTTATATGTTCTCTGTGCTGCTGACTTATCTTCAGTTAGAAAGTATACAATTCACTGAGTGTTGTTGTACTGAAGAACATTTTGTTGATAAATAAACATAAATTAATTCAGTGGTTCTGCATAAAGTTGGGGCAGGTGCGCAATATTTAATACAACATACTCCAAGGCTGCACAGAGTGGTAGTCAGTAATATTAATTAAATGGACTGTGGGGCTCACTGATAAGTATTTGACTCATTCATGATTGTCTCACAAAAAGTAAAAGCTTCTAAATACAAACAGAGTTGAGAAGCAAAAAAAAAAAAAAAAAAAAAAAAAAACATACAAAGGGTGTTTTTACAGGGGAATGCCCCTGTAACCTTTATACCCCTAACTATTTAGATATAACAATGCTCATGCTTAAGAACAAAATCTCATGCTTAAGAAACTAAAATACTTCCTGAACTTGTCTAACAAAGCTCACCTTGAATTTACCCACTCTACCTTGGCAGATGGGGACATTCACCCAAACCCAGGGCCTTTCCCTACCTCATCAGACATTATCCCAACCACACTAAACTCTTCCTCACTCATACCAAACTCCAACACTAATACCCTACTCATAGGGCATCTTAACATACGAAGTATAAATAACAAAATCACCCATCTCCACTCCCTTCTTGAACACCACTCCTTTGATATTCTCTGTTTAACTGAAACCTGGTTAAAACCCTTCACTACAGACAATGAAATCACTCCCCCAGGTTACAACATCTTAAGACTCGACCGCAAAACTAAAAAAGGTGGAGGAGTAGCTCTTTTATTCAAAAATGAACTCAATGTAACATTAGTACCCTGTGACAACCTGGACAATAGCAAGTCTGAACTTCTTATCTCAAAGCTTCAACTTAACCCGAAAAAATCTATCTATATAATCTGTATTTATCTACCACCAGGCAACAACATTACTACCTTAGAAAATATCCTCAGTTGGTCCACCTCCACCCACCCACAAGAAACCATAATACTAGGAGACCTTAATCTAGACTGGACCTATTTTAACACTAATAACCCAACCTCTCATATCAACCTCCATGGCTTTACACAGACAATAAGCACCCCTACTAGGATAAACAAACCTAATAACAAAGAAAGTATTATTGATTGGATTCTCGTGAATAAACCTCTACTAAAATATAAGTCTGGAACATTACCTGATGACTTTAGTGATCACAATTTAACTTATATTATAAGACAGAAAAATGCCCTTACAATACTCCAATTTTTAGAACCATACGGCATCTCAAACATTTCAACACTATTCAATTTAAAACTGAACTAAATGCCTGTAACTGGAACCCAGTAAAGACACTGCCTCTTGAAGAAGCTGTCCAATACTTTAACACCACATTCCTAACAATTCTAGATTACCATGCTCCAAAACGCTCCATCCGAATTAAATCTAAACCTGCCCCTTGGCTATCTAATGACACTAGACAAAAATGTTACTTAGAAATAAAGCATGGAAAAATGGCGAACTAGCAAATCTCCTATAGACCAACAGACTTTCAGGCACCTAAGAAACACTACCAAAAAAGCCATCTTCACTGATAAAAGGAGTTATTTTAGTAACCTCCAGCAAGCTAATCACAACAACCCTCAAAAATTCTGGTCAACCCTAAATAGACTTCTTCGCCCTGGACAGACTTCCACTCCATCCCCATCTGGGTCTGAAAAGAATTCTGCCCTTGATATAGCCAATACTTTCAACTCTTTCTTTACTGACACTATTAATGCCTTGGCCTCTCATCTCTAGTGACAACACTAACATCCCTGACCTTGTATCCCTCAAACTACCAACCTTTAGACTTCTACCCATCTCTACCTCCTTTATACAGAAATGTATCCATAAACTCAAACCATGCTCCCTTCAGCAGACCAACTTCCATCTGAATTCCTTCAAAAAGCAGCCTCCGAAATAGCCTATCCCATATCCATTCTCATTAATAGAACTATAAGTGAAGAAACCATACCTGACATCTGGAAAATCTCACACATCATACCCTTACACAAAGGAGGTAACTCCTATGATTACTCCAACTATAGACCCATAGCTCTCTTGTCCCCACTCGCTAAGATCATGGAAAAATGTGTTCTCCAGCAGTTAATGAACCACCTAATAAAAAACAACATTCTTACTACTTGTCAACATGGCTTTAGGCCTTTTCATAGCACAACTACCGCTCTCCTCTCCTTTACTGACCTGATTAACAAGAATCGTAATGATAGCATCCTGTCTTCAGCTCTCTTTATCGACCTATCCAAAGCCTTTGACATGGTTAATCACTCTCTCCTTATACAAATTCTCAAATCTCTTTCCTTAGAGCCTAAAGCTGTCCACTGGTTCAGTTCCTATCTCTCTAATAGGAAACAAGCCGTTCTCTGGGATAAGAAACTATCATCTCTTCTACCTATCTCACTTGGGGTCCCCCAAGGATCTATCCTCGGACCTCTTCTTTTCTCCCTCTTTATAAACGACCTACAAGCAGCTATTCCCCAGGCTACATGCATACAATACGCTGACGACTCCACACTAATTTGCTCTGCTAAATCCATTGCTGAACTCCAAACTAATACTCAAGATATATTCTCCAAAGTCGAAACTTGGTTCTTAAAATGTTGCCTACTCCTTAACGCAAAAAAACCCAAACTCCTACTCTTTAAGCCTACTAATAGATCCCCTGCACTAGATTTCACTATCTTATCTAATAATGGAACCATTATATCACCTGACCCCACTACCAAACTGCTAGGTGTCACAATAGACAACAACCTTACCTTTGACTGTCACATTAATAATACCATTAAAAATGTAAACAGGAAATTCGGCTCTCTATCGAATTAGGACTTTTTTAACCTCCCCAGCCAAAACTTCTCTTGCCCACTCTCACCTCATCTCTACTCTTCTCTATGTCTCACCAATCTACACTAACCTAAAAAAAAAACAATCTTCACAAACTATCAACCACCTACAATAACATAGCCAGATTTGTTACTGCTAAGCCTTTTAGAACACATCACTGTTTAAATCTGCAGCAACTTAACTGGCTTGAACTGTCTAACATGCTACTTCTTTCCCAACTTACAGTTGTCCATAGAGCTCTATACCAAAGTCAAAATACACCTGCACTTTCTAACCTCTTAACCACATATTCTAATCTAAACTCCCTCCGCTCATCAAACAAACTGCTAGTTTCCTTGACAAAATCTAATAACCTAGCTGGTGACTCCCTCTTCTCAAATGCCTTGGGTAAACACTGGAATCAACTTCCTACTGAACTTACTTCTATGGCATCTACTACTTTGTTTAAACAAAACTTAGAATCTACCTGAAAAGCCACTGGATGTGTCCCTGTTCAAATCCTGATTAAATGTTAATTCCTTACCTACCACTCCTCTCCCTTTTCTTACCCCCCCCCCCCCTTAACTGGCCTTTCACCACCTTGCCTTCTTCTCCTCACAAATCCTATTCCTTGTGTCTCTGACCCTATTCCCAGGAAGCTTATATCTTTATCAACTCTACACTGCCCTTCTACTGCCTTTTTTTTTGCTAACTCCTGTCCCTTTACTCTCTCTTCTCATGCTACAATATGTAATTATGCTAAAGATGATAGTATTTAGATAGTCTAGGTAGTATACCTCTTTGTAATCTAGTTTTAGGTTTCAATGTTTTAGTTCTTTTCCCTGGTCTCTCTTATTATTTATCAGGTTCTAGAAGTTGTATTGATGTTTAATAGAATGTATTTTAGTTTTTCCAGTTGCCTTCTTTTTGTAATCAAGATGCATTGGTTGAAGTGTTACAAGTCTGTAACTTGTTATTTGTAACTTGTTATTTGTACTCATTATAAATCTCTTATGTCCATATGTGGAGCTTTTCTCCCCGGGCCTCTGCTGAAAATGGAAATATATCCAGTCAGACTAGCCCGGTTAACAAATGTAAAATAAATAAATAAATAAATAAATAAATACATAAATAAACAACTCCAAGGTCACATCATCACAAGGAAAGTGGAAATCCCAGGTACCCCATCAATTTGATCTTTTGATAAAAAAGTTGGTTATTTACACCCTAGTGTTTGCACAAGTTAGTGTTGATCACTATTATTTCACAAATAAGCCAGGCTCCCAGTCTTTAGGTGTAACTGCTCTCAACAAACTATACATTTACCTTTCGCACTGGTGCTTTGTATTTAAATATAACTATTTCTGGTTTTGAAATATGAGTAATAAACTGGATGCTAGAGATTATCTTTAGACGCCTGGATGTTTATAATATTTCCCCACTTTTCCTCCTTTCATTGCATCTATTTTAGTGTTCCTTGCACAGTTCCTGAAGCAGGCTGTGCATCACTTTTGTTGTCCTCTGAATTACCTTCATCGTCTCATAATTTTTAAATTGTTGAAATCAATTAAAATATACACATAGACATACTCCAGATGGTAATCTCATCAAGTGCCAATAAATAGAGGAAAAAAGTCTTGCTTTGTTCTGATGATACCCTTTCCTATAGATGCTAGTGTTTCACAAAACCTCATTAGAATTATCTCTCAGTGTTCTCTTGTTGTTTGGTCATCTGATATGACTTCCACCATGTCTCTTACTGGGTTACTGTTACAGTTTGTCTGCTAACTCTGTGCCTTATTCCTGTTGCAGGATTGATAAATATGGTGTATAGAACATAGAACTACTGAGCAAGGAAAAAACATGGAAAATACATATATGATTTCACAGATAATGGAGTAACTGGGCTGCGTATGAGATCTATAAGTGTACTACAAGCCTGCTGGTAACATGTGAAACCTATGTAAGCAAGCTCCTCTGCATAAATAGTAGCACAAAAGCAATTTATAAGCAGTGACATAGTGTACATCAGGCTGTTTGCACACACAGTATTACAAACCACTTTCAGAGTGCTACTAACCTGCCAGAAGTCACTAAAATGCCAATGCAGCAAAAGTAAGTAAGCTGCTTGTATGAGACGGAAAGTCTCATTCACACAAAGCAGCTCCTGATCATATGTATTCACCCACACAGATACTTAGGAATTTTAAAAATATCGGTAAGCTAACTATCTGAATATGTGTACAGACAGATCTATATGTATGTATATACACACATATACATGCATACATACATATACACACATATGCTCATACACGTACACACACACACACACACACACACACACACACACACACACACACACACACACACACAAGTGTGCGCACATGCACACAAGCACACACATACACACACAGCTGTAGCAGGAGAGTTTTGCACCCTGGGAAAAATGACCACTTACCAAACTCCCTGCTGTTTATAAGCAATTGTCATACTGACAGCTGGAAAAATGTAGCATTGTATTTCATAAAGATAGCAATCAGCTGTTATATAGCAACATAATAAGTCACTATCTTTAAAAAAAAGAATGGTTTGTTAGTGTGCAAGCTAGTATTACAGACATCACTGTAATGGTAGCTTATAAACTCTCAACTTGACACCCCATGAGCAGCCACCCTCCCTGCCCCCAGATGTGTACACGTACGCATACATTGCAAGCTAAGCACCTCGAGAAGGCAACTCTTGTGTAAGCCACTTTTCATATTCAGCTTTTCAATAACTGGATCAACAAGCAACTGTAGATAGGACTTTATGTACTACAACTCGGTACAATTGTGTAAAAACAGCAAGACAGTGACGTCAGCCAGTATAATCAAATGCAAATGAGAAGTGGTATGCAGGAATGGATGACAGGTTTAAAGCAGTTCCTAGTTTGTGTGGGCAATGCTGCACACTTTTGTGTACCGGTCCTTCTGTCACTTTACATACTGGTGCATGTTTCAATGTCAGGACCTGTATAATTCAGCAAAAAATAAGTTCGCATACTCACTCACAAACATTAAAAAGTATAGACCATGTGTGCTCTCGCTCGTGTGTGTGTATATTTTTATGTATAATTCACAAACAACAGTGTCATTCTTAAGACCTCTATATAACAGCAAAATGGTAGCTCACATACATGTATGCTTGTTGCATGACCTTTACTATGCAAGTCTTAGGCTGCCATAATGTGTCATTCCTTTCTATCAGTGACACATTGCCCTGCAGTGTTTATGTCTTGTTGAGCACTCAGGCTGTGATATTGTGTATTCCTAACTCACAGACTGCTTAAAGCAACTGATGTGGCAGTACCTTAGTGGTGGGTAAGCAGGCACTGCCTTGCCATGTATTTTTTGTATTGTACCAATTTTACATTAAGAAGGTTCGTGGTTTGCACTCTTGTGGGAGAAGAGGCTGGACTCTGCCCTTCTGAGCTGGGAATTTCTGGTTAAAGGTTTATAGTGCCTGAATATTTGAACTGTATCTTACTGAAATTGGTACACCTTGTTTGCTGTAGCATATACTAGATCCAGGCCTGCTGAATCTAGCTTTGTTTATATGCTTGTTGTTTGTTTGCTTGTTATTTCCCTGGAACGCTAATTCCACCTAATACGCGGCTTCTCATCGCTTCTGTGGATCACTAGTGATATCTGCATTTCTTACTGTACTTATTTCCTTGTTTCACTTGAAAGAAAGTTACTGTTTGTCGTTTTTGCATCTAAGTTACCTGTAACACATTGCACTTAAGTTACCTGGCACTTGCTCACTAAAGCAATTATATAAGTCAGCACTAAAAATTAAAAGCACTACACCCTCACTACCCACTGGCCCTTGTTTTCAATTATTAAGGAATTCCCAATATTATTCTAGCATGTCCAAAGGTCAGTTGTCAATCTCCTCTCCGGTCCAGCTGGTGAATCTGGGAATCTTGAGGCAATGTTACAACTGCCTCATGTACACAGACAACCCTCTCCTCCTCCCAACAAATTCCAATCCATGTGAGAGATGCAACCATATAGCCAAACTGGAGGCTAAGCTCTCTCAACTCAGTACTGGCATAACCAGTCAGGAGGAGAAGGAAACCACACTCACTACAATTCCAGTCTCACATAGACCTACCATGACAGCAAACCAAACACATAATCACACAAAAACATACTCAGAGGCTCTAAATAAAGATCTGCCTAAGCAGCAGACACCCAAGCAACCGCTACCCCAAAACAAAACACGTGCAACACATATCTCACAAAGCCAGTGTGCCGAACAGTCACAGCCCTTAAGACTAAACAACACACCTGATACACTTGTAATAGGTGGCTCTATCATTAGGCACACTGACGTCCCACTCACCAGGCTGAACAAGGAGAGGGTCACGGTGAGCAGCCTGTCGGGCGCTAGGATCCGCCACATAACACAAGCACTCAGGTCACTCCAAGGCAAGTACAAATATGACTCAGTCATTGTCCATGCTGGTGTGAATGACCTGAGATGTACCTCCCTGGACTACATGAAAAGAGACATAAAGGAGCTCTCTGAGCATGTAGCCCAGGCCGGTATGACCCTGACCTTGAGTAGCATCTTACCCTCACCAAGAATGATGCCACCATATGAAGACAAGATGATCAATTTCAACAATTGGCTTAAGTACTGGTGTCATTCAAAGGGGATCCAATGCCTGTCAGCTTGGGATGATATGCTCGACAAGCCACGATGCTTCGCTAGGGACGGCTTGCACCTGTCACCCTGGGCTTTTGGATATTGGCAAAGGCTCTTGCTACCCCCATAGTGCCTTTTTTAGGCAAGGCTCAAAAGACAAACCCACCTCCATAGGTATCACAAGGGATAAGAAACTAAGAGTAATGCTACTCAACGCCAGAAGTCTAAACCTCAAGATGCACGCACTTGAAACTCTCCTTAGCATGGAGAACATCAATATCTGTGCAGTAACAGAAACCTGGTTCAGGGCTCCCGAGAGCACCCCAGCACTACCAGGTTATACCTCATACCATGCTTTTCCGCCCCAAAACTTGGATCGAACCACAAAAGGAGGGGGAGTATCGATATTCATCAAAGATACCCACACCTCCAGGTTGGTGGCAAAGCACGAAGCATCAGAGACTATCCATGTGCAACTAACAGTGGGTAAAACTGCCTTCCAGTTTATAGCCTGCTACAGACCACCCTCCCAAACCCAGGAACCCCACTCGGCCTTCCTGAGAACACTGGAAAATATGAAGGTCTCTCCAAACACCATTATATTGGGCGACTTCAACTACCCAAACATAGACTGGGAGCATTACTCTAGCTCCAACACCCTAGCCCAAAGATTCCTAGAATTTATAAACTCAAATGCTATGGAACAACTTGTTACCACTCCCACAAGAGGGCAAACATACTGGACCTGATCATCACCAACATGGGGACTCTATGCTCCAGACCAGAAGTGTATCCCTCACTGGTAAGATCAGACCATAAACTAATCTCACTGGATATTCACATCCTGACCCCACCCCCTGCCCAGAAAACCACAGTGAAAAACTTCTCTAAAGCAAATTTCACACTCCTCAAAACCGAGGTGGAATCCTTCAAAGCCCCCAGGCCTGTGGAAAATACGGCCCAGTCCGCAGAATCCTTTATAAACGCATTCTATGAACACCTTCAGGAATGCATGGATCATGCAATCCCAAATAAAACCAAGACCCAATCCTCCAAAGGCAGACGTCCTGTCTGGTGGACCCCAGCCATAAACAAACTATACAATAGAAGGAGGAAGCTACTAAATGATAGAGCAAAATCCCAAAAAGGGAAGGCATCACTGATCAGTTTTAGCAAAAAACTACGGGCACTCATAAAATTGTCTAAGGCCAGCTTCGAGAGAAAAATTGCACAGGACACTAAGGATAATCACAAGGCTTTCTTTAGTTATGTTAGGAACCTGGGTGGTAATTCCCAGATATGCTCAGAATTAGTCCAAAATGACAAAAATACACTGAACCCACAGACATTGCCAACATCCTAGCTGACAGGTTCAGCGCAAACTCCCCACCAAAAGGGCAAATATCTATCCCAGCAGAGTGCTGCCCCTGACATCTCAGATGCTCAGGTAAGAGCCGCCCTCTCCAAAGCAAAAAACACAGCATCAATGGGACCAGACGGTGTCCCGGGCTGCGTCCTACATGAACTCCAAGAAGAGCTAAACCCAAACATAAAACTACTGTTCAATCTCAGCCTTACTATAGGATATGTGCCCAAAGAGTGGCGTACAGCAACAGTGGTCCCTCTCCATAAAGGTGGTGCCTCAACGGATCCTGGAAACTATCGCCCCATAAGCCTGACTAGCTTGGTCTGCAAAGCTATGGAAAGGATCATCATGGACCTTATAAATAAATATATTGGGGACCTACAGACACTGGATCCTACCCAGTTTGGCTTTGTTAAGGGCAGATCCTGCCTCTTAAACCTGGTTGATTTCTTTGAAACAGTCACCAAGGCCATTAACGAGGGGAAGGTGGTCCACACAGCCTACCTGGACCTCGCAAAAGCCTTCGATACAATACCCCACTCGGGCATTATAGATAAGCTCACCAGCTTAAATATAAACCCCTATGTCACTAGATGGATTGCAAACTGGCTCAAGGACAGAACCCACATGGTTAGAATTGCTGGAGCCATGTCAGACTCCAAACCAGTTACAAGTGGTGTCCCACAAGGCTCAGTCCTGGGACCTCTCTTGTTCGGTATATATTTCTCGGAGGTACAGGCCAACACAGAAGGACTGTGGCTGACCAAGTTCGCAGATGACTGCAAACTGGGCACCATAATCGACTCTCCAGCCGACACAAGCATCCTCCAATAGGGCCTCATAGAAACAGACAACTGGTGCCAGTGCCAGAGCCATGGCCTTAAGCTAAATGCCAAAAAGTGTATAGTTATCCCCTTTGGCAAAAACAAAGTGCCCACAAATTACCACATAGGTGGTAATCCATTAAGTACAGAAGAAGTAATTAGAGACCTGGGGACCCAAGTTGATAGCAATCTCTCATTTGACAACCACGTGGCCAAAGTGGTTAGAAAAACATTTTATATAGCCCACCTAATCATGAAGGGATTCACATCTAGATCAGGGGAGGTCATCGTGTCTCTTTACTCATCCCTCATCAGGCCCATAATTGAGTACAATGCCCCTTTTGGGATGTACCTTACCAGACACCTGCAGCAACTGGAAAGACCCCAAAAGTACCTCACCAAGAGGATCAAAGGGCTCAAACAGATGCCATATGCTGCCCTGTTAAAGAAACTCCAGCTCTACTCAGTGGCATACCACCTGTTCAGAGGCGATCTGTGCCTGACGTATAAAGTCATGTCCAACCCGGAATTAATGGACATGCTGCACCTCAGAAAATCCAAATCCCATTGAGCTACGCGCTCGAGACTTGAACCTCAGCACTGAAATAAATAGGACATGCTGGAGGGACAGATTCATAACCCAGAGGCTCCCTTCACTCTGGAATAAAATCCCAGTCCAGGTTAGGCAGAGTCCCTCATTGACTCTATTCAAGAGGAATCTTGATGAGTGGATGGGAGATCGTAGGTTTACCCCGGGTATCACTTCTGTGTCACTGTTAGACAGAGGCACAGTATACTAACCTCGAAAAAGGGCATAGCAAAATACATTTAAAATGGGTGGTGAAAGCCAAACACATTCTGGCTAGGCTTATAAATGCCCTAGGGCAGATAGCCTAGTATGAACCTATGAACCTATGAACCTATGAACCTACCATGCTACCTTTTACAGAACTATGTGTATAGAGTTAACATCTGATGTATTGTGCATAGTATTCTATTTATTTTATTCTGCACTCCGAACACTATGTGCTGTCAGGTGAAAGAATGTCTTTATGAACTATACATCTGCCATTTCAGCAGCCAAGCGATCCATCTTACATATAAGACAGTATGTATGAATGTGGATGCTCATTCGCTGTTCCCAAGATTGATTATTTTGTTACCTTTGCACTGAATTCAAGCTGTTATGCATCACACCATTCATCTAGTCTTGCCAGATCATCTTGCCAAATCTTTCCATACAACTTTTCTAGACTTTCTCTTATATTTATCTTGTTGCAAAATTCTGTGGCATCAGAATAAAATGCAAGCTTTTCTTTCCAACCTTTTTAAATGTTAAATTTAAAGGCATTTAACAATGTCAGTACCCACTTGTTGGCATTCTTTTGTTTGAATTAATTTATTCACTGCACCCCTTTGAGGTTTAGTGAATAGCCAATGTTTTCATGTTACACGAGGACCCATTCTCAGTCTATTTGATTTGTTTACAATCTCTTTACATGGCATACTGTCAAATGCTTTGTTACTCTCCAAGCTGACTACTGATTTCTGACCTAATGCACCATTTAGTCAGTGAAAGAACTTGATTATTTCAGTACATGCATCTCTGGAAGTAAATTAATAGAAATTAGCAGACCGCAATTGGCATACAAATAATTTGTTAGTTTCTGGTTACCACGTAAGCACCCTGGTTTTGACATGACCAATTATGGGCATATGCTGGGACAATACAAAGAATACAATTGACAGCCAAACAGGGTGGCACAATCAGAAAGCAGCTCTATTTAATACAGACTGTGACAAAATTGACAACAGCAGGCCAAGGAAGCAATTAATTCATAGCAGTATGCATGAAGTGAAGTAGCAGGGATGTTACCTGTAATTCAAATGCACAATTGCAAAGAACATTTAAAGTATAGTACATTAATACTGCAAGGTCCATATGTCAAAGTATTAGGCCTATAACAAAAGTCACGCACCATAAAACAGTAAGACAAAATACAATTGTCAGTACTAAAGGAGATAACAGTAAGCTATTTTCATGTTTAGTAATTTGCAATCAATGAATAATGCTTATCTGTGATGTTTGTGTGGCTTGTGTGGCTTGTGTGCTTAAGCTCATATGAATACAATCTGCATTATTTAATGCATAGACCAGTATGTCAAAGTAATAACTGAACAAGATTATCCCAGGGATTTAATAAACTCCATGTAGGCTTTGAGTTTACATTTTAGCGGGATGAGCAGCAGTGCTAATCACATATTCGCGATGCTGTTCACACTTGCTTATTTATTTATTTAGATTACATTTGTTGACCAGGAATGTCTGACTGGATACTTGCCCATTTTCAGCGGAGGCCCGGGGAGAAAAGCTCCAGTTACATAAGAGATACATTAACATATATGAACAAGTTAATACAAATGGTGGAATATACATACAAAAACAGGTTTACAATCATAGGTAAATATGACCAGCTAGCAAGGCTCATAGTTAGATAGTTGTCAGATAGTTACATGAGTACAAGCATGGTATTGTGGCTGGCAATAGTGTCACTGGCCAGGAAACTGTGAAATAATGGGGGGGGGGGGGGTAAACGGAATGGGCAAATAGAAGGAAATGTACACATGGCAGGGCTAAGTGTGCTGATGAAAATGGGCACAAACATGATTGATAGGAATGAAAAATGAGTAAGATAGCATGGTAAATATGTCAATGTCCCCAGAAATAGGACATGTCAATGTATGTACACTTCTAGCACAAGTCGGCAGCATAACAAACACATATGTAGATAGTATAGTATGCACTGATGTTTACATCTCCTGAGCAAGTATATTGTGATATAAGCACACATTATAGTATATATGTGATGGTCACACAAGGTTACATGTCAGTGGAGGTGAATGGTTGGGATATAAACGTCAACGACATACTCACTGAAATAGAGATTGTAGCAAGGACAGTATATAAATTAGGGGTATGTGCATACTCTGAAGATCTGCAAAATGACTTACTTGAATATGACTAACATGCCACGATAACTCTCGACCAATCAGAGACACATAACAAACTCTTGGAGAAATGGAGATAGAAACAGGCACAATCATGGACATTTTTACAATATTGTGATCATTAATCTGTGGAAATGACAGAATATGTGAGTGTAACTTATTATACATGCTCTTCAGGAACAAACATCTACAACTGTAATGGTTGTCAGCATTCAGTAAGTGGAGTTCACCACCCCTTTATCCAAACTGTCCAATTTTTCAGTGGTTTAAGAGGTATGTTGTTAAAATCGGATTTCAAATCAGGGCCAGTCATGGCCAGATGATAGGTTTGCATGAATCATAAGTCACAATCACCACCTGCAAGAATCAAATCCATGCCACCAATGTCATCGCTGAGCTTTGTATTTGCTAGGTGTAACACAAAATGATGTATCACACAAGCATCTAGTAGAACAACTTTAAGGGAAGTCTGCATTGTCAGATCCTAATGGGTACATCCCAAAGAGTAGTTCTATCTGGCCTACCAGATGCATGGGAGCTCACTCTGCCAGATGTGATACACTTGATTAAAGTGCCCCTGGCTGACATAGATATTGGCCACACAGATAACAAAACATACAAAGACTGCACTATCATGAGTGGAGTAGTGTCCACTGTAGTAAGAAAGGCATTCTAAGTCGTACATTTGATTATCAAAGGCATAGCCTCAAGAGCAAAAGAAGTTATAACCCTCCCTATACTCACCCCTTATCAGGCCCATAATTGAGTATAACACCCCTTTGAGGTCCAGGGAAGTAAATACTGTGGGAAGAAATAGCCAGGGAATTGTTATGGCTAGGCCTGTATAGGCCCTAGGGCCGATAGCCTAGTACCAACCTATGAACCTATGAACCTATGGTATCCACCATACCAGGCACCTGCAGTAACTGGAGAGACCCCAGAGATTTATAACTAAGAAGATCCAGGGTCTTCAGCACACGCCTTACACAGGCAGACAAAAGTCTTTGACATAGTACTCAGTAGCATATAGGCTGCATAGGCGAGACTTGTGGCTGGCTTATAGAGCAATCTCTAACCCCAACCTGATGTAGTTGCTGCACATCCATAAGTAAAGTGGGACTAGAATTACCTGCTCTAATGACTTAAATCTGGCCTGCAATTTAAATAGAACATGCTGGACAGATAAATTCATTCCACAGAGGTTGCCACTTCTCTGGAAAGGGCTACCAATTCATGTTAAGCAGTCCACCTCTATGACTCTGTTTAAAAGGAGCCTGGATGAATGGATGGAAAACTGTAAATTATTGCCAGGAATAGCTCCCACATCCCTCTTGGACATAGGCAGTCATTACTAATAATAACCTTACAGATTGACAGCACTTTTTCTCTTGAAATATAATGGGTGTAATAGGTTAGGTTTAAAATGACTCTCTGGTCAATAGCCTAATATGAACCTATGAACTTGTGATTCCCTACACACAGTTGTACATTGCATGCATCTGACACATGCAATACCAAAGGATATTTATTGAAGCATCAGCAATTGATGTGTGAATTAAGAAGTGATCCGTTACAAAGAATGCTAAAGCATATATGAAAATACATCAACTATACCCACATGCACAGAAATCAGCAGTCCATCAAGTGTCAATGGCTGAGAGCTGTTGCTGTAATATAATACACATACCAAACAATAAATGGAGCACCCTCTATAAGTATGTGTCAAACCTTGAGACACGTGCCACATGATCACTGTCCCCCTGACATTGCCAGTCAAAATGTTTTACTGCCATGAAATTTTAACATACATCCACATGCATTCAATCAAGCTATCATATGCTAATACTGCTGTGATGTACTGGTACATCCATGACACAGTACAGTTACTCTATAGCTGTACCAAGGCTACAATTGCACTTCATACGTCAATAGGTTCATAGCAGAGTACTAAGCTAATGGCCTAAGAGTCTATACAAACCTTGAAAGATTAAACATTAGTTTAACAATTTTCAACACATATATGAGCAAAGTTCGCAGAGGTATGAGCCTCTGCTATGGTATGCAGTACTGGCAGCCTCTGTCCAAGAGGGATATGGCTGCCACCCCAAGAGGAAATTTACAATTACACATCCATTGATGTAGGTTGCAGTTGAGGAAGGTCAGGGAAGGGCTTTGCTTTACTGAATGGGAAGCTTATTTCAGAGAAGGGGTAGTCCCTAAAAGAGCATCTATCTCTCCAACATGATTTATTTATGCCAAAGCCTGGATTAAGATCCTTGGAATGAGTGACCCTTGTGCAGTTTGGTTTACGGATGTGTAACATTTCCAGCAGGGCCTGATTGGACACTGCCCCGTAGGCCAGACTCAGAGCGGCCCTTAGTGGTCTGTAGGAAACAGAATACAGTAATTGGGCTTTCAATATTTCTGTGTAGGACTTGTTTTTATAACCCGTATTTTGCTGGTGAGAAAACTCTGGATACACTCCAGCTCTTGCAGATGTCTGGTGATGTACTTGCAAAAGGGTGCATTGTACTCAGCTACTGATGTGATGAGGGCCAAGTACAATGGAACTATAACATCCTGTGATCTGGATACCACGCCCTTACTTATGAGTTGTGCCACATAAAATGATTTTCTCATTACTGTGGACACAGAGTGGTTGAAGTTCAGATTAGTAACAACGAGTAACCACATCACATACCACTGGGTGTACTTTTAATGGGGTGCTGTCTATATTGTAATTAGGTGGGGTATTTACAAAAGGGAATATTTATGATTTTTTTCATTTATTTTCTCTCCATTGCTTTGGCAACAGTCATTTGTGTGCATTAATCCTTTCTGCAGTATATCAGTATTGTTCATGGATTCATTGATTGCCCCCATTTTGCAATCAATGGCAAATTTAGTCAGACAAAGACTGTCTATGTTTGCATTGACTTCTGAGAAATAAGTACAGAACAGAAACCTGTGGTATGCCCCTAGTGACTGGCCTCTTGCTAGAGGTAAATTCACCCACTTTGATAGTATGGTGAGACATTTGGCTACCCACATGGTGATGTAGGGGTTTATGCCCAGATGAGAGTTTCTGTATAATATCTGAGTGGGGAATTGTGTCATATTCCTTGGCTAGGTCAAGTTAGGTGGGATGCACAGTCTCTTTACCCTCATCCATGGCCTTGGTGACCTTCTCAAAGATGTCAACCAGATTTAATAGACATTATATACCCTTAACAAATCCAAACTGGTTTGGTTCCAGATTTGTGAGATTACCTATATCCTTGTTGATAAGATCCATGATGAAATTTAAAATAGAAAAACCTTTGTTGTTTTCCCATCAAGATCACAGATTTGGTACCCAAACTAGAAAAGATAAAATATTTGCTGCCCATGACTTACACTCTAAAGTCATTAATTTCTCAATCACTCCCTGCCCCTTTTCAGACCACAATTCATTGATACTAAAACTTCAAAATGGGTACAAACCATTAATATTTAACTCCAGAATTCCAGCATATATATAACTAAAATAAAAGAGTTGCAACCCTGGCTATTATTTGAATTACAGTTCTTCTTAGACATTAATTACACCACAGAGATAAATAAAACAATGATATGGGACTCATTAAAAGCTTACATATATGGCAAAACCCTAACTTGATATAAAAAAAAATCAGAGAATGAGATTCTGAATTATTAGATCTACAATCCAAACTTTTGACAGTAAAAGCTGAAAAAAAAACAAAATCATTTAGAGATGAAAAAGAAAGCAGAAGTACTAAACAATAAATACAATGACATTCTAACACATAAGTTTAGCTTTAGAAAATCTAAACATTAATACCTTGGCCACTTCTCCCAAATATCTACATAATTTATCCACAAAAATCAAAATACAATCAAAAGCTAAAAACATTAAAAGTATCTTTCATGAAAAGAAAGAGAAAAATGTCTCAGATATAGGTGACATTCTTGATGACTATAGAAATCACTATATGGGACATTTCTAAAAAGAAAATGTACATATTAATCAATTAAATCTAGATGAAAAATGTTCTAATATAAAAAAATACCAGAAGAATTAAAACAAGATCTGCAAGCACCCATATCCTACAAAGAAATTATAGAAAAAATAAAAGAGGGTAAAAATAATAAAGCTCTAGGTATAGATGGCATAGTTATGAAAATATATAAACTTTTTCTTTCAAAGATATTATCCCTCTTCCATAAAACTATATTAGAAATTCCATCACAAGCTTTAATGCCACACTCTTGGAGATATTCCTTAATCACACCAATCCTAAAGGAAAACAAATCCCCAAACCTCTGTACCTCATATAGACCTATATCATTATTAAATAATGACTATAAGATATTTATGATAATATTAACTAACAGAATGAAAATACCACTGTCCAAAATAATAAATAATGATCAGACTGGATTTATATATCATAGACACACACATGACAATATTAAAAGGATAATTTCTCTTATAGATTATGTTAATAAAAAAATAAAGAAACACTCACAATTGGCTTAGATATAGAGAAAGCATTTGATTCTCTAAATTGGAACTATTTATTCAAAATCCTAATGCTATTTGAATTTCCTGCATCCTTTGTTCATCTCCTAAAGAATATATCTATATATATATATATATATATATATATATATATATATATATATATATATATATATATATATATATATATATATAGATATATGTGTGCAAGTAATTTAGTATATGTGAAGTTAGGTCCTTTTACTTCTGACTCTATACATATAACAAAAGGCACTAAACAAGGATGTACCATGTCACTGATTCTATTTGCTCTGGCTATTGAAATATTGGCAGATTCAATTTGTAACAATATAAAAATCAAAGGAATAAATGTTTATGAACAATACAATTCTAAAGTAATGCTATTTGCTGATGATATATTACTAACATTATCTAATACAAAAGAGACATTAGAAGAATTAGATATATTAATTGACAAATTTCAAATAACTTCAGGACTCCATTTCAATAAATCAAAATCAAAATTGTTATTTTTAAATAAAAAAAAAGAACTGCAGACTAAGAGGGATCACATCATAGGGAAATAAGAATCTTCCTTAAAATATCTAGGAATTGAGTTATGCAAGGATAATAATGAATTAGTCTTTAAAAACTACAATAATATCATCAATACAATTAAAATCTCTATGGAAAAATGGAACAAAATAATATTAACATTTGAAGATAGACTGCAGTTAATAAAAATGGTTTTACTGCCCAAGATCCTAAATATAGCCTTGGCAATACAAATTTTACCAGAAAGGAATATACTTAAAGAAATAAATTCATGCCTAATAAAATGTTTATGGTTTCCCAAAAGAAATAGGATAGCTTTAATGAATCATATCAGACCATGGAAAAAGGGAGGATTAAACTTTCCTGATATAGAAACATATATAAAAGCATCAATATCTAAAACAATCTCAGATTGGATAAGTCCAAATTACTCTGCAAAATGGAAAGAATTGCAAACTGTAATATCAATAAATGAAATTGATTTACAAAACAAATTTCAAATATCAGATAAAAACAGTTTGCCATGGCACATATGTGTTAATGTGCAATATAACATAACTAAACCCATTAAAACTGGTGTGATTAATTATTACATTGACTCATTTATAGGTTCATAGGTTCATAGGTTCATACTAGGCTATCTGCCCGAGGGCATTTACAAGCCTAGCCCATAGTTTTGTGGCTTACGCCACCCCTTTAGTATGGGGAACTATACCCATTATTTTGCTGTGCCTCTGTTGAGCAGTGACACTGAGGTAATCCCTGGGGTATATCTGCGATCTCCCATCCATTGGTCAAGATTTCTCTTGAACAAGGCCAGCGAGGTGCTCTGCCTCACATATACCGGGATTTTATTCCACAGCATAGGGAGTCTTTGGGTGATGAATCTATCCCTCCAGCACGTCCTATTAATAGCCGTGTTGAGGTTTAAGTCTCCCGCCCTTGTGGCTCTGACGGATCTAGATTTTTTGAGGTGAAGCATATTCATTAAATCTGGGTTTGACATGGCCTTGTATGTTAGGCAAAGGTCACCTCTGAGCAAGCTGCGACTGAATAGAGCTGGAGTTCTTTCAGTCGGGCAGCATAGGACAGATGTTTGAGACCCTTTATCCTTTTGGTGAGGAACTTTGTGGCCTCTCCAGCTGCTGCAAGTGTCGGGTCAGATACATTCCGAATGGGGCATTGTACTCAATCATTGGTCTGATGAGTGATGAGTATAGGGAGACTATGACCTCCCTTGATCTAGATGAGAATCCCTTCATGATAAGGTGGGCAATGTAGAAGGTCTTCCTAACTACTTTTGCTACATGGGTGTCGAATGACAGACTACTATCAACCTGGGTCCCCAGGTCCCTGATAACTTCTTCTGTGCTCAGTGGATTGCCACCTATTTGGTAGCTAGGGGTGACCTTGTTTTTCCAGAAGGGTATGACTATGCATTTTTTGGCATTTAACTTTAGGCCATGGCTCTGGCACCAGTTATCCGTTTCTGTGAGACCCTTCTGAAGGATATCTGTGTCAGATGTGTTTTCTACTATGGCGCCCAGTTTGCAGTCATCTGCAAACTTTGTCAGCCATAACCCTCCTGTGTTTGCTTGTACTTTGGAAAAGTAGATGCCAAACAAGAGTGGGCCCAGGACTGAGCCCTGTGGTACACCACTTGTGACAGGCTTTGAGTCTGACATGGCGCCAGCAACTCTGACCCTGTGGGTTCTGTCACTCAGCCAGTTTGCAACCCATCTTGTGATGTATGGGTTAACATTTAAGCTGATGAGTTTTTCAATGATACCCGAGTGGGGTATTGTATCGAAGGCCTTTGCCAGATCGAGGTAGGCTGTATGGACTGCCTTTCCTCATCAATGGCTTTGGTGACTGTTTCAAAAAGTCAACCAAGTTTAGAAGGCATGATCTGCCTTTGACAAAGCCAAACTGGGATGGATCCAAAGTCTGCAAATTCCTATGTCTTTATTTATGAGGTCCATTATGATCCTCTCCATGGCTTTGCAGATAAGGCTTGTCAAGCTAATGGGCGGTAATTTCCAGGGTCAGTGGAGGCACCGCCTTTGTGAAGTGGGACCACAGTTGCAGTGCGCCACTCCCTGGGTACGTATCCAGAGGTAAGACTATGATTAAACAGCTGTCCTAGCTGTGGGTTTAATTCCTCGTTGAGTTCGTGGAGTACACAGCCGGGGACACCATCAGGTCCCATGGATGCTGTGTTTTTTGCTTTGGAGAGAGCAGTTCTCACTTGGGCGTTGGAGATGTTTGGGGGGCTGCAATCGCTTGGTATAAATATCTCTCCTTTTGGGGGGGAGGGGGGGGGAGTTTGCACTGAACCTGTCAGCCAGTATGTTGGCAATGTCTGTAGGATCTGTAATCTTCACATCATTTTGAACTAGTTCTGAGCATATCTGGGAGTTTCCTCCCAGGTTTCTAACATAGCTAAAGAAGGCCTTATGATTGTCTTTTGAGTCTTTAGCTATTTTTCTCTCAAAATTTGCTTTGGATGATTTTATGAGAGCTCTTAGTTTTTTACTTATAGTGATCAAGGGTGTCTTACCTTTTAAGGATTTTGCTCTATCTTGTAGTAGCTTCCTCCTTTTGTTGTAGAGTTTGTTTATGGCTGGGGTCCACCAGACTGGATGCTTGCCTTTGGTACAAAGAGTCTTTGTTTTGCTTGGGATTGCCTTATCTATGCAGTCCTGCAGGTGCTGGTAGAAGGCATTTGTAAGTGATTCAGCGGCTTGAGTACTGTTTTCCACCGGCTCGGGGCCTTAAAGGAGACCACACTAGTCTTTAAAAGTGTGCAGTCCGCCTTCGAGAAGTTCTTTATTGTGGTCTTTTTTATTTCAGGTGGGGGTGGGATGAGGACCTCCAGCGAGATTAGTTTGTGATCTGATCTCACCAGTGAGGGGTATACTTCCGGTGTTGAACATTGTGCTCCCATGTTCGTGATGATGAGATCAAGTATGTTTTCTCCTCTTGTGGGGATGGTGACTAGTTGTTCCATGGCATTTGAGTTTATGAATTCCAGGAACTTTTGGGCTAGGGTGTTTGGGCTTGAGTAGTGTTCCCAGTCTATATTAGGGTAATTGAAGTCACCTAGTATGATGGTGTTTGGTGATACATTTATCCCTCTAGTGTTTTCAGGAAGGCCATGTGAGGTTCCTGAGTTTGTGAGGGTGGCCTGTAACATGCTACAATTTGCAGAGCAGTCTTGCCTATGGTTAATTGCACCTGGATGGTCTCCGATGCATCGTGCGTTGCCACCAGTCTTGAGGTGTGGGTGTCTTTGATGAATATGGATACCCCTCCTTTCTTGGTATTGTCCGGATTTTGGGGCCGGAACGCATGATAAGAGGTAAAACCTGATAGTGCTGGGGTGCTCTCAGGAGCCTTGAACCAGGTTTCTGTCACTGCACAGACATCGATGTTCTCCATACTGAGAAGGGCCTCGAGTGCGTGCATTTTGAGATTTAGACTTCTGGCATTGAGCAGCATTACCCTTAGTTTTTTTTCTTTTTTGTGTTCTAGGGTGGTAGGTTTAGAAATTGAGCCTTGCCTAAAAAAGGCACTATGGGGGTGGCAAGAGCCTTTGCCAATATCCGGAATCCCAGGGGTGACAGGTGCAAGCCGTCCCTCATAAGCAGCGTGGCTTGTCCAGCATGTCATCCCAGGCAGACAGACATTGGATCCCCTTTGAATGACACCAGAGTTTAAGCCAATTGTTAAAGCTGATCATCTTATCTCTGTATTGTGGCATCATTCTTGGTGAAGGTAGGATACTGCTCAAGGTCAGGGTCATACCTGCCTGGGCTACATAATCAGAGAGCTCCTCAATGTCTCTTTTCATGTAGTCCAAGGAGGTACGTCTCAGGTCGTTTACACCAGCGTGGACAATGACTGAGTTGTATTTGTACCTGCTGTTGAGAGACCTGAGTGCTTGCGTTATGTGGCGGATTCTAGCGCCCGACAGGCAGCTTACTGTGACCTTCTCCTTACTCAGTCTGGTGAGCGGGACGTCAGTGTGTCTGACTATGGAGTCACCAATGACTAGTGTGTCTGGCATTGTGTTTGGCCTTAAGGGCTGTGACTGTTTGACACTCTGACTGTGAGGTCTATGTGTTGCAGGTGTTGTGTTCTGAGGTGGTGGTTGTTTGGGTGTCTGCTTTGGTGGCCTCTGCTGTTTTGGTGGATTTTTGATCAGAGCCGACGAGTATGTCTTTGTGTGTTTATGTGTATGATTTGAGGTTGTGATGGTACTATGTGAGACTGGGTCTATAGTGTGTGTGGTAACCTTCTCCTCCTGACTGGTCTTGCCAGTCCTATGTTGAGAGAGCTCAGCCTCCAGTTTGGCCGTATAGTTGCATCTCTCGCATGTATTTCTGTTTTGTGGGAGGAGGAGAGGGTTGTCTGTGTACATGAGGCAATTGTAACATTGCCTCAATATTCCCAGGTTCACCAGCTGAGCAGGAGAGGACACTAGCAACTGATCCCTCGACATGCTAGAAGGACTAGACAAAAAAACTTTAAAAGAGATTCCGGGGGACGTGGGTGACCGAGAAATGGGGGTTTGCCTTTTGGGGTGCTATCTATAAGAGTGCCGTATCAAGGTAATAAGTACTGTAGGAGCAAGTGCTAGGTTTAACAGATAGAGAAAAGTCTACTTGGAGTCAAGTAGAGATGATCTTTTTAGGTATTAGAGAAAGTGCTAGTAACAGGGATGCTTAAAGGTAAGATTGAAAAGAATGCACTCTGCAGTGTGCACTAGAGAAGTTAGATATGAAAGTAGGTAACTTGAGTTTTACCTGTTTAAAAAGTTAAGGTTTAGTAGAGAGTTACTATTTTTAAAACAGCAAGATGGACTGAAAGGGGTGGTTACTTTTGTATTTTGGTACTATGAAATACTGTAGGATGGCCAATAAATTTAAATAATTGAAGGGGTGGGATTTCAAAAGTGATGGTTTAGGAAAATTATTAATGCAAATATAGATTTAAAAATCTCGTTTGATCTTTTAACACCATTTATAGTCACAAAGAACTTTCCACATAAAATATATAGAGAAATTATTAATTCCTGGGAATAGAAAGGATTTGTTTGTAGGCTCAAATGTATCAAAGAGCTAAAATTTTTAGATATGCAAGAAATAAAAACAACATACAGAATTCCACAACAGGACTGGCTAACTTTACAGATTCTGTCATATTTGCAATATTTAAGTTGAATAATTAACAATTCTTCATTTAAAGAAATACCTAAATTTACAAAATACATATATGCAATCATATATAATGACTTTGACATGGGAAACAGTATTTCAAAATTTTACAAAATATTGATAAACTATAAAACAGCACCCATAACCTCATACTGGAAATATATAACAAAAGGACACTCAATACAGTTAACTCAAGATATTAAAACAAATATCTTATTATCGATAAAATATACAACCTTTACACAATACTGGAAAGATTTTAATTGGAAATCCTTACATAGAGCATTCTTAACTCCAGACAGAATCAGTAAAATTAATTATTCCATAAAAGGAATATGTTGGAGATGTGAGGAATTACACAATGCAAATTGGAACCACATTTTCTTTGACTGTTAAAATTAAGCCATTTTGGAATGGTATTAATAACTTTCTATAAGCTTTATTTAATGAATCATTGTATTTAACTAAAGCTCTTGTATTATTAAATGTGAAAGAAGGTCCTAATTTGAAGAGGTCAAACATGTATCTAGTATGGACTATACTTGCAATTTCAAGGAAGTGTATAACAAGAAGATAGACTACAAACACAATACCAACTTTGGAAGACTTCTACAGCTTACTGAAGATCACAGCATTATTTGGAAATTAAAATTAAAGAACTAAGAATGTATCCAAAGCCATTTATCAACAACCCCTGGGGAAAAGTCTTATCGTTGATTGACACTATATAATAATTGATCAGACACTCTGATAATAGATTGGACATACTTATAAAATAACTGTATACATTAAGATCTGTTATAGTGTCAGGCTAATGTAAATAATGTACAAATTTATTTAAGATATTATGTATAAATACTATGGAATTCATTCAAATGTATTTGAAAAGGAAAATTGAGAAAAAAAAGATCCATTGCCTCCATGGCCTTACTAATGAGGTTATTCAAGTTTATGTGTCTGCAGTTCCCTGCAATGTTGATGGTCCCCCTTGTGCAGAGGGATGGCTAATGCTGTCCACCATTCTGGCTGGAACATAGCCTGACTGGAAACTGTGGTTAAATAAGGTTCCAAGTGGGTCTGCTAGGTCATGTCTGAAGTTATTTATAAGGAACCCTGGGATGTTGTCAGGGCCTACTGATGCCATGTTTATAGCCTTAGAGAAAGAAATTACCTGCTCGCTTGAGATAATAGGCCAAGCAAAGGTGGCAGGTGGGGGCAGGGTGTTGAAGTTTAATCCAAATCTGTCAGTTAGCAGGTTGTCTCTTTCCTGTGGTTGAGTATGGGTGTTGCCCTCCACAACCAGCACTGCCCATAGCTGGGTATTGCCCTTATGTTTTCAGACATAGTTACAAAATGCTTTGTGACATCACCTTCAGATACAGCATTGTGTGTGAACCACAAGAAACACAGTGAAACTGTTAACACAGTCATACAGCCCAACCTATTTCATGCCATTACATCATTTGTACATCATATCCCTGTATCTGTATCACTGGAAATATGTGCATGACAGTCCTGACACAATGTATAGACACATTACAACTGTTGTGGATGTAGTGCATGCAGAACAGTTAAAGACACAAATTCTTCTGTGGATCTCCATCAAGAAACCCCCTAAAACCCTGATCCTTGGTGACTTCAACTACACCACCATAGACTGGGTGAACTATTCCTGCACTAATGCACTCACCCAACAATTCCTTAACTTCATTAATTCTAATACACTAGCCAGCTTGTCTCATCCCCACTAGGGGAGAAAACATTCTGGATTTGGTTCTCCCCAATATGGGTGACCGCTGCACCACACCCATAGTACGTTCTTCCTTGGTGAGATCAGATCATTGGTCTGTCTCATTCAAAGTCTCTACCCCCCCCCCCCCAAGCTGTAACCAGGCTAAGAACTTCTTAAATGCTGACTATAACCTCCAAAGGGAGGGTATCAGTAGCTTCACACCACCATCCCCCTCAGAGAAGGCAGACAACTATGCTGAACAGTATGCCAATGCAGTATACAAGCACCTGTACAACTGCATGGACTCAGCCATGTCCAAGAGAACTAAAACTTGCTCCTCAAGGAAACACTAACATGTCTGGAAGACATCTTCTATCAACAGGCTTTACAACAAAAAGAATAAACTGTTGTCCAAGGGTAAAAAGGAACAAATTCCAATTGTAAAAATTCCATCCTCAGCCTCAACAAGCAAATTAGATCACTAGTGAAAACCTCGAAAGCTAATTATGAATTGAAACTAGCCTCTGAAACAAAGGGAAACCAGAAAGCTTTCTTCAGTTATGTCAGGAACCTCCATGGAAAAGCCCAGGTTTGTTCCAAATTAGTACTTAACAGTACCATTTATACTTATCCTCTTGACTTAGCCGACCTGCAAGCTAATAGGTTCACCACAAACTCCACCCCCATCCCCACAAAGGCCCATTTGACATTTCCGATTCTTTTCCCACACCTCACATCTCCATAGATCAAGTGTTAAAGGCCCTATCCAAGGCAAAGAACATAGTTTCCATGGGACCTGATAGTATCCCAGGCTGTATTCTGCACCATCTCCAGCAAGAACTAGCTTCATCTTTGAGCACCCTATTCAACCACAGCCTAAGTACAGGCTTCATTCCAGCAGAGTAGAGAACTGTCATTTTCATCTCCTTCCACAAAGATGGTGTCACTACTGACCCAGTAAACTATCGCCCCATTAGCATGACATGTCTGATCTGTAAAGCCATGGAGTGTATTATTATGGATCTCATAAACAAGGACAAAGCCAATCTCTAAAGACTTGACCCCATCCAATTCAGATTTGTCAAGAGCAGATCTTTCCTGTTGAACCTGATTGACTTCTTCTTTGAGACTGTCACCAAGGCCCTGGATGAGAGAAAGTTAGTACATATAGCTTACCTTGACTTGGCCAAGATCTTTGACACAATCCCCCACTCAGGCATTATTGAAAAGCTAACACAACTTGGTGTAAATCCCTGTCTCATCAGGTGAGTTGCCAACTGGCTCACAGATAAGACCCACAAGCTCAAAATAGGTGCCTGTACCTCTGACAGCAAACCCATCACTACTGGTGTTCCTCAGGGATCTGTCCTGGGACTCCTACTGCTGGGCATCTACTTCTCAGAGGTCCAGGCAAAGACAAAGAGCCTGTGATTAACCAAGTTTGTGGATGACTGTAAGTTGGGTGCTGTCATTGACTCCCCAAATGATGTTAACATACTGCAAGATGGTCTCACAGCAACAAATGAATGGTGCCAAAGTCATGGCCTTAAGTTAAATGCAAAAAATGTATTATCATACCATTCAGCAAAAACATGGCCCCTACTGATTATCACATCAACAGCAACCCCCAAAACACACATCCCATGGTGAGAGACCTGGGTACTCAGGTTGACAACAATCTCACATTAGACCATCATGTGGCGGCAGTGGCAAGAAAAGCCTTTTACTTGGTTCATCTCATAAGTAAAGGGATTACATCCAGAAAAAAGGAGGGTATTACCTCTCTGTACTCCTCCCTCATTAGACCAATAATTGAGTATAATGCCCCATTTGGTATGTACCTCACCAAACACCTTTACTAACTGAAAAAGGCATTGAAATACTTTGCAAAGAAAATCCATGGCCCCCAACACCTGTCCTATGCAGACAGGCTCAAATCATTATCACTCATATAGATTGCTCAGAGGTGATCTGTGTCTCACCGACAAGGCAATATTGGACCCTGCCCTACTAGAGATGCTCCATATCTGTAAGTCTAACTTACCCACTCGAAAGGCCTAAATCTAATATGCAGCACTAACAAAACCTGCAGGAGAGACAGGTTTGTCTTCCAGAGGCTGCTCCATCTCTGAAATAAACTTCCCAAACATGTCAAACAGAGTACCTCGCTGACCCTCTTCAAGTGCAACCTTGATGAGTGGATGGGAAACCACACATTTATCCCAGGGGCTCTACCTGTGTCCCTCATTGACAGGGGTGACAAGTGCTGACTGAGGTTTCTTTTTTGGGGATAAACTCTTGGCTAGGCTTGTAAGGACCCCAGGGCCATTAGCCTAGTATCCTCCTATGATCCTGAATAATCCTTGTGAATAACAGCACAATTGTGCACACAATGAATTCCTCAATGTTGAAAGTAAATCTGAACATGTTATATTTTTGAGTTTATAATAGGATTACAACATGTGGATGAACCCAGGTGTATGCACCCATGTAATCAGTATGACATAATATTGCTGCATGTCAGATAACTTTTCCAGATGCTAGGTATATGCATGCACACCTGTGCCATACTCCAGCTGTCACTGTGATGGCTGAATGAGAACTCTGCAGAACGTTGGTTTACTCCACTACAAAAACACATGCTTTAGTAAGGCAAACATATATATAGCATCATTCTGTGTCAATAGTCCTCATGAGGCATGTTACTACAGCTGTTATGGAAGGAACATGTAAACAAATGGCAGCAGCAGGCATTAATACAGTAGCTCAAATCCCAGATTGGAATACACTGTTGTAGGTCTATTTTACATCCACACATCAACACAGCACATGTGGATAATAACACTGATATGTGCAATCTTCAGATGATCATAAGGCATTACTAGGCTAACAGTCAAGAGCACATAAAACCCTATCCATTGTTATACCATTTAAAATTGCTATATCTATGTGAGGAAAGATAGTATGTGTATGTACATATGTGTGTATGTGTTTGATTTTATTATAGACTGCCTCTACCCATATGTGACATGTATACCATCTCATGACAGAATTAGCAATCATACATCCAGTGGTCTGTAGATGGCTTGCCCAGAGTAATGTAGTGGCTCTGCTTCACAATGAGTTGAAGCATCTTTGAGCTGATGATATCATCTGTATTCTGCAGAAAGGATATGTGGACAGAAGGAATAGGAGATGCTGGATTCATGGGATAATGCACAATATTCTCCTGAGTGGAAGTCAAATGAAAAGAAATTCAAAACATCATACAGTGACCATACTATACCATTAACCAGTCATCCCCCCCCCCCCCACACACACACACAAACACTCAACAATTTATTGAGATCAGATTCAGAGAATCTGTGTAGGTATATAGCTGGATACTATACAATGCAAAACTAGCACCACTACAGGCATCTGAGTTTAATACTCCCAGACTGCATTTGATAGGGGATGACATCTTCAGTGTATGCTGGGAAAAAGATGTTGGCAGGACTGTGACATAGATGTGGATTCCCATCCAGGTGTAAAATTGCCTTCAGACTCATAGTTGAATGAACTCACACAGACGTTGACTGCTGTGCTATCAGAATCCCTTATTATCTGTTTACATAAGCTAGAGAACATGACACAATGCTAGTGCCACTATGGAAGTCAGACTTCAACTGTGTCAAAGTGCATTTTATAGGGGATGTCAGCATCAGTGTATGCTGAGTATATTATGTTGGGAGGATTGTGCAATACAGATGTGGACTCACATTCTGGTGTAACATTTTCTCCAGACTGATAGTTAAATAATCCCACACACATGCACTCAATTTGATTGCTGTGTGAATAGAACCCTCTGCTTACACAGGCTAGAAAACACAGTACTTAATGCTAGTGTTACAGCACAACTCTGCATTTACCACTGTCACTGACCTATCTGCTTACACAAGCTAGAAAACATAGTACTTAATGCTAGTGTCACAACACAAGACTGAGTTTACCACTGTTAGAGTGCACTTTATAGAGGATGACATCATCAGTGTATGGTGAGAAGATGATGGTGTGAGGGTTGTATGAAATTGCTGTGGAGTCCTGCACCAGTGTAAAAGTATTTTCTGAATGATTCATGAATAAAGGCAGCAGGGCCTGCAGTGAAGCTCTTCTGACTGCTTACACAAGCACACACATACACTCAGACATACAGACACACTCCAGAGTGAACTTTTGTCTGATTTGATCCCCTACCTAACCAGTTACCCAAACTAGACAACACAGTATTTAACACTTATGGCATTGCAGACATCTGATTTTATCATTGTCACAGTACAATTTACAGAGTATGTCATCATCATAATGTTGCAGGTAACAATATGCTGTTATGAGACCTGTGTGAAAAGACAGGACTTGGGACATGAATGTATGATTGCAATCTGCAAAAATACATTTAAATTCATCCTAATAACCTATATGAAAGAAGCTGTCATGAATGCATCTTGCAGATCTGAGCAATACATGTACCTGTTTCTCAGGATATTGTATAGATAACACACACACACACACACACACACACACACACACACACACACACACACACATACACACACTTTGGAAGTGATGTTCACAATAATAAAATTTGCTGACAATATCAATGTGATATGATTATGGATGATCAATGTCCAGTGTCAGTATAAACCTACACCAAATGTAACAATGCAGTTATGCTCTGTATTTCTGTAGTCTGATTGACAGTGGCCCAAGTATTGATATATCATTTGCAAGTGCATTGCTGCAGGGCACACATGAATATCAGAAAGTATGTATTCAGTCAAGCACATATGTCCCTGCCCTACTCTTGTGTTTATATATGCCTTTCCATGTAATTGAAAATAACAGCCCAGTAACCAGAATAAGGCATGTTAAACACCTCTTTGCAGAGTGTATCTCCGAGAAATTAATTTGTCTGGATGATGGCAAAGTGTTAGCACATACATGATTCACATTTCATGAAATAAACTTGAACTTGTGGAGTAGTTTGCAGGATATATTATGGGAGAAATTGTTGACAGATACTGTGATGTTCATACTGAAGTCTATATTTGATATGTTATGGCAAAAGTTTTATTACATTAATCACAGTAGCCATTGCCTTTCTTGCTTGCACAATGTTAAGCACAAAGCAAATATGGCTCTAACTTAAGGAAAAAGTGTAAGATTTAACTTGGTTCACCTTCCTTCTTGCAAACAGGCTCAGCAGTGAAGTGTGGCCATCAGTACACTGCATAGTACTGAGTGTGGAAAATACACCTGTTTTTCTCTGTTGTACAGTGTGTAAGAGCTGGCCTAGCTTTCTCTGTGGCACAGTGTGTACGAGCAGTAAGCTTCTGGGCAAAGCACAAGTGAAGCAGGGTTCAAATCCAGATTGTTCTTTTTTTTTTTGTTTTTTTGCAAATGGTGTCAGGCTGGCATTAGCTAAGTAAATATGATCAGGACTGCAGATGTGACTATCAGTGACTACAGTAAAGTATGTGCATTCCCCATATTTTATTAGTAATGCCTATCTCAGGTTTACAATCACATTTTTGAATGACAGTCACTTAGACTGAGATGGTCAAAAGGTTGTTTTCCAGTTCTCATAATGCCAAAAAGAAAATGGTCGAGTGCACAACAGTGAATGCTAGTGTGCATTCACTGTTTTGAGGTCGACATTCTACTTGGGGATTGCACTACAGTGGGGATCGGGAAATGTACCCCTTTCCCCACTGTAGTGCAATCTTGGAATTTGTAGCAGGAGGTATTGTGGGGGTGCAGGGCGCTTGTCCCCTGCAAAACATTGGTTGGAAATCAATGGAATGCAAGGTACATGAGGTAATGTCGACAATGTCGAATATGGATATGTCGACATTACCGTTTTCATTTTGCTAAGGCGATGTTTTTATTTTTTTTCAGTATTTTTTTAAGTCATCACTTGACCAAGTGATTTTCAGAAATGTAATAGTAAACCCCTATCTCGATACAGTTGTATAATTAGCAGCTGTTTTGCAGGCCTCAATACAAATCACAAGTTAATTGTGTGTACAGCTTTCTAAAAAATGATAAGGGGTGGTACATCTCTTGAAATGATTACTATGACTCAGCAGATATGATAACTATTTGTGTAAGACCAAATATCCTGAAAAGTGTATGTAGTATGCTTCTTCACAATAAGGATAGTTTACACACCTGATTTGATGAACATTTCATCCAGCATCACGTGAACATGACACAAAGGGAATCCAACAGCAGATGTTTAAACCTTGCACATTACAGGAGCACTGGTAAACTATTGAATCAAGGTAACATGTTTGTATTACCCATCATCAGAATCATGTCAGTATGCAAAAAAGATGAGATGATGTGTATGTCCATCAGCTTAATAGATAACACACACATAAAGAGGGGTGGGAGTGAAGGGATGAATACGAGGAGCGATGAACATGCACATATGTTTGGTGTAATGCTACATTCAAGGACATGTTTTTGGTCTGTTCTAATTATTATGTTGCCATGCTCTGTAGCATAAAGTAACTGACATAGGGCTATAGAAGGGTTAGGAGAAGGACAACAGGATTATGACAAGCAGAACAAGGTTGGACAACTATGTGATAGTTGTGGAGATGGATGTCACTTCAAATACTCACTTTTAGCCAGTATTCAATATATCCTGTGACAACTGTGTCAAATTTTAAGATGTGGGTGATTAAACATGCCATACGCATATAACATCACACTAAGAAGTGATGTAAGATGCATTTGAATCGAATCCTTGATGCTATTGGAAAAAAATCTTCAGGTCAAGTGAATTATGTTAACGCTCCACAAAGGATTGTATTCTGTTATATTCAGCAGTCTAAAGAACTGTTATGGACTGTTTCAAGGTAGCGCCTTTAATCATCTTTAACTCTGTGTTCCTTTAGTGCAGCAAGTTTCAGCAGCACTGCATGTAGATAACCGGACTAGTACGGCCGATGGCAAAAACTCACCAGGCTTTGACACAGGACATATAGAGCCATATACTACTGCTCAGCATCGGTGCCAAACTGCATGCAAATGCTGTAGACAAAAAGATGAAGGCTTTTTTATGGCCCATTTCTGCCCACGTGTGTAGTGGGTGATTCTATTTTTTGACCGGATTAAAGGAGTGAAAATGAGTGTAATAGGACAGTGGTGAAATGGGGTGACAAGCAGAGGGAAGATCAAAGGTGGATGGTTGACAGGCTGAGATGCAGTGGTTGGTCTAACTCCCTATGCTGAAAGGCATTTGGTTTGCTGGCAGAAAGGTATGACATCAGAACAGTGTGTTTTCATTTAGAAAAAAAAAGGGATAAAAGGTAGGGGTGAGACCAAAAAGAAAAGAGATGATTAGAACCATTATGTGTCACATTCATGCTTTATTACAAAAAATACACTCTTATTACTATACTAGCTATGCAGCTTTCCCAATCCCAAAAAAAGGATTGTGAATTGTTACAAGTGACCCTTGGAATATGCTGATATTCCATTTATGTTTTTTAAAGATACTACAGATTAATTTAATAACATGGCATTAAAGCCAACATCGCTGCAATTAAAATTTAAAAATGATATTTTTTGAATGTGCATACATAGGTTACTTATGGGAATTAGATCTACATCATTTGAATACAGTATTGCACTAACATAGTTCAATTACCATGAGCTACAGAAGAAAGCATGCATGCTTGCTGTTACAGTTTAGTTCTGCATGCTTAAGTTGCTATTGATCTGGAGAATCCCAATATATTTAATACAATTATGTTCATTTGTGATGCATACATACCCCTTGCCTCTCTAAGTCTCTCCAATCTCTCAGAATGTGCTCCCTTGTTCGCTAATATTTCCTGTGCAGCTGTAAAATAAAGGACAGAAAAAGAGACATGAAAGCATTATGCATACCAGTCCTGACAATGTATACCAGTCCTGACTATGTATACCATTCCATATTATTTTTAGTTGCTTTGTCTGTATACTTACACAACTGTGGGATGTCAGCAGTTCTGAACTCATCCAGCTGCATTGGTCAAGTTGTGCCTGCTTATGTCATTTCAGGCCACTGTAATGACACCTGCACTGCTCCCTGGTATGCAGTATGCCAGTCTCACTGGAGGCAGCCTTGACTAGACTGTTCCAAGCCTCAGCCTTATACTGAGGCCCAGTATGGTCCCCCTACAGCAGGCTTCATATTTTGCACTTCACGAGAGTGCAACTAATATTTTTGACTCCTTCACACCCCACCTCTGTGCCATGAATTTGGCACTATCCTTCACATCTCCTGTCATGTCTTTAAAGGTCCTCCAACAATAGTACAAGTGATTTCCAGGCAAATTGTGGTATCACGTTTCATGACCAATGCGCAAACACACACAACCATGCCAACCATGTTTGCATGATGGTAAGCGAAGAAAAACATTAACAAATAATGAGGAAGGGAGTTTATGCAACAGCAAGCATAATGTGACATTTGCCATTAACTGTGTGCTGCTATACCTGGTCACACTATGTCCAATGGTCAACACTGAAATGCTAAATGACTTGGCTTTTAAGCCATGATTTTGGAGGGATCAATGGGATGAAATGGCACATAATTTGTTGGGATTTAATCACTGATAAAAGTAATTTGTACAAGGTGGGATTCAAACTTGTATAAAAAAAGAATGCATACATTTCGATATAGAGGATATTTCCTCATTTGCCACAGAATAAGTGTGTGGCAATACATAGCTATTAGTATTTAGTATTACCTTTATAATTACAGTTTTTTTTAAAAAACTACAGTGAGACACAAAAACTAAAAAGTGGATTGTGCTGGATTAGAACCCTGGCTCATTTGTACTCTAACCATGAAATCTTTGTACTTACACCTGGTTACACAGCAAACAATAGGGAGTAGGTGTATTTTGCCCACTCAGTACTATCCAGAATACTGATGACCTCTCCTCATCACTGAGCCTGTTTGCAGAAAAGAAGTCAAACCAAATTAAATCTTACACTATTTTTCCTTAAATAGTGAACCTGTTTGTGCACAGGTAGGCAAGGCTCAAATATAAAAGACAACAGTGAACATATATTACTTGTATATTTAATCATTATGAAAATTCCACAGTAACAATAACTACTGTGGGACTCTAACCCCATTTTACCCATCTTCTCTCATGTGTAGCTCAACAGATATACACCTTGTCCTACATAGGGGGTTGGGTATCAGGTGGAATTTTGCAGTCATTACCATCCATGTTGCTGACCACTGTGCAATGCTGCTGAGAGTGCCTGGTCTTCATAAGGCAACTGACATTAAAGTTTTAATTTTTAGGCAGTTAATGCTAAGCCATGCACCACACAAATGGTAAAGTCAAAAAAAGTGAAACAGCTGTGGATTTCAGCCATCAGACCACTGTACTTACAAAACACAGTTATAGTGGGTTATCTCTCTTTGCTACAGACAAAAGCTTTGTGACACTAGTCAAATCATATGCATACAAGCAATTCACATTTCATATCCAGTATTAACAGTTCATACACTTTTACATTTTCAGTTGGTTGTACAAGTGTAGTTAACATATTTAGTGCAATGAGTGATCGTACAGCCATTTATAAATATATTTGCAGAAATGTAGCTCAGTCTTCTCTTTGTACTTTGGTTAATTTTCCCTTAGCTCTACTTTACTGTCAGACATGCAGTCTGTAGTGCTTTTACTATAATTTTACTTTCAATGTGTAATAAAAATATGTAACAGTGGGCAACAGTTTTCATCAAAGGCAGGAGACGTGTGCTGTTATGGACAAAAATATAAAGGTGTGGTGTTTTTCTTTATTTAAAATTTCACTGAAGTTAGTTACACACTTCATAAGTGTATCTTCACTGATACACCCACTGCAGGGAAGGGTGTCTGAATTACTGTTGTGTTTTCCTTCTGTTTCACACTAATCATTCACAGTTGCAAGCCATTATCACCTAACAATGGTGTAGAGCCTACACTATGTTTACACATGCTACATGAAGTCAGAAGTTTGGAATTCAATAATTCTAATGAGTTCACACCTCATTTACATCTTCACAGTGCTCAACAAGTTAAATCTATACTATAAAAAGGTAACCGTGTGAGTAGTGAACCTGAAGGTGAGGAGACTTGTGTATTTGTACAAAACAGAAGATCGGTATTTGTTTGAAGGTTATTTTTCTGTAGAAAAGCCATTATTTTGCTATGGTATACTTTTATTACTCAAAGACATTTTAGATTTTGTAAATTGTTAGAAATGTATTTATATAGTGAGGAGAAAAATAAAGTTTTATTTGTATGCACTTCTTATACTTCACTGTTGGCATAGTCAGTTTTGGCAGGCATTTATATTTGTGAGATAGACATGTTATACTTTCAGCATAACTATGTTCATAACATTTGCTTTTCCAATTTCATATGTTATTAGAGAAAAATGTACTTTACTTGTCACTGACACTGGTATTATGCTTCTCAGATGGTCCAAGGAAACATCCACATGAGTGGCAGGTGTAGTAAAAATTGTCTGGCATTCATAATTTGACTTCTTTATTATTCAGCAATGGTAATTATCATCCAGTAACCAATGACATTACTTTTCACTCTTCGCTATGTGAATTTTGACAGAATGGGGGCCTCTACAGGCCATTACATTTTTTTGGGGGGAGTGTATGGGGGGTGCAACCTACCATTCCATTTTCCTAAATGAGAAGTATGTTTCAAGTGCTTTTCTGTTGAAAATGTGTAGACAGCCTGATAATTTTGAGGAAAACATACATACATACATTACTTATGTGATGTTCCTTGTTTGGTACAAACGTTAGTTTTGTGTACCTGGGGGTGGGCACCTGCTGTTCTGTTGTCCTGAATGAGAAGTGTGTTTCAACTGGCTTTCTGTTGAAAATGCATAGACAGTTTAAGTTTGTGGAAAACATATATTTTACGTATGGGTATTCCTTTGTTTGTACAAACCTTCGTTTGTGTAGGAGGCAGAGGTGGGGGAGATGGGTCTATATTATAACATCGAAGTTCTCTAACATCGAATGTTATAATATCAAACCTGTAATGTCGAACGCTGAAAACAGTGAAGGTGCAGGACATCTAATTCTTTCCCAGGGAAAGAATTCGGTGGGCCGTTGATGTGGCTTTGCTGTTTTCAGCATTCGATATGTTGGAGCGTTACAGGTCGGGTTCAGGTAAGTGTGCGATTGTGTGTAGGTTAGGGTTAGGGGGCATGTTAGGTGAGTTAGGGTTAGGGAGCGGGTCAGGTAAGTGTGATGTTGTGTGGATGTTAGTGTTAGGGCGCGGGGTCAGGTAAGTGTGGGATTGTGTGTAGGTTAGGGTTAGGGGGCGGGTTAGGTGAGTTAGGGTTAGGGCGCGGGTGAGGTGAGTGTGCGATAGTGACGGACCTTAGGGTTAGGGTTAGGTTAAGGTAAGTGGATAGCTAGTACTCTACATAAAGTTTAGTTTAGGTGTAGGATTTTAAATGTATGTGTGTGGATGGCTGTTTTTTGTGTGTGTTTGTGCTGTGTGTATGTTTCTCAGAATAGCGAATTTTTTCCCTGGGAAAAAAATTGCTATTCTGACTGTTCGATGTTTTCACACTTTGGTGTTTAGGGTTCGATATAATAACATTCAATGTTAGAGTACTTCGATGTTATGATATAGACCCGGGTGAGACACTTAACATTCTGTTGTACTAGTGAAGAAATACATTACTTATGTGATATTAATGTGTTTTATCCTTCTCTGTTTTACATCACAAAGGATTATACCACCCAACCCTACAAATCCATGAAAAAACATTTTCCTTGACACTGAGAATGAGGTCATCATCCAGGCTCTGAGGCAGCATGGAGCCTTCCTACTTGAGAGGGACCATGGGTGATATGGTTAACAGAAGGTAGATTTGGAACCAGTTAATTGCAGATGTGAATGCAATTGGTGGTTGCGCCCACAGATATGATCAGGTGCAGTATAGGGCCACTGATATGATTTCATCAGCACAGAGAAGTACAGCTACAGCTGCAGTTGCCCAAGAACAACTAGTTCCATGGGTGGTCTTGCTACTGAGCCAACACTGACACCAAATGAGGAGCTCCTGTCCACTATCAGAGATCCTGACAGTTCAGGGGAGCCTGCACATTCTGTGCTTGATGTCAGTGCTCATGTGGCTGTGAGACTATATGTCCCAGGAGCAGATTTCAGGTAAGCTTATATACAGAAACATTATATTGGCTTGCAGCCTAAAACATAATTTGGCTGCTCCTGCTTGTGATACATGTTTTCTCTATCTGTACCTATTGATGTCATATAGTTATACAAGACAGTTGTTCAGTAGACATCAGTGTGGGTGGACGGCTCAGATAAGTTTCAGTTAGCGCTATTTCTTACTGGGCATATAGATGATTGTGTATTCACTGTCTCTGTGTTATTCTCATTGTGATGATTGATTGCCGTCCTTTCATTGCTTAATTTCTTCCAGGCTCATCCTCCCTGCAAAGTGTTGAGGCATCTGCACATGGTAAGCAATTTTATTACTTTTGTTCTTACTAAGCATTATTTAGATATATATTATCTCTATGTGTGAGATGTGTATAGTGAATGCCTCTATTGCTGTAGCATTTGCAATTGTACAAACCATATTACTTTTTGTTCAGATATTTTGGGTTAATATTTATGGAAGTAGTAATTTCATTCTTGTGTTTCTTCTTTATTATCACATGTGATCCTGACAGTGGAAGTGTAGGCCTGCTACCACCTGATGCTGGAGTATCGGTAGGCTATGATGATGATGGTGCTCAAATGGAGGCAGAATTGGAGAGGTCAGATGTTGAATCTGACACTGAGGTTTTGATTCACACATCCCCTGGATTTCCTTCAGACACAGTGATTATGCCTATGCATAATCACTTCACTGAACTCTCAGATAGCGGACAGGTTGAGGTTGATGCTGTTGATCAGGATAATGTGGTTACTGCCGCTTCAGTGTCAGTTGACTCTTGACATAGCCAACATGTGGCTGAGGTGTCACTTAGGAGGGCTGGTAGGGATGATCAGAGAAGGTCTGTTGTCTGCCTTCTTCCTGATGCTGGTGTGTCATAATGTGCCACTCAATGTATGTTTAGGGCCATCATGGAGGCACAGAAACATTCCACTAGCACCTCTGAGGACATGCTTAGGGTTCTAGATGTGGCACAAGCTGGCATGCATGACTGCTTCCACTGTGTGGCTGATTCAGTGCATCAGATGAATGCCGCAATGGAATGGTCAGTGTCTGTGATGGAACATTTGCTGGGAAGGGGACAGTATCCATGTGGCTGAAGGGCTGCAACTTCATCTGGTGTTAGCCAACATGGCTGTGTGTATCTGATCCCACTGCTCTGTCAGTGTTTGAGATGTCCACACCCAGATGTGGTAGGCTGAAGGGTCGTGGACCTGGAAGTAGGTTTGAGGAAATCTCATCCATTAGACATCGCTCACATTCAAGTAGCACCATCACATCTGATCATGGGCAAGGGCATGCCAGTTCAACTCCTGGCAGAGCCAGTTCTCTCAGTTGAGGCTGACAACAACGAACCTCAACCATGCATGGCTCACACATGCCTGACATGCCATGACATAGTGCTAGCCAGAGCTTGGTTGTGTTCATGCAGACACTCACAAACATACATTTCACATTGAGTGTTCATACAGACACACACACACACACACACACACACACACACACACACACACACACACAGACACACAGACACACACACACACACACACACACACACACACACACACACACACACACACACACACACACACACACACAAACACACACACCAGCTACATGAGACATTAATGAGGATTACAGGTCATTCTGTCTCAGTGGCCATTTGATATTAAC
Organism: Protopterus annectens; assembly: GCF_019279795.1. Taxonomy (NCBI): domain Eukaryota; kingdom Metazoa; phylum Chordata; order Ceratodontiformes; family Protopteridae; genus Protopterus; species Protopterus annectens. The sequence goes on along the minus strand of NC_056748.1, from coordinate 541,030,073 downwards.
TACATTTCTGCCTCCCTGTGTTTCTTACTCAGACACACACTCACTCTTTTGGTGTCATCCTTGACCTCACACCCCCCCCTCCAACCTCCATCTTGTGCAAATGCTGATAACTGTGCCATCACCTTGTTTCTATCTTTTTGATTTGGGGATATATATATATATATATATATATACACATATATATATATATGTATATATATTCTGATGCACAAGGTAAATAGCTAACTGAGTCCTTAAGATATTTATCTGCGCTATTTGGACATTATTTCTGATGTATTACAACATTTTAGTGTCATAATCCCTACCTTGAAATCATTGATATAGCAGTCATGCTTATGTCGGGATAAGTAGTTTGGACTGCTTTTTCTATACTGGGTATTTAGATGTATGAGTCATGTTAGCTGATAAACTGCATAAATATATATTACATAAAAGTCAATCATGTCACAAATTGATGTCATTGCTGGACAACTCACACAAACTCTACTTAGGTACATTTTTAAGTAGCAGTATGCAGGTATCTGCCATTCATTCAGTCATTCATTCATGTTTTTACACATTTCTTTTACAGGTTCAACATTTACCTTGATAGTCCTGCAGTAACAAATGCTGTCATTCGGGCTGACTCTGTCTGTTGCTAGCAGTACACATTCATTACATGGGTAACTAAAGGTTGTGAGCATTGCCTGGCATCAGTATATATGTGTATAGAATGAAAGCTGTACCCCTTAGGTCAGCATGCATGCTGTCTATTGCCTCTTGGTAAAGGCAAGGTCATATTGTGCACATCTACATATACCTACACCCACAGCAGCTGGCGGTTCTCGCTCTGACTCTTCACCTGTATGTTGATGTGGTGGCCTTACCAGTGGTGATGGAACATTTGCTCCTCGCCCTTGGTGTTCCTATTGCAGCTGTTTCCACAGGATGATATTGTGTAGTTTAGCACAGAGTGTGATAATTTTGGCACAAGTACTGGGATCTTACTGCACAGCACCCCTTGATGTATCTAGGCATTGAAACCATGACTTCAGAAGCCCAAAAACATGCTCTATGATATTTCTTGCTTGATATGTAACTCATAATAGCATTCCTATATGGGAATTTGTGCATTTCTGATGAGCATCATCAGTCATGGTTTGAGTGCATCCCCTTGATTCCCCATTAAGAAGCCTTGTGGGATATCACCCTTGAAAACCTGTGGTAGAGTTGTGAGTTGTGCCAGATATAGGAGTTGTGGTAACTGCCAGGGTTTCAACACACACACATTCAGAATGATTCCCTTAGCATTATACATGACCTGGCAGTTAATGGAGTGGAACCCCTTTCTGATGAGCTATACAATTTTCTGTTCTCCAAGTGGTGCTTTGATCTCAATGTCCATGCAGTCTATGTTACCCAAGACTTCAGGAAAGTATGCTATGGGATAGAAATCCTGTATAGTTCTAGTTCTGTCCTTAGGGGTATGGGGGATATATATGCAGTCACTGGCATGCTGTAGCATATCATTCAGGAATTGGTGTAGGATCCTGGATGGCAATGCCTGTGGCACTCCCAGCAGGTCCCCTGTGTGTCTCAGAATATTAACTACGGGAACATTTCAGAGTCCTACACATACCTTGGTCTTCATAGGTATTGGTCCACCTCAGTTTGCTCTTGGTCTCAGTTGAGAATGGCAGAGGTTGCAGAGTTCCTGGGATGTGTCTCTAACCTCCCGATAGTGCCCTACTATTTCCACCTCAAACAAAAAAGTTAAACAGGGTCTAAATACCCCTCTTCTCCTTGCCCGAGGTCTATCATCAGCAGCTTCATAGACTTGCGCCCATTGCACATACAAATGCAGAAGAGCAGCAGCCCCTAACAGTCTTTCCCTCCAGTGTAGTTTCTGTGGTTGTAGTCCAATAGGTTTTGGAATACAAGGCAAATGGCTACACTAAGTGTAAATGATTGCTTTATAGCTTGTTAAATAGCCCATCTATCTTGGATTGGTTGATTAGCATACAGTTCAGCTGCTTATGCAGTAGTTAGCATGCCAGGATGTTTACCCTGTTTGTGCAGCTCTACACACTGTGTAGAGCCACTTACTGAATACAAATCAGCATGCTATCATGTGCGTATGACTTTAGCGAGCTGTGGAGGGTTTATTGAATCCTGCCCAATATGTTTCCAATCTAAGGGATGAAGTAAAGAGATCAGAGAGGATAGACTTAATGAAATTCAGCCTACGGTGGTCAGTTTATTATTTACTTACTTGCTTATTATTATACTTACTTATACTTGCTTATTTATTGTTTTAACTGTGTAATGCACTGATCCTAAATGGATTTAGTTCAGACATCATACAAACTTAATTGAGGAAAACAGTTTATAAATAATTTGATCAGAAAACATTATTTGGATGCACATTAATAAGAGGTTTAAAAAGCTAACTGTACACAAGAGATGTTAGATCAAGTAATGTGTGCATGATAGGAACATATTATTTACAAACTTGCTTGAAAGCAGTTCAAAAGTGTAACTGTCCATAGTTTCTTACTAGTTAATGAATGACGTATGCAGGTCAAGGGAAACCTCTGTTGAGAGAATACTGATAATAGCATAAGTAAAATGACACTACTGGCAGATATGTGTTCAAAAGTAGTTATCTATGGAGTGAATGGACAGTAAGGCAGAGGAATAAAAGAGCGGGATGATTTTCAGGTCAGTCAAAAGCTACAAACTGCCCTCTGGTGGGGAGATTAAGTGCTTACAGGGGCAATAAGAAATGCTTCCAAAGTCAGTGGGAGTAAAGTACTGATGATTGGCTGATTATATAGCTGAGAACTAGGCAGAGCAGCAGCAGAATTTACCCTGGTCTGTGAGGTACTGTAGCAGCTGTGACTTTAACTGCATAAACTCTAATAGCTGGTGTATGGATGAGAGAAAGACAGTTTCAGGTTTTCAAAGCTAGTGTCAAGGAGAAGTCAAAGCTGTTACAGCACTTACTCCGAGGATGTCTCACTGCAGGGGATTCACTTGCACCTCACCAGAGGTAGTAGCAGAAAAGCACTGGAGATGGCATGCCTTCAAAATACAGGTACAAGCTGAGTTTCAGAAGTCCAGACAACAGGGAGGTTAACAGCGGCTCTCTCCATGACATAACTGGTTGTTGTTGTTGTATCTTTCGGCTTTTCCTGGTTAAGGGTCGCCACAGCGGAACTCCGGTCCGCTAATGATTGGCAGTAGATTTTTACATACCGGCTTGCCAGGCCTGATGCACAACCTTCAACGAAGGTACGCCCATTCACTCATGTGTCCACACAGAAGACGCTTTAGCTGAGAATCGAACAGGATAACGTCTTACTGTGAGGTGACAATGTTACCGCAGCACCACCAGCTTAGCTTTTTGAGGAATGCTGTAGTGATGTTCTCAGCAAGGAAAAATGTTATGACGTCAAAAGTATTTTGTTGGACAATTTTTCTTTGCAATACTGCTGGTATTATGACAGGATATATTTCAGCTAAGATAACAGCGTGCCATTGTACTGTAGCTTTAGATGATAGGGAGTGTGAGATTTCACAGATGTTTGCTTGTTTTGGTCTGTTGCTGTAAGTGAAAGCAAAAATGCACTGAGAAAGTCAAACACCAGGGTACATGAAGTGGGTGGTGTCATCCATATTTGGTGAATGTTGTAAAGCCACAAAGAATATAGAAGACCAATTGAGCAATGTGATATGGCAATTCATCAACTGAAAACAATGTTGCTGGAGATCATGAGGCTGGCCACTGAATGGGGAAATGTTATATATATAAACATATATATATATATATATATATATATATATATATATATATATATATATATATATATATAAACAAGTCAGGAAAGAGTTATTTAGATGACAGACAGTGTAAAAATGTCCTTTCTCTCCTGAACTGATATGAAATTTTGCTTATTATATGCAGAAGATGGCTTTATTTTTTTTTTCACTCACTTGACCACTGTTGTAGAACTATGGTCCATACTGACCATACTTCTAACCATAGTGTCACCTAGTGAAATGTATACTGGGGGATGCACTGAATGGTGTGACCCTGTTTCTGCTTGTACAGTAGGTGGCGTATGCTTCAAAAACTAATAACTATTTAAAACAGAACAAATGTGGACTAAGAAACACAGAACCAACTGCAGTGTAAACAATAATGGATTTTTATTCTATTCAAAATTATTTGAGCACTTTCATCAGGAATATATCACAGACTTCATCAGAAATTGAGCATTTAAAAAAAACACCATTAAATACCCCTCCAAATGTCATCACATGACTTAAACAACCAATCAACATTTAAAAAAGCATAATGTTGAATAAAACAAGCATTATAGCCAAAGTATATTCTTAAACAAACAGTTATGAATAATGGTATTATATAAAGTAAATACAGAACAAACAACAAATGCTTTTGTACATCAAATACTTTCATACTACATAAGATTGTAATCTCAAAGCACTAACTATGGAAACTTTATCATTAAGACCAGGATAAATATAGGCATTCAATCTAATCTCCAACTTCAGTGCCTTAAATTCAATTAAATCATTCCATGGCTCCCCTAGGGTTCTTATAGATCATATCAATCCCGCGAAACCAAAACTGTGCCCAGTGCAATTGATAACATGCTTCGCAAGTGAATTATTTTTATTAAGCTTCATAATGACTAGGACATGCTCATAAATGTTTTTTAAATTTTCTTTGGGTTTTACCCACACAAAAACACTTACATTGGTTGCAAAGTGCTATATAAATAATGCCAACAGGATTACAATTGCAATGAAAACTAGTTTTAATTAAAACTCCATTCACTTTCACCTCATCTTTGACTAACATATATTTGCATTGATTACAAAAACACATCTAAAAGTCCCCCTTTTTTAGAATAAGATGAATGACCATCATCATTAATCACCTCTAAAAACTGTTTAAAATATCTACCTTTTCTGAAGATGAGACAGGGAGCATTGCCTATGATTTCCACATAATCTTCAAAATCTCATATATATGGGTATGATCGACAGTGTATGTTCTGACAAAAGAAAGGGAAAAATCCTTATCTCTACTCACCCTGTTACATAAAAAATTCAAATCATCATGCTCATCCAGTCTATGTAAGGGCCCCTATTGGCCTCCTTGCCTTTTATGAATAACCTCAGACAAAACTTTTTGTACCATAATATGGGGGTAACCCTGAGAATCAAACACGTCAACTAAAACCAGGGCTTCAGACTGGAAGATGTCATCCTCTGTAACCATCCTAGTTAACCGCATGAATTGTCCCTTAATAACCCCCTTTCTTTTGATGTTCAATGTGATTACTATTATAATGTAAAAGACTATTTAAATAAGTAGACTTCCTATAAATGTTACTTACTAATTTCTTATTTATTTCTTATTTAACATTTGTTTACCGGGAAAGTCCAACTTGGGACAAAGACAATTTTCAGTGGAGGCCCAGGGAGAAATGCATGTTTTTGCAATGTGGGAGGAAACCCACATGAATACAGGGAGGACATGCAGACTCTGAACAGAAGGCACCCCAGCCAAGAGTTAAATCAGAAAACCTCATACTGAGAGGCAACAACACAACTGCTGTGCTACTGCAATGTCATTAATTGCAAATCTGCACCTTATTAATTGTATCTTTTGAAATATGTACATCCAAATAAGAAATATCTGTATAGCTATGCACTAAAGTGAATCTTAAAAAGGATGCCGTTTGGTTTAAATAACCAATAAAAGAATCAAACTCTTCCATGTAAATTTTCCAGATGATAAACCCATCATCCAAGAACTGAACATACATTTCCCAGGCCAGTGGGTTAAACATACCAAACACATATTTCTTTTCTCCCTGTAGCATGATAACCTTAGAAAAACTGCCCCTATAGCAATGTCCTTTTTTTGTAAGAAATAATGCCCACCTAATACTCAAAATTGTTTTTTAACACTAGATCCATTAAATTATCTAAAACATTGATCTCATTGTTAGTAAATTTAGTAGACTCTACTAGAAAATCATGGAACCAACATAAACTAATATTGTGCGGTATAACATTAAAAGGATTTATAACATCCACTGTTTCAAAAATCAAATTCTCACAGAATCTCACCTTTTTAAGTTTTAAAAGAAAGTCCCAGGAATCCTTGAAAATAGGCTCCAACCCTTCCAAAACATTTTTTAACTTTAAACCAATGAGTTTATCAAGGGGGTGTGTTTTTAATTTTTATGCATTAATGATATACATCATGACTGGGGTCTTTCAAATCTTTATGAATCTTAGGGAAGAGAAAAACTGAGGGCACAACAGGCAATTTAACATGTAAAAAATTGCATTGGTCATCATTAATTTGCTCCTGATCTAACATATCTTTTAATAACCAATCAATCAGTGAAGAAATATGTACATAATTCAAAGAAGTTTCTTTGTATAAATCACAATCAAATAAAAAATCATTAATTCTGCTCAAATTTTTAATATCTTTACTAATCAACTCTATACCTCCTGTCCTCAGTCATTTTTAGTGCAATACGCAGATGACTCTGCTGTCATCACCACAGCCAGCTCTCCCTCTAAGCTCTTCTCAGCTACTCAGGCATCTATTAACTTAATTGAAACATGGCTCTCCAACAACCAGCTCATTCTTAACCTTAAAAAAAAAGTTGTAACGCTTCCTACCGAAAATGTTCCTTCTCCATACAGTCCCTTAATAACACTCCCATTCAGGTAGAATCCAGCACTAAGCTCTTAGGTGGAATCATCAATGATCATCTTAAATTTGACTTCATAGATTCATAGATTCATAGATTAGTACTAGGCTAACTGCCATTGTGGGCCATTTTAAACCTAGCCATTTTTATCCCATGACAGAATCAATCCCTGCACCTTGTGTTTGTAAAACACCTTAACCATTATGCCAACCTCCCCCCTCTTACATGTTAATAACTGTATCAATACGACTCATTCAAAACTAGGGCTCCTTTACTGTAACAAGACATTCCTTACCACTGAAGCCAAGATTACTCTCTCTCTTACCTACTTTCTACCCAGTCTAACGTACAATTCTCAAATTCTCACAAATCTTAACTCAGCACTCCTGACCAAACTCAAATCTCCCTACAACAAGGTTGCTAGATTTGCTGCCCAACAAACCTACAAATCCCATCACTGTCTCTCTCTAACACACCTAAACTGGCTTGAATTACCCCACCAGCTTCTTCTCTCTCAGTCCAGATCACCAATTCTATGCTATACCAGCCTTCCTACTGCTCAGCACTATCCCCTCTCATCTCCCATTATTCTCCCTCCAGATCTCTTCGAAGTTCTAACCAAGACCTACTACAAATCTACAAACCCAAGTCTAAAGTTGGACACAACATGTACAACTATCACCCTCCAAAACAATTTAAGACAGCCACCAAAGAGCACTTTTAAAGTCACTGGTTCTGGCACTGCATTCTGCCTCCTTAAACACCCCCTACTTCTCATACCTTAATCTACTTTCTGCCCTTAACTCACTCTTCTCACAAGCTCTCTCTAATCTTCCATGACTACTCTTTCTACTGTCTTCTAAAATCTATTAAGTAAATTGCCCCAGAGAAACATTCTATTGTAATTGTCTTGTCTTCATGCAACTACATTATGATAAAACTGGGTTTTTGTAACCACTTACCCCAAAAAATTATATTCATCTTACTAACATATTTATTTTTATACATCTTGAAATATACTCCTGATTATTGACACTGTATAACATTGTATTGCTACTTAATGCCTTGTAATAATCCTGTAACATTGCTGTTCAATGCTAATTTATAATGAAAATTGTATAATATGTTGGAGCTTTTCTCCCCGGGCCTCTGCTGAAAAAGGGCTCTTCAGCTCAGTCAGACAATCCTGGCCAACAAATGTAAAATAAATAAATAAAATAAATAGTCTGTATTATTCATGATGACTAGCCCCTGTCTTGTCTGGTTTCGTTACCCTTATTTTCTTGTCCTGGCTTAATTTCCTGAAGAGTTCATATTTGGTGTCTAAAAGATTACCCATCTTATTGCCAGGATTGGCTTGGAAAAAAGCCCTAAATTAAAAAAAAAACACCTCGGGCATAGCAAGGGGGGAGGGGGATGTACTGCTTTTACAAAAACGATTAGGAACAAATGTCATGGTTTTATTATTAAACAATAGTTTTAAACACAATTAAAACTTTAAGGTCAATAATCAAATCATCAATTCTAGACCTCATAGCAGGAAAAAATGTAAAACCTTTCACATTAATTCATCATGTACAGTACCATAACTTTTGTCAGTATAATTGTAAACTTTAAAGTCATCTTTTTTGTTTGAAGATATAATCGGGCCAAAGTCATCACCAACCAAACAGTTCAGTCTCATCAGCAAAAGGAAACAGACTCAATTCCTTGTATTGCAATAAACCATATTCCCTATGTTCCATTTTCAATGGGATCCATTCTCTGTCCTGGATTGGTTCTGCTGCACCTGCTGATGTTTTAATTTTTTTGTATCCTCTCTGATCACCTTGGAAGGTTCTGATCTAAAGGGGGAAGCTCCTCATCAGCTACATCATTAGAATACTGCACATCAGTGGTTAAAAAACATTCATTATGGTGAAGGCCAGCCAATACACTAGGCTTTGGATAAGCAAGACCTTTCATAGTATCTAGTCTGTCCCATTCAAACTTTCTTTCTTTCCTGGCTTTAATAGCCAAGACTGTCTTATCAATTGCACAAAATATATTATTGTATCTGTCCCTATGGTTATCAAATAAATAATTAAGGATAACATCTTCCAAACCCGTAGCTTCCTCCATTAATAAATCAATTGTCTTCTGATCGTGCTTAACTAGCACCTCTAACAACTCACACCCTACCAATCAAATAGGTCAAGAAGTTCACAATGCAGAGGGGAATTAGTAATCAGCCCGTTAGGAAACTTCCAATGTCAAAGACCCTTTGGTACCCTACTACACATTAATGCATTCACGAAAGTAGTTGTTCTCAATTTGAAGCTTTCTAATTTTCATTACCTTACTTTCTAAGGTATCAATGGATTGCTGAAGGGGACCAAATTCTCTGGAAGGACTGCAGTTAAAATATAATGTTTGATTCAACCAAGATATCATGCTCAAAGTGCTCTCATTAATAGTACAATTCTGTTTGTTACAATATCTTTGTATTCCTGATGAACCATTAGTACGTAAATTATATTTATCATTATTAACTGGCCTTTTCCCTGAAGAAATAGTGGAAGACTGAGTACAAGCAATATCATCCCTGTTCGCATGAGCAGCCAGGTCCTAAACCTGTGGAGACATTGGCTGAACAAGCTGAGTAAACAAACTTATGTTGGCTGCAAACTCTTCAGGTGTACACAGCAGTTGGAAACTTAGTCCAGCATTCACAGCTGAAAGAGACATCTTAACAAACTAAGAACTGACACAGAAGAACTATTAAAAACAGTATGAATGCAGACTAAGAAACATGGAACCAACCACAGTTTAAAAAATGACGGATTTTATTCTATTCAAAATTATTTGAGCGCTTTCATCAGGAACATATCACAGACTTCATCAGAAATTGAACATTTTAAAAAATATACAATTAAATACCCCTCCAAACTTCATCACATGACTTAAACAACCAATCAACATTTAAAAAAGCATAATGTTGAATAAAACAACCATTATAGCCAAAATACATTCTTAAAGAAACAACTATGAATAAAGGTATTATGTAAAGTAAACACAAAATAAACAACAAATACATTTGCACATCACATACTTTCACACTACATAAGATCGTAATCTCAAAACATTAGCTATGGAAACATTATCATTAAGACCAGGATAAATATAGGCATTAGATCTAATCTGCCACTTCAGTTCCTTAGATTCAATTAAATCATTCCATGCCTCCCCCAGGGTTCTTATTGACCATATCAATCCCATGAAACCAAAACTGTGCCCAGAGCAATTGATAGTATGCTTAACAAGTGAATTATTATTATTATTGTTAAGCTTCTTAATGTCTAGGACATGCTCATAAGTACATTCTTTAAATGTTCTTTGGGCTTTACCCACATAAAAATACTTACATTGGTTGTAAAGTGCTATATAAATAATGCCAACAGAATTACATCTAAAAATCCCTAATCTAAAAAAGCGGTGGTTTATGATGATGGTTATTTATCTTCTTCTAAAAAAGAGGACATTTAGATATGTTTTGTGTAATTAATGTAAATATATTTTAGTCAAAGATGAGGTGAAGGTGAATGGGGTTTTAATTAAAACTAGTATTCACTGTGATTTCATTTTGTTGGCATGTTATTGGATGTTATCAATTTCTCTGGGCACAGTTTTGGTTTTGTGGGGATAGATATAGTCAGTAAAAATCCCGGGGGGTGGTGGAATGATTTAGTTGAATTTAAGGAACTGAAGTGGCAGATTGATTGAATGCCTATATTTATCCTGGTCTTAACGATAATGTTTCCATAGCTAGTGTTTTGAGATTATGATCTTATGTAGTGTGAAAGTATTTGATGTACAAATTTGTTTGTTGTTTGTTTTGTATTTACTTTACATGATACCTTTATTAGCAGCTGTTTCTTTAAGAATGTATTTTGGCTATAATGGTTGTTTTATTCAACATTATGCTTTTTAAATGCTGATTGGTTGTTTAAGTCATGTGATAACGTTTAGAGGGGTATTTAATTGTGTATTTTTTAAATGTTTAATTTCTGATGAAGTCTGTGATATATTCCTGATGAAAGTGCTTAAATAATTTTGAACAGAATAAAAATCCATTATTTTTTACACTGCAGTTGGTTCCATGTTTCTTAGGTGGTGCATGCTCCCCATTGGATAATGGTATGGAGTGGACCTCCTGGGTCACTTGCAACAAGGTTTGGTAGCTGGTGAGGACTGAGGTATACTGGACACTGTATAATCACAATGGCACCTTGGATTACCCCTTCATGCAGCTAGCAGAGTTCTATTATCCAGACAGTAATGTCCATTGAAATATGAAGAGTGGAGCCCACTCATGATGTTAACCACAGAGATGACTGACTCCTGGGTAGGTTCCCTTCTGGACCAGCATGACACACCTTCCTCATCCCCCATCCCCCATCACTGTGTCCCTTTCCTTGTGTCCTTCTCGTCACTACTTGTCTGCCTTCTATTGGTCTGCATCTTATCACAGTTATCATGCTTTTGTGTCACTTCCTCCCTTGTCAGTCTCTGTCTGCATTATGTTTTACAGCTTGCATATCTGCAACATGTTACTTCCCCATACATTTCTTTTTAAAATAAATGGAACCCATCCCACAGAAAAATGCATATCCTTCTTCTGCTGCATCAAACAACTTTTTCCTTCCCTTCCTTAAATGTGTTCTTTATATGAGCTCCAGTCTGTGTCCATATTGCAGCTATGCAGTACTTTGTTGAACATGTGAATGCACAAAGAACTAGGCATGCTACTTGCATGCCGAGTTCTCTGGGTCACATGACCAACAGCAGCAAGGTCCACTTACATGCACGGTGACTCTTGTTTTTGCAACTGTGAGGCAACATTATGGAGCAGAATCTCAAGCATGTCCACACTTTGTTGTCACTAAAACATACTTAAAATCCATTAGGCTGCATTGTGCGCTTTCTTTACCACACTGCATCCAATAGTGCATTTGCATTATGCTTCTCTCTCAACAACCACAATGTACCTGAAAAAGCTGTTTATGTCCACTTTTCCTTATGGATTCTCCATTCAGATTCCATAGAGCTGCCAGAGTTCTCCAGGTACTCCCTGTATTAATTTTAGGGTGCCTCAAGATGTATGGTTGACAATAAATGTTTGGAATTCAGTTGTTGTGGCCAGTGGTTCTTTTGTGGATACTGTTGTACTCTTGGTAACTGTGTTTGGTGTGTTGTCGTTGACGTACCCTGGAACATGGAAATTCTGGATGCCAGTGGTGAGGTAGTGGAACTTCTACACAAAATCAACCAGCAGTTTGTGGAGCATATGGCTCAAATTAAAGCTTTAATGGACAAACAGCATAATGAGGGGGGAAGAAGAATTTTTGGAAGCTCGGGCTAGCCACTTACCCAACCCATGCAAATTAATCAGACTCAGTCACCTGTACCATCTAGTTTAGTGGGGGACAATGAATCCAGTTCGGTCAATGCTAATTCTGTTAATGTTGGAAGTTCTACAGCAATGAATGGTGAGCAGTAGAAGTTAAATAATTTCAACTTTCTTATTGAAAATGACCACAGCTCTACTCCTGTGAATGTGCCCAATCAGTCTCTGACTGATAGAATTAAAACTTTTGATAAAACTGTTCAGCTTTAAGAAACTGCAGCTGGAGAACAGTTATCTTGAGAGAAATGTTGAACTGGGTCAGGTGCCCTGAGGTCTGTGCTTTTGGAAGTATCCCAATGGTGCAGAGGGGAATCAGGAAATGCTGAATGAGGTGCACAAACTATTTGATTATGTAGGAGTGGAGCTTATGAAAATAATGATAAAATACAACAGTCATACAATTGAGCAGTTAGCTAGTGAGCTGGAGCAACAAAATGAGTTTATCAAGAAGAACCTGCTCTTTGAGCATTATCAGTCCAATTATAACAATATAGTTGTAATATTTTCCAGCGAAAAGTAAACAAATTAAAAAGGGACAGTGATGAATATATTAAAGGCAAGGCGTATCCTTTCTCAGCTGGTTGGCATGGTAACGAAATGAGTTCAGCCAATCAGGAAACTGAACCAAACAAGGAAGTGACATCGCTGCCGAGCAGTTATCAGCAGCAGCAAATGGATTCCCCTTTAGATGGCAGCCCCAGGAGATCCGAGAGACTGAAAGAGAAGGGGCAAGGTGTATATCCAATGGGGAATGATGCCAAGGAGATTTGTGGATCAGGGAGGGAGGCCGAACGAACGCAAATATCAGCGTAAGCAGAATTATCGGTTGAGGAGATTTCAATGGGCTCCCTGGGTGAAGTAAGTTTATATTTTGAAGTTGAGCCCATGAAAAGCATTGATTATGGACATGTTAATGAATATACTGATGGTGGGGGTGTAAACGAAGATAACTTAAGTGAAGATGAACTTAATGATATGGACGTTGTTTTCATTAACAAAGGACATATTGCTGAATGTAGCAATGTACAAAGTGATAACAGTGATGTTTTTAATGTAAATACGCAGGTCAAATTTGATATTTTAATTGATGTGTTATTAGACATGGAAAACAAGGGTGGTAAGAACAACCCTGACATTGTCATTAATACACTGGGTGATTATAAGATATACAATTACTCCAAAGGGTTATTGGGGGTTATGCATGCTGATTTGTTATCTAAAGGCTTTACCTTTGTGCCAGGTAGACGTAGGGTTTTGTCTGATACTTTGATTAACTTAAAGTTGTTCACACGGAAGATGAACCTAAAAATGTGGTTTAAAAGTGGAGCTACAGAAGCACATGGGCAAGGTTTAAAAAGGCCTAGCAGTTTCAATCACCCTGCCAATAATGTGGCAGCTATATACGAGAGGGCATGTGAAATTGACATTAGGGAGGGGTTTAAGGCTAAACAAAGGAACTGTAAAAGCAACTTGCCCATGGAGGAGAGAGGGTGTTAGCTGAAATTGCCCTTGATAAAAACATACGCATAATGAAACCTGACAAGGGAAATGGGGCAGTGATAATGGACAAAAATTATTGTTTTGACAGTATGACACTGCTTTTGATGGATGAAACTTATAGTTAAAGCAATATTAATGAAATTCACATTACTTAGAAAAAAATGGACTTGTTGCTGGATGACATGTTATATCAGGGACAGATTAACGAAAATGAACACAGGTATTTGAAAAATGAATATCCCATGGTTTCCAATATATTTGGAATAGCAAAAATAGACAAGGGATTGGAAAATTTAAAGTTTAGGCCTATAGTGGATGGAAAGCATGCCAAGACTTCTTTTATTAGCAAATACCTTGATTACCACATACAAAAAGGGCTGGGGTGATTTCTTATATTACAAAGGATTCATGGCATTTTTTAGAAAAATGAAGTAACACAATTATCGCTAATGACACAATTTTGGTTACTATGAATGTGTGTAATTTATTTTCTGTGATACCCCATGAAGTAGGGTTAGAATGGCTGGAACAACAGTTAAACAAAAAACAGTTATTTGACCAAGATCAGATCAGTATTTTTATTATGTTAATTTAGGCTGTGTTGAATAATAATTTCTTGCATTTTGAGGGACAGTTTTACAAACAGCTGACTGGTGTGCCTATGGGGGCTGCATGTGCACCCATATATGCCAACTATGTTATGTCATACTGGGAACAGGAATACATATTCCCTAGTAAATTTATGGCCCATATTAAGCATTACACAAGATTCCTGGACGATATTTTTATGGTTTGGGAAGGACCAGAGGACAAGTTGAAAAAATTATTTTCATATATTAACTAGACGGTGACATTTTTCAAATTCACTCATGAATATAGCTCCGAGATGATATCTTATTTAGATGTGAGCTTAAGGATTGACAAAAGGAATAAGTATTTGGTATCAGGGATACATAGAAAAGCTACCTTTTCAAATTATTATTTGGATTTTCATAGCTGGCACCCTTACCACCAAAAAAAGTCTATAGTAAAAAGACAATTGGTAAGGGCAGCCAGGATGGTCATTAATGAGTTGGAGTTTCTTAGTGAAACAGATTATATAATTGGTTTATTCATAAAAAAAGGTTATCCTGAACCCTTATCTACATAGGTTAAAGAAGAGATTATAAGGAAAAGAAATGAAAGCTTTTAGAGAGCCATTCTAACAGGATCCACAGTAAAGGTAATGGACAGGAGTGGAAAAAGGCATAAGGGGCAAGACCTTGATGAAATCGTAAAGGAAGGTAGTTTGATGTTTATTACCACATTTAATCAAGCTGTGGAATGGGTCACCCAAGTTATTCAGAAAAACTGGGGGGTGTTGCAGTTGGATAGGGAAGTTGAACACAAATTGGGAAGGGCCCCGAGATTTGTCTTTAGGAAGGATAGGGCCTTTAAGGACATTTTGGAGATGAGTAGTCAGATGAGATCCCATTGTACCAATAGGGCAATAGGCAATTTTAAATGTGGAAGATGTGCAATATGTAAATGCATCATGGAAACTGAAAGTAGGTTATACATTAATAGGACTAGGTTGCAATTTTATGGGCACTTTAATTGGTCAAGCCAAAACGTAGTTTATATGGCTAAATGTGAACACTGCCTAGCATTTTATTTGGAAAGAACAGTAGGTGTTTTAAAGATAGGGTGTACAAGCATTTATTGGATATTAGAAAAGAGAAAGCCACTAATGCTTTGGCTAGACACATTTCTGCACATCAGGGACATGCCTTCAGTTTTTTTGTTTTGCAACTATTGGTTAAGGATGTGCAAGACAGGGTTTTAGACGTGCATCTATACATTTGTGAATTAAAGTGGCAATTGTGTCTGGATGCAACAAATTTCCCAGGTATAAATGACAATGTGAGTATTTCTGTTTGTTAAAATTGAAATGTATTTTAGGGTAGGTACCTTAGTTTTTAATTGAATTGTGTAACATTTTAATGTATATAATTATGTAAACATATCTCTTTTATTTCATAATTCTTTGATATTAGTGTGATGTTATTAGCCAATTAGGTGTAATTAAGACTGTTAAGTAAGGAGGCCGTGTGTATTTAATGGTTGGGTTTCAGTATCATGTTATTCTGAGGAAGTCCTAATAGTGTTTGGATGAAAGCGCTTAACCTGTTGGTGGAGACTGCTATTTGCTTGACAATAAACTCTTGGAATTCAGTCGCTGTGGCCAGTGGTTCTTTTGTGGATACCGTTGGACTCTTGGTTACTGTGTTTGGTGTGCCTCTAGATGTATCCCTTGCACATTCTGGGACTCTTCTAACTTTCTATTATGGTGATTTCATTTTCGTTCTAACTATTATTTGCTTCTAGGATCCTATAGGCTGCATTTCTCTAAATGTGCTTTTGTTATGTTCTTAGGTTTATGTTTGTAGGTCATACTGTAATGGTGCCTAGTTTTAGTGGAATGTAAATACAAAGTGACTGATTTCAAAATGTTTTTTTTTTTCTAAAAAGGGCATTAAGGAAAAATATTTTTTTTTTAACTGAGTTATACATTTATGTGTGTGTGTGTGTGTGTGTGTGTGTGTGTGTGTGTGTGTGTGTGTGTGTGTGTGTGTTTATGTATAATTATATATATAAATGCAATATAAATAATATTAATAATATGTAACTTAATATGATATAATATAATTATAAATATATAGGACTTTCAAGAGAAAATCTCTATCACACTTGTATAAATAAACCAGCCACAATAACTTTATAGTTATTTATTATGCTTTTTGTTTGCTTGGTTTTCTTAGAAGCACATTTAGAGGAAACAGTGAAAGAAAGCGTGGAATATGTCAGACACGACAAAAATCAATATAAATGTAATCATTTATCTCTATTGGGCTACATATTTCTGGGTGTTCCACCCATTTATGTTTACAGACTTTCTTAATTAGAAAACCCCACAGTTAGGATACAAAATAATGACAGAAATTTCCAGTTGCTAACGACTTAGAAAAAATTAGTCCAAGTTGCTGAGAGCCTGCCGTAAGGTAAGAGAAGTAAAACTGAGACTCATTCTATCTAAGCAGAATAATCCATGTTTTCTGCCTGCAGACCAAAAGAAAAAATGCTCTAATTGAAGCACTAAACTGATCAATGCTTTTTCTTTGACAGATTTCATATGTGGTGTCTCCAGAATACATAAATAGATATTTCTCTTGGCATTTCTACATAAATGGAGGCATTTAGTCTAAGCAGACTACAAACTGTGAATCCTTTATGGTTGATATACAGAAATGCACAGCAGTACATAATCAGTTTTGCTTCTGGGACCTGACACTCTGAGGATCAAATTGCTGACATTCCCAGAAAACTGTGCTTAGCCCCCCAAAAAAGTACACCTATATTACACCGAACTGTAGACTATAGCAAAACATCTGACTCTGAATACTAAGTTATTTCCCATATAGCTTATTACTTTCATATCAGCTCTAATGATGGACTGTGGGAGACACGCATGAGGATTTTTAATAAAAACAATGAGATAAGAGCCATTTGAGTGATATAATTGCACTCCATGGACCCAGTCTTATAGTGGACAAAACTGTGCTCATTTAAAACCTTCAGCAAACATATGATAACAAAATAGGGCCTATCAACACATTTGCCAGTGTCAAGAACCTTTATGCTAGACTGTAAATGTTTATTGCAGAGCCCCAGCTGCATGAAGGATGTAGCTACTGTGTGAAATTAGACACGCAGAAGTCGCTCCACACCTATGACAACACAGGCCTGCTTTGTTTTACTGGTGAAGACAAATGCTGCCAATATAGGTTACTAGGAGACAAATGTAATCTTTGTTAATTACAGTAGATTAATGGACAGAAGAAAGCCTAGACATAAGGTATAATGTAGTGGTGGCAATTAAATACTTGTAAGGACATTTGCTTGATGTTTGTTAACAAGGTTGACTTAACCAGACTATGTTACATATGTTCTTTGTATTCATAAACCTTGCCTATATGTGCTTTTCTTCAAATTGTAATAAATTAGTTTTCTTAATTATTTCAGAAGGTCATATCTCAAAAGTCAGTTTGTCCAGTCCACCTGTCTTACATAAAAATAAATTATAAGCATACTTGGTAAAACAGTACTTATCTCCTAAGCATACATGGTAAAAAAGAGGACAAAACAAAAACAAATCAGTCTGTAAACAACAGAGCACAAGGATATAGTATAGAAATACTACCTGTATCACCAAGAACCAGCAAGAAATAACAAGAACTTCACAACCCAACTAATGGTCTGGGTCACTAGTAATACAAGAGATACATGGAAAAGTAAATTTTAATGTAAGACATCACCACTAGTAATTGGTAGGAAAGTAATAAGAGGTTTGCCAAAATATTTACAAATGGTTTTATCTTTCCTAGTACAAAGGCAGCCATGATGTATACGTTTTGAAATCAATGGTTCTTCTGAGATAGAGAGAAACAAATTCCAGATGATATGAGAGCCCACAAGTGAAAAGATATGGTTGAGTGACAGTCACTACACTTTGTGAAGTTGGTGAGAGGCACAGGCAGACTGAGCTAGACCTGAGAGCACAGGTGGACTGACTGAGATCAGTGGGCACTGGAAGAGTAAGCGATATCAGATGGCATGGATGAACCACTGAACTAAAATGGAGTGTTGCTATACATTAATGCAAAGATGATGGTCAGTGCTTCGCTCAGTGTACAAACATCTGCCCTTGCCAGCATGTTGAAATTGTACTCACCAGGGGATAATAAACTCAAGTTGAAAGATTCTCTTTGATAACCTTAAATATATTCAGGGTCCTATGAGAAACATATTGTGCTTTTTCTTCCCTTTTGTGTGTCTTAAGAATTTTCTGTTAAAGAAATGTAGTCACATTTAGTTAGAAAAATAAAAAAAAAAGTTTCATTGGATATAAAATCCATAAAAGCGTAGTATTAAAATGGACAAGAACTTATTACTAATATGAAGTGTTACATCCATTCCATGATCATTATGAAAGAAGAACAAAAGATCTACTTTAAATGGTCTGGGGTGAACTCAACTTTTGTAAATCTATAACATTTAGATTATTTTGGTATGTTGTTTGAACTGCGGTGGTGGTGCTGCGGTAGTGTTGTCGCCTCACAGTTAGACGTTGCATGTTCAATTCTCGGTTAGAGCGTCTTCTGTGTGTTGAAGTGCGTGAATGGGCGTTCCTTCGTTGAAGGTTAGGCCTGGCAAGCCAGCACATAAAAATCTACTGCCAACCATTAGCAGACCGGAGTTCTGCTGTGGCGACCCCTAAAAGCCGAAAGACAGTTCTAAATGTCTAACTATAGCTTTGATGCATTGTTAAATTATCAAAGCAAACATAATAATCTTGAATTTTTAATTTTACATATACAACAAATAATTTAGAGATGAACTGGGTATACAATGGAAGCAAAGGGGACTGGAAGGAAAAGGATTGAACCTGGACCACTCAGATATCTCCCCATTTTTCAGATTTATCTGTACCAGTACAGGCAGATCACGTCCTGCTTTTATGCTTACAACAGTGGCCTTGAGCTGGCCAAACACAGTCTATTTTCTGTTGAGGATCTCTGTTAAGAACCAGAGTGGAGATATTTTAACTGTTTTGGTATACTTCTGTGGTATTCATGAGTTGTTATAAAAATACAACCCATTTACCTTTCCTAGGTGTACTGTCCCTTCTCATGTTCAGTCCTGTCTTAAAATTGTGTAACTAATTCCCAATGATGCAGGCATTGGCAGAGCTGTGCCCTTTTATTCTGGTTGACTTGCCTTCATGATGATGATGATGAGGATGATGATGATGATGATGATGATGATTATTATTATTAGTAGTAGTAGTATACCAGGAAGAACTCTATCCCTCCTTCAGGCATACTTCAGACATTTGTATGACCTAGAAGTATTATGAGGCCTGAAGGAGTGACAGATTCATGCAATCATTTTTGTCATATACATTCATTCTCCATCCAAGAATGGTTCACTGCCTGGTAGGAGTCTATTTGTTTATTTGTTGCAATTTTGACAGAACCTTTTACAGCGTTGCTGTGCTGCAGTGTTTATAATAATGTAAATTGTTTCATGACAGCCTAATTTACTTTAATTAACAAAAATGTTTTCTGTAAAACCTTGCATATTTATAGCTATTCCAGTAGGACATATTAATTGTTTAAATTGCTTGAATAATACTTTAACTTGTAACATACCTAGGTAATAAGCACTATAATAAACACATATGGTAATCATGGAAGATATGTACCCATGATTCCCTTCAGAGTGACTGCACCTCCAACATGCCAAAGCCAGACTAGTACATACAGCAGAAGCATTTCTTCATGCTGGTCTCTCTAGATTATCACTCAAGCAAAATGGTGTTACCTTGGAGCAGAGGTGACCCAGTGTACGACATGTAATATCTTTATTATCTGCAGTTTTTTTTTATAACTGTAATAGTATTCATCAAGATCTTATCCCTTATACATTTATAAATAACCAAAACATTTCTGTCTGAAAAAGTCTGCCCATTGATGTATATTTAAGAAGTTATGTAAGAGGTTGTCATTTTTTGTTCTCAGTACAAAGCAGTTTCACTACTAGGTCAGATGTGGAATCATCCACTTATTAGTGGTTGTCTGTTTAATATTAGACACTTCCAGACCTCTCTTACATGTACTGTCTTCAAGTCAAGCACTCCTGGTTTATTATACTGACTGTAGTCCTATTAACTTTTCATTTGAAAAGTGTTATGGAAGATAATGCTAAGCAATATAAATGATTGAGAATTCTATACTAGGACTGGACTCAAATCCATGAAGTATATATATATATATATATATATATATATATATATATATAATTTATTAGAAACTATTCTCTGTCTCTCTCTCTCCCCTGAAAATGGCCTCTACCTAGACAGCCTACCCCAGTTAACAGATGCAAATAACTACTAAGCAAACAATAAATGAATCAAGTTTAATCCACGGGAAAAACAAACTGCATGTGTGCATCTGTGCAATAAGCCTGCCAACATTCTGTGGAAAAAGTTAAGTCTGGAGCCATTTCCCTAATTAAAAGATTCTAATGTTAACCCAGAGACATCCATTCTATCAACTCAGCTCCTAAGAGCCTATTTAAGGACTGATAATGGGAATCAGAAAAGGGCAAGGAGTAAACACAGAATGAACCATCATCAGTCATAGCCAGCAAAGCTGTACACAGTTTACTAGTTATATAGCCGATTATCACACTCAGTATATTATAGAATCCAGTGATGAATGAAGATGAGCATTACTGGTATCCATGCTGCTGAACATAGTTTGTCCAGTGAGGTCACTATCCCACTGTATTCTGTCCTTATTAGACCAGTCATAGAGTACAATGCTCCCTTCAGTATGTACCTGACCAGGCATATGCAGCAACTAGAGAGACCCCAGAGGTTCCTTACAAAAATGAATACAAGGCATAACAAACTTGCCTTACACAGAGTACCTTAAAGCCATTTTCCTCTATTCAGTCTCCTATAGATTGCTGAGGGGTGATCTATGCCTGGCTTACAAGGCATCCACAAAGCCCACATTTATGAATCTCCTGCATATCTCTAAGTCAAACAGTGCCAGAGATACAAGATCAAGGGACATGAATTTTGTCTGTGACTTAAACAGTACATGCTGGAGAGACAGATATGTGTCCCAGACACTGCCCCTCCTATGGAACAGGCTTCCCCTCCCTGTGAAGCTGAGTCCGTCTACTACACAATTTATGTGCAACCTAGACCAGTCTAATGGGAATAGCAAATTTACACCACACCTGGAATCCATGTCTCTTATGGACAGATGTAGATTATAAATGCCTGGCCTTCAATGTCTTATTTGGATACAGGACATCATTATTCTTTCAGGAAAACTTGGGTAGGTTTAGAAAGCCCCCTCCCCCAAGTCATTAACCTAGTAACAATATATGAGTCTATAAATGTAAGCACACCCAGCAATGTGTAAATGCTGGAGTCCATCAAAGCATTCCATGATATTAAGTTACAGTGGCAAGAGGGAATGTCAAGTTAGACTGCATCATAATTAAAACAATTATAAAATATGCTTATGCAGAGAGATAATCAATGTGGTCATTTTAACATCATCTAACTACTCGACCTGCAACTTAAAACATAATTATAGGAGTTCAGACACATCACATCTGCAATCACAACTAAGCCAGCAATGTTTACAATGCATACAGAATGTGGCCCGAATCTCATTAGCAATGCATGAAGGCCAGCCAGTGTATGAGAAGATGGACTGCTCATCATGGCTGCAGTAGGCACCCATGGGGAGAGTGGAATAAAGTAAATCATGGCCTCAGTAAAGTATAAGCAGCTGATGTAAACACTGACCATACACGAGTGTCTAGGATAATCAGAGTGAAACCAAGTGCACTGATAGTAACGCTAAGGTGCTGATCTATTGCTGCAACTCAAGGCTACAGATATGCAAAGAAATTTCAGTTGGAATGAACTAAGGGAAGTATTCCCAAGGGTGGACAGAAAAGGTGATGATAGGGTAATAATAACAAGCATGAATGGACAAAATATTGCAAAGGGAGTTGCTGAACATAGACAATATGCAGAATACAGTGCATAAGGTGGTATGAAACATATGCCCAGATATCAGTTTCAAGTACTTGTACTTAGAAATGAGAAACTCAGACAGGATAGATGGGAGACAGAAAAGTAACAGTATTCACTGACCTACACTACTCCTGACATAGGCTAATAGGTGTATACTAGGCTAATGGCCCTGGAACTTTTACAAGCCTAGCCCATAGGATTACCCTGGCATCGTGCCACCCAACCTTAGTTCCCAGTGCTTCTGTCAAGTAGAGCCACTGGAGTGATCCCTGGGGTGAATTTTCTATTTCCCATCCACTCATCAAGATTTCTCTTGAAGAGGGCCAGTGAGGTGCTCGGTTTGACATGTATGGGTCTATTCCTTAGCATGGGCAGTCCCTGGGTTATGAACCTGTCCCTCCAGTATGTTCTGTTGATTGTGGTAATGAGGTTGAGGTCTCTGGAGCATGTGATGTGGATAGATTGGGATTTCTTTAGATGCAGTATTTCAAACAGAGCTGGGTCAGACATGGCTTTGTAAGTCAAGCAGAGATCACCTCTAAGTAGGCGATATGAGACAGAGAATAGTTTTTTGAGTCTGTCCATATAAGACAAGTGTTTAAGGCCTGAGGTACTTTTGCAGCCTCTCCAGTTGTTGCAGGTGTCTAGTGAGGTACATGCCAAATGGGGCATTGTACTCGATGATTGGCCTAATGAGAGAAGAGTAGAGGGAGACAATAACCTCTTTCTTCCTGGATGCAAAACCCTTAGTAATGAGATGTGTCAGTAGCAGTGTGGTGGTCAAAAGAGAGGTTGCTGTCAACCTGTGTTCCCAGATCTCTTATAATGCCTTCTGTGTTCAGTGGACTACCATTGATGTGGTAATTCATGGGAACAGGGTTTTTCCCAAAGGGGATGACGACATATGTTTTGGCATTGAGCTTAAGGCCATGGTTCTGACATCAGTCATTGGTCTCAGTGAGGCCTTTCTGTAGGATGTCAACATCACTTGGGGAGTTAATAATAGCTCTCAGCTTGCAATCGTCTGTGAACTTTGTCAGCCAAAGTCCCTTCGTGTTGACATGGACTTCAGAGAAGTAGATACCAAACAGGAGAGGACCCACGACTGAGCCCTGTGGGACTCCACTCATGACTGGTCGACTACTTTCACACTGTGGGTTCTATCTGTGAGAATGTTTGCAACCCACCTAGTGATATAGGGGTTGATGCCTAGCTTAGTGAGTTTTTCTATGATTCCTGAGTGGGGAATGGTATCAAAGGTAGGCTGCATGAACCATCTTGCCTTCATCCTCAGCTCTGGAGACTGACTCAAAGAAGTTGACCAAGTTGAGCAGGCATGATCTACCCTTCACAAAACCAAACTGTGTGCGATCCAGAGTTTGGAGATTCCCTATATCCTTGTTTATTATGTCCATGATGATGCGTTCCATAACTTTGCATTTCAGAGTTTTACTGTACCTGTATTATAATGTAAAGATCATGAAAAACACCCTCTCAACCATGATGGAATATGAACCAACTCCTCTGTGCATTTACAGTCTACCCAGCATTTCCTTAACAAGATGCAGTCACTCCAATTGTGTCAGGAAAGCACATATCAGATGAGTGCTGCACATTTCTAGATTGGAAACAGAAAAAAAATCCAGGCTTTAGGGATTTGAGGCCACTAACCTATTCAGTGATATTCTTCCAAAAAATGTATCTGCAAGGTAAGCCATGGAAACAACTATACTGAAGGAGCCAGGGAAGCACATGACAATTAAGAGCTGCACATTTGCAGACTGGAAGCAGACAACTCAAGCTTCAAGGGATTTGAGCCAATAACCCTACTCAATGACCTCCTACCAACCACACGGTGTACCACAGAAGCACTCTGTCTCTGTCAAGGAAATATGAATGCAGTGGGTGGTCAGGACTGTGGCTATGAAATGGTCTACTGCAGGATAATGGACATGATCTGTGTTGCCACCCAGAGAGCAGAAGCTGTGGCACAAAAATGTAGGGCAGCAAGTGATGGACCATTGACTGAACCACCTCTTATGGAGAAAGAGGAGTTTCTGTTCACTCTTAAAGGCAGTACTACCTCTGCAGAGCCACACAGTGCAGTGCTGGATGTTGATGCAAAGATGGACAGTCCTCAGAGTGTTTCAGCTGCAAATGCCCCAGGTAAAGGTTCATAGGTTCATAGGTGTTTACTTGGCTAATGACATCAAGGGCATTTTTAAGCATAGCCATGCATTGAAAAGTTTTGACAAGTTCATGTACCTTTGATAAATGTAAGCAGTGGCTTGGGAGATGCAACATTTACAGGCAGGGGCCTGGCAAATGAACCATTTACAGTCTGCCTGTGTCCATTAGAGACATGGGTGCCAAATCAGGGATGAATTTCTTGTTCCCCATCCAATTGCCCAAGTTACACTTGTATTGGGTTAGGCAAGAACTCTTCTTCACAAGGCTGGAGATCCTGTTCCAGAGATGAGGTAGTTTGTGGAATACATACCTGCCTCTCCCGCAGGTCCTATTTATATCACAGGCAAGGTTTATGTCTTTAGAACAGGTAATTCTGGTGCTGTTTGTTTTGCACATATGCAGAGGTCTATCAGAGGGGGGGTCTGGTAATGCCTTGGATGCCAGGCATAGATCTCCCCTCAACAGTCTGTAGGAGACAGAATACAGGGATATGGCCTTGAGGCGCTCTGGATAGGGCAAGTTACATATAGCTTGTATTTCTTTAGTGGGGAACCTCTGTGGACATTCCAGTTGTTGGATATGCCTGGTTAGGCACTGTACTAAATGATAGGTCTAGTGAATGCCAAATAGAGTGGAATAATGACTTCCTTGAACCTTTGTTTATAAGTTGCACGACATAGAATGATTTCCTCACTACTGCAGACACATGATGGTCAAAGGCTCGATTACTGTCTATGTGTGTCCCCAAGTCCCTGACTACTGGGTCAACTCTTCAGGGTGTGTTGTCAATATGATAATTGCCTGGGGTGGATGACTTCCAGAAGGATACTATTATGTATTTCTTGGGATTTAGTTTTAGTTCATGGCTCTGGTACCAGTTGTTTATTTATGTCAGCACTTCCTAGAGAACATTTGTGCCAGTGGGGGGGGGGGGGGAGTTCAATGACAGCTCCTAATTTGCAATCATCTGCAACTGTTGTAAGCTAGAGGCCACTAACATTGTCCTTGACTTCTGAGAAGTAAATTCCAAAAAGGAGTGGTTCCAGGACCAATCCCTGAGGGACTATGCTCATGATTGGCCTCTTTGTATAGGTGGACTCTCCAATTCTATCTTCCTGGGTCCTGTCTGTGAGCTAGCTGGCTATTCACCAGGTAACATAAGGGTTTGTACCCAACCTCTTGAATTTGTCAACAATGCCTGAGTCCGCTATTGTGTCAATTGCCTTACCCAGGTCAAGATAAGCAGTGTGACTCATTTTGTCCTCATCCATTGCTTTGGTGACTTTGTCAAAGAAGTCTACCAGGCTGAGTAGGCGTGATCTACCTTTGACGAAACCAAATTGGGTTGGGCCTAGTATCTAGAGTTTTTCTATGTCATTATTGATCATTTCCATGATAATTCTTTCCATGGCTTTGCATATGAGACTAGAGGGACTTATGGGTCTGTAGTTTCCAGGATCTGTAGATGGCCCACCTTCCTGCAGACGGATGACTGCTGCTGTTCTCCATTCATGAGGCACAACACCTGTTTGGAGGCTACAGTTAAATAGTGATTCCATATGGCCTGATAGGTCATATGTCATGCTATTTGGAAGGCATCCTGTGACATTGTCTGGAACCATTGATGCAGTGTTCTTGGCCTTATAGAGAGCATTAAGCAGCTATTACCATGCTTGTGTAGGGTTTCTGTGAACAGTTCTGTATAGGTAGCAGTGTCCTGAGGGTTTATCGGGGCTTGAAATTTTGCCAGGTTATCAGTTAATAGTAGAAAATTAGCCTTAGAGTAGTTCCTGAATATTCCAGGCTTAGATGGGGTTCCAAGTTTTATTTTTAAATCAAAGGAAACCATTTTGTGGTCTGACCTTAACTGAGAACACATCATACTAACGGCTGACCAGATCCAGTATGGTTGCACTCCTGGCCACTGTACTGACAATCTGGTCCAGGGAGTTTGTGTTTACAAAATCCAGGAAATTCTGTTCCTGTAGGTTTGGTGTCATGTATGATTCCCAGTTAATAATGGAGTAATTAATGCTGCCCATGAATATGGTATTGGGTTGGATGGTGAGTGTTTTCAATAAGTTTAAATATGTAGTATGGGTTTTCTATGATATAGAGGGGGCCTATAACTTGCAAGGAAGTGGTATTGGGTTTTGCCTATGGTGGTTTGAACTTGGAAGAAGCTCAAGTGCATTGTCTTGTTTGACCAGCCTTGAGTTATATTTATTTTTAATGTAATTCGAGACACCTCCACCTTTAGTACCTGTCTGTAGTAACTGGCCTAAATGTGTGGAAGGCATTATAACCTGGCAGTGGCAGTGTGCTCTCCACAGCTTTAAACCATGTCCTATTTCACTGTGTCTACAAATGCAAGTCCTCTTTATCTCTTAGTCACTAAAAGAAGACATCATTAAATCTGTTTGACTTATGGTATGTAGGTACATCGAGGATTCAATAGGCATGGCAATCTACAAAAGCTATGGCAAGGGGGATTCATTTGTAGCATGTTAATCGCTGTAAATATATCAATTGCCTGTATAGCTGTAGTGTTGTGCCCTACTTGCCATGGATATTTTTGCTTTGGTGTATACATAGGTGATTCTTTATCTGGTTCCATTGCTTGGGAACTGCTTCCATCAGATGGTGAAGCAGACTCTCATAATGGTGGTGGGGATGAATTGGCCCAGTCTAGGGGTGCAGAGTATGTGTTTGACCACCACAACCCAACAAAGATCTTGGACACAGTCTCTGTGCTTATGGATACCCAAGCTATACCAGCATCTGAGATTGGGCAGATTGATAGGGTCACTTTTGATCAGGGAAGTTCACTAGCTCTCAGTAGACAGTTGTCTGAATCTACCCCCAGCTCATAGGCAGAGAGGTACACACACAGGTAATTGGTAACAGTGCTCGATGGACACATGGTCACCACCGTCACCCTAGGGTTGTTGTGACAGTGGCTGCAACCCAGTGTATGCACAGGGCCATCTTGTAAGTAGAGGCTAGCACCACCACACCCAAGGCAGTGATAGCAAGGGTCATCCAAGATGTGCATGCTGATTTATGGAAGTTCACATCCCATAAGTGTGATTACTTCAACAGACTGACTCACATACTGAACTGTGCAATATCTTCTTTGGGTCATCTGGCAGAGGTGAGAGGCTGACTTTACAGCTGGTCATCTGCTACATCCACAAATGTTAGCCAACATGGCTGGCGATGTCCTTGATCCTGCTCCCACAGTGCTACCACTTCTGCAGCAAACTCTATTGTGAAGGTGGTTACTCCCAGGAGAGGGCTTCACCATAGCCATGACTATCATAACGTTAGTACATCTAGTAGCAGATGCTGAAAAAGGTCACATTACACACCAGTATTAAGCCATGGTTATAGTACAGCCAGTGCAACCACTGGTAGTGCTTACTGTCACTGTTGAGGGCATAGATGGGATGCTGAACCCCCAGTCATGCTTGTCTTGGACCTCTCCAGTAGGCCTTGCTGCAGACCTGCACCAGCTGCTGAGGCTTTATGCCTGTAGTTACAAAATAACACTGCCACAGCCCAGAACATATCACACATATCTATTGACCCCAGATGTTTTTGACAATTAACCCCCATACCAGTTATAACACTTCCTATAAAAGTATTTCTTCTTCTTCTTCAACATCCCAGCACTCACACTCACAGACTTCCCTATGAAAGACATGTACTCCCTTCTCCACCTGTGCAAATGATAATTACTCTGCCGCTATATGCACATTTTTGCTTGGTTTGCATACTTCTGATGCACAGTGTGGCCAGACTATGCATGGGTAAGCAGAGCCCGGTGGTGTTTTCACATGCATCATTTTTACTATTGTGTATCCGCTTACTTCTTGTAAAGCTCTGTGCAATCTTCTACCTCTTTGCTTGTGACATGGAATACTGTGCTCGTCTTCATCTGGCATGTCCAATCTCTGCTGCAGGCTCCTCCTCTAGATCATCATCTGTCCATCATCCCCTGCCTGTAATGCTGGGAACAGCTGGCCTTGAAAGAGCTCACCCTGTTTTAATGTCTTCCTACGTATAATATTACACAACACTGCATGCACCATAAGTACTTTGGAACATGTGGTAGAATTATACTGCAATGCAGAAAGTGAATGCATGCCTGCCTCCAACAGCCCAAACATACACACACACACACACACACACACACACACACACACACACACACACACACACACACACACACACACACACACACACACTTAATAATGTTTTTGGTTTGCAATAGTGTACAGCTGAACCTCTAGTCTGTTTGAATGTATGGATTTCTGATGTGTGTCATGACCCAGGGTCCCTTGGCATATCTGATATCACCAACATGATACCCCTGTAGAAAGTCCACCCTCACAAACCATTGGTATAGGTCAGATACGTCCCATATGTGGGAGCTTGGGGGCCTGCACACACATTGTAGATGATACTCTCTGGTTTAGAGACCACCTGGCAGTTGATGGACTGATATCCTTTGTGGTTCATGCATCCCCTTCTGCATTTACCAGGAGAGACCATTATTTCAATGTGGCTGCAGTCTATGACCCCCAGTACTACAGGAAATTGGGCTATATCATAAAACTTCTGCATGGTGTTGGATCTGTCCTTTTGGGCATGTGAGAACCACATATGCTGACCCACATGTTGAAACATTCATTGAGAAACTGATGGAGTATTATTGAGGTAGATGCCTGACAAAACACCATTGTGATCTCAGTAGGTCACTGAAAGGTCCCTGTAGCTAATATATTTAAAGTCAAACATACCTTATTATCCAGTGGAATAAGTGATCCATAACTCCCATGGAGCTGCTGATGAGGCTGACAAATTTCACAATGTGTTGCATGGTTTTCCCGTCAACATGGTATCAGTCCACTAATTTGGTGTTGTGAAGGTATGCAATGTTGAGTTCGATCAGATGACCCTGCTCCTCCAGGGACTACATCATGAATTGTTGTGCATAGCAGCAATGACAGGTATACATTTGCTATAGCTTTGGCAACCCCCTAACATAATCGCACAATCCAACCACACTGAGCATGGGCAAAGAGCAGAGTTCAAATATATATTTGGATCAACTCCAGTGAGCGGCATTTAAACATCTTTGAATCCCTCCCCCTGTTTTGTTTTATCTCATTATCATACATGTGTCTGTTTATACAATCATTAGCATACTGCACAGCTGACAATATTAACTGACCTAGCCACATTGTGTAGCTTGGTTTTCTGAATCACACACACTCTGCATATAGTCACGTGTGCAAATTCACATATTGTGATGAGTCCATTTTTTTTTTAATTTGGCCCAATTATTTAATGTTTCTCCTGAATTACTAGATGTGAAAACAACAAAAAAGGCATGATATTTGGCCTCAAAGTACCTCCAGGTCTATCTCATATAGCTCCTACTGCTTTTGTGTGGATCGAAAACAGTGAGTAAACTAATCCTAAAACTTCATCAAAACTGCACCTGCACTATTAGACTAATTATTAAAAAAATACCACTGGCCAAGAAAACAGAATGTTTCCTGAGCTCTCAGCCTCCCTCTTCTCAACTGAAGATAGCAGAGTTCAGTTAAATTTCATTTTTTTCTGTGTTTACCATGATACAGAAACACTGATGTATGTAAACTGGTTAACTGTTTGGTTTAAAACTTTTTTTGTCTAAGAGTAAAATCACTCACGGCACAAGGTTTGTTAATCACAAATTTCTAACTATAGTCATTCATCTTAGGAATGTTAGAAACTGGATATCATACTTATTCATTGATTCACTGATTGTACTGAACAAAACCAGTTATCTTATATGGGTCGGTCCAATGTTGTGCAGGATACCAGAATAGGTGAGGCAGTGATGTTTTTAACTTATGCTAAAGCTTCTTTATAATACATTATCTTCAGTCTTACATTCCTTCCAAAAATGCATAGATAGGTTCATAGGTATCATAGGTAGGTACTAGGCTATCGGCCCTGGGGCCTATACAAGCCCAGCCAAAAAGGTACCCTGGCTTTTGCCACCCAAGAAAATTATTTTCCTGTGCCACTGTCGAGCAGAGTCACAGAGGTGATCCCCGGGGTGAATTTCCTATCTCCCATCCAGTCATCAAGATTTTTCTTGAAGACTGCTAATGAGGAGCTTTGTTTGATATAGATAGGTAGTTTATTCCAGAGTATGGGAAGTCTCTGGAACAGGAATCTATCCCTCCAGCATGTTCTGTTTAATGTGGTGACAAGGTTTAGGTCCCTAGAGCGTGTAGCTCGGAGGGATTGGGATTTCTTTAAGTGGAACATGTCCAACAGCTCTGGGTTTGACATAGCTTTGTATGTTAGGCAGAGATCACCTCTGAGTAGGCGATATGCGACGGAGTAAACTGGAGTTTTTTGAGATGGTCTGCGTAGGGTATCTGTTTGAGACCAGTAATCTTCTTTGTGAGGTATTTCTGCGGCCCTTCCAGTTGTTGTAGATGTCTTGTGAGGTACATACCAAAAGGGGCATTGTACTCTATAATGGGTCTAATGAGTGATGAGTAGAGGGGAACAATGACCTCTTTTTTTCTGGATGAGAAACCTTTTGTGATGAGGTGTGCCACGTAGAAGGATTTCCTGACTACTGTGGTGATGTGATTATCAAAGGAGAGACTGCTGTCCACCTGTGTCCCAAGGTCTCTTATCACACTTTTGGTGTTAAGTATACTTCCGCCTATGTTGTAGTTCTTGGGTACAGAGTTTTTACCAAGGGGGATGACAATGCACTTTTTGGCATTGAGCTTGAGGCCATGGCTTTGACACCAGGCATCTGTCTCAGTGAGGCCCTTTTGTAGGATGTCCACATCATTAGGAGTTTCGATTATGGCTTCTAGTTTGCAGTCATGTGCAAACTTCATTAGCCAAAGACCTTCTGTGTTAGCCTGTACTTCAGAGAAGTAGATACCAAACAGGAGAGGACCCAGGACTGAACCCTGTGGTGCTCCACTTGTCACTGGTCTGAAGTCAGATTTGGAGTCTGCTACTTTCACAGTATGGGTTCTGTCAGTGAGCCAGTTGGTAACCCATCTTGTGACATAGGGATTTATACCTAGTTTAGTGAGTTTATCTATAATTCCAGAGTGGGGGGATGGTGTCAAAAGCCTTGGCAATTTCTAGATAGGCTGTGTGTACCACCTTACCCTTGTCTACAGCTTTGGTGACTGCTTCAAAGAAGTATATCAGGTTTAGGATACATGATCTGCCTTTTACAAACCCGAACTGGGTGGGATCCAGAGTTTGGAGATTACCAATGTCTTTGTTTGTAAGTTCCATGATGATACATTCCATGGCCTTGCAGACCAGGCTCATCAGGCTAATGGGGCAGTAGTTCCCGGGGTCCGTGGTGGCTCCTCCCTTGCGGAGTGGGATAACCGTTGCTGTGTGCCATTCAGCAGGCACAAAGCCTGAGGTGAGGCTATGATTGAACATGGTACTTAGGCGGTGTGCCAGTTTGTTCTGTAGTTCATGTAGAACACAGTCTGGGATGTTGTCTGGTCCCATGGATGCTGTGTTCTTGGCTTTGGAGAGTGTGGTTTTTACCTGTGCAGCTGTGGTTACAGGAACTTTGTATTCTTCCGGTATAGAGATGGGCTCTTTAGGGGGTGAGAGGGGAGGGGGTAAAGTTAGCACTGAACCTATCCACCAGGATGTTGGCAATATCAGTTGGGTCTGTATATTTAGTGCCATTGTGCTGTAACTCAGAGCAGATCTGAGTGTTGCCATTGAGATTCTTAACATAGCTATAGAATACTTTGTGTTTGTCTTTAGAATCAGTGGTGATTTTGTTTTTGTAACTAGCTTTGGAGGATTTTATCAGGGACTGCAGCTTCTTACTGAGGCTGACCAGGGAGCTCTTCCACTCGTGGGATTTTACTCTCATTTGCAAGAGTTTCTTCCTTCTGTTGTACAGTTTGTTTATGGCAGGGGACCACCAGATTGGCTTCCTTTTTTTGGAGGAAAGCGTCTTGGTTCTGTTTGGGATAGCACGATCCATGTACTCATGTAAGTGCTTATAAAGTGCAATTGTGTAGGATTCAGTAGTCATAACTGTATTGTCCATTTGCATGGGTGTCATGAAGTTCACCACTTCTGTCTTAAGAAGCATGAAGTTGGCTTTGGAGACATTTTTTACCATGGTTTCCTTAATGGGGAAGGGGGGGGTGGAGGCAGGATGTGGATATCTAGGGTAATTAGCTTATGATCGGAGCGGACCAATGAGGTGTTGACTTCAGATGTGGAACACCGGTCACTCATATTGGTAATGACTAGATCCATGATATTGTTGCCCCTGGTGGGGGTGTGGATAAGTTGATCCAGGGCATTGGAGTTTATGAATTCCAGAAAGCATTGAGTGAAGGACTTGGTACAGGAGTAGTTTTCCCAGTTAATGGTGGGGTAGTTGAAATCACCCATTATTAGGGTGTTTGGTTGAACCCTAATATTTTCCAGTACATCAAGAAAAAAGGAGTGGGAATCCTGGGGCATGGTGGGTGATCTGTAGCAAGCTACAATTTGCATTGCAGTTTTGCCCAGAGTTAGGTGCACTTGGATAACCTCGGCTGCATTATGCTGAGCAACTATCCTGGAGGTGTGGATATCCTTAATGAATATGGACACACCTCCACCTTTGGTGTTCCGGTCCAGGTTACATGGCCGAAAAGTGTGGTATGAGTTATATCCTGGTAGTGCAGGGGTGCTCTCTGAAGCCTTGAACCAGGTCTCAGTCACTGCACAGATATCATTGTTCTCCATTTTAAGGAGTGCCTCGAGTGAGTGCATTTTGAGATTTAGACTTCTAGCATTGAGTAGCATCACCCTCAGTTTTTGCTTGCCTGTTCCTGTTGGTGAATTTGTCCTTTGAACCTTGCCTAAAAAAGGCACTATAGTGGTGGCAAGAACCTTAGCCAGTAACCGGAATCCCAGGGGTGACAGGTGCAGGCCATCTCTGGCAAAGCATCGTGGTCTGTCGACCATGTCATCCCAGGCAGACAGACACTGGATCCCTTTAGAATGGCACCAGAAGCTTAGCCAATTGTCCTTACTCCTTGTAGATGTACCTCAGCAAATAGCCTGTGTGCTCCCTGCCTCGTATATCTTACTGCCTGGCAGATGGGCAGATGGAATTCACAAATTGCAATCTCTGAGTGGTTGAATTGTTCATGTTTGACTCATGCTGAAAATTTGGAAGGGGAAATGATATGATTTAGAGTGACACCCACATTGGCCAACAAACCCAACTGCACAGCCCACAGCTGGAACTTCTAGACACTGCCTAGATTAACCTTTCAGCAGTGCTTCTATTCTTTGGCAATGCAGAATGGGTATAGAATGTTAGAACTTGATCTCATATTTGCACAAGCCACACCACTGCCTTATCTCACCTATCAGGACCTGGTAATGTGGCAACCCCACATTCCCAAAAAGCATCAATATAGTAGTATCTTCTGTCTGGTGAAGCTTAATGTAAGAGTAAGGGCCTATAGCTACTGACTGAAGTCTTTCTAGCTTTGTTTGACCAGTAGGGTCTGTGAACCAAAACTTTTTATGTGCAAGAAGGTAGGCTAAAATCTGGGACTGGCATGGTTCCCAGCAGTTGGCATGACTGGTTATCATGCTGAGTCCTGACACTTATTAAGGCAGGACTAGGCTCACTGCTGTCAGTTCACCTTTCCAGCCAATGCTCATTGTGCATGTGTGTGTGTGTGTGTGTGTGTGTGTGTGTGTGTGTGTGTGTGTGTGTGTGTGTGTGTAGTCTAAACCCTTAATGGATCACAAAAATATATCGCCCCCTCTCCTCTTTTGTACTACCTTTGTCTAAGCCTCATAAAAGTATTCAACAGTGTTATGTAGCCTTGGCTTCACAAAGAAATACCTAAATCTAAATGTCTGGACTCATTATCAGCTCATCCACCCCCAGTCCATCAATCCAACCATTTTGTAAGCTGTCTTCTCTCCATCTCAGTGGAAGAATCAAGTAACTCAAAATGCATGTGAAGAGCTGAATTGTACACGTGTACATTCCACATACTCAAGCTGGCTGGCTAAAGAGGTACTGGACAAAATGTGGATTCATCAACAACCTTTACTTACCTGTCCTGAAGATGTTCCATAGCACACAGACCCACCTACTGGCAAGTCTGCATAAAGATACAGCTGCAGTTTTATTAATATATACTATACACATAACTGCATAGACTAAATTTCCCAACCAGTAAAATGACATGCCTCAAGATTAAATAAAATCCATGTAGGCATAGTGTAGAGCCTTCACAGAATGGTACTGTGTCCATGTACACAGTTACCCCTCAGCAGCAAGCCATTCATATTAATCATGGCATGTTGACGAGGGAGAACCAAGGAAAGCGATTATTAGATCAGTGTAGGAGTGTAGTGTTAGCTGTGTCCGCAGATGGGTAATACACTCCCTGCATTGTCCAACTGCAACATATCAATGTATTTTTTTTAATTTAAAAAAGCATGTTTGCATGGCCCGGCGCAGGCACAGCAATGCTAAGTATTGACAAGACACCTACCAGACATCTAAAAATAGAAATCAGATGCATTTAATTATTTACTTAAATGTCAGGTTTAAGTGTAGCTGAGCAGGTTTGCATGGCACGATACAGTACTCAGCAGTGCTTATACATAGCTGAGAGGTATATGTAAAGGTATAGCAAAATTTCACATCGTTATGGCCTCAGGAGCAGTAGGTGCAGGGTTTGAATACATAGAAGGGAAAATAAGCATTTAGTTTTGAAATAAAAATTATGGAAATTATTTTTAAATTATGGCCCGCTTCGCTCTGCTAAGCACCACATAAACACAGTAATGGCTGGAAAATTTTATGCACTGCCACTTCACTCAGCTTAAATGAGATTTAAAGCCAATATGTATTTATGTCACTCACATACAGAGAGTAAGCACCTCTACCACGTCTCAAACCTGGGCACCTCTCAACTATAGCATACTGCATTAGTACAACATGCTACACAGGCTTTATGCTACACACCTATTTCCAGCAATGCATACTGACTGCTACCTACTGTCATTAAGCATGTAAATGATATGTAAAAGGAATGGGAAAAATAGGAGTGTACTTTGGACCCTGGTGCAATAATACATCAGTGGGCATCCAAAGACATACCAATGGATGGATGTGAGGCCTGTGATAGCAGGGATATGGCCTTTTTATCAGCAGTTTGTGGAAAGATACCTCCTAAGGCAGCAATGGCAAAGTACATGTACAACTGGGACCCTGGAGCAGAAATACAACCATATAAAGCCATGCACATACTCATGGATGTAGAAATATCTCTCACAGCCTATATATTTGGATATATGTCTTGCAAATGAACATTCCTTTGCAGTGTTTCAGTAATTCAGTCTGTTAAATGCCTTGTATATAATACATTTTGTCACACAGTCCTGGATTTGATTCAAGTGTTGGGACGCACTTCAATGACATTATTGTGCATACAGCAAGTAATGACTGTGTCTTGCAGTCTTAATCCCCACAGTTTACTGCTACTTAATTAACTGCTACTCAGTTTTGCAAGATAAAGGCCTGCAGGCAGAGAAACAATGCACGCATCCATATTGTCTAACTATATGTTGCCTACCACTCTGTTATTTGCGCTGTCGCATAAAAGATATACCTTACACACATGCACTGATTAGACTATATAGAATACCCTTACCCTGGCTCTGTCATAATGACAACCCTTACACAGGTGCTGCAGTTACATGTATAACTTGCTGTCTAACAAAGTGTTCACAACCCCCCCCCCCATGTGTTGTAGGCTGCAGCTGTAGCATACACAGCTGTATGTAAAGGTAGCTGCTACAGACCTACCATACCTCCCAACCCCTTAGAGCAAAGGATCTGGACACAGCCATACTTACTGGTGGGGGGGGGGCAAAGGCACAGAGACAGGGACATGTTTAACAATTTGCCCCTACAAAGATAGTAGGTTGATAGAATAACAGCATTAGGATGCATATTCTGACGGGTATGAAGTGTGACACTCACATTTCTCCCTTCCCTTACTGACATCAACCCACAGTGTTTGTTAGTGAACTGCCAGATGGCCACAATGTTATGGGACCCTTACAAAAATATGAGGCAAAACTGTGCACATACTTCACAAATCTCTACAGTGGACAGTAGTTGTACCTACCCTCTGTGATGCTGTAGTCTCCACACCTCAGTAATGTCCATCTCAAACAGTAAGAAATGGGCCAAGGCCTACATGAAGGCCTTATATATATTGCACTGTGGTGGCATGTCATTGGCTACTGATACTGCAATTCAGCTGTTTTGGCTGCAATTAGCAACCTTGAGCCATTTATTGGTGCAGAGCCAATTACCAGCTAATGTGCATTACCTTCAAAAGGCAAGCAACTGGTGATGAGGAACAGGTCTGTATGATATTTAAGTCACACAGATAGTGTATGATACAAGCTTTTCCAGAGGAAAGATTATAAAAAGGAATACTGCGCTCCACCAGTTATGTAATAGATAATGTCACACCCGTGCCCTGGCCCAGCAATCAAGGAACCTCAATCCTCATCACTAAGACCAGTGAGGGGCATCCATATAGGGAAAGGATAATAAATACACAGTAAAGTACAATTTCCCTTAAGAGCACACAGAGATCACAGTCAGTCTGGGGCTGGTTTCTCCTTTTCTCTCCAGGTCCCCAATAACAATCCCCACTGGCCCCACTATAGGGTCCAGATCTCAGCCTAGTGGGCAAGCTAAAACCTCCAGCACCCTCTCTGTCCAACCAGTGCTTCGTGTCCCTGCCCAAGTAGCTGACACAATCACACACACACACACACTTTGAAATAAGAGTTTTATACAACCACACAGACACTACTGGGGAAGGCTGGCACAGGTTCTCCAGCTGTACGCCTTTTCTGCCCAGTCCAAAAGATAGTACCAGCTGCCACCACCCACTAATATCAGCTACTCAAAGGCCCTTCTGAAAGGGTGTCCAATTATTACTGTGCAATATTATTATCCAAATGGTAAGTGTGACTGAACAGTCAAGGCTTATTAGAGTGACTTGGTACAGTATCACTATATACATGCAATGTACTCTAGAGTTTAAATGAACTCTACATAAAACAGCCACAGTTGAAAGGGTTAAAAATATGTAATACTAAATAATAAAAGCACAAGACAATATTTCTTACTACACAGTGCTAATCAAGAGTTCAGAGATCACAGAGAAATGTTTAAAATAAAAGTTCTGATATCACAGAAAAACAAACTTGTCTAATCTTCCAATTTCCTAGCTATATCTAAGAGAAAACACAGTTCTAAAATAAACTTACATATAGAAACAAAGCAGTGCTGGTGATACTGGATGTTCTCAAGACAAAATGCTCTGAGCTCTCTGATTCTCTCTCTTTAAATTGATAACACAGAGCTGCTTCACATGACATCATTCTTCATCCTTCTCTGGTGTTCCCAGGCTAACAGAAACTACATTTACATTCTTTACACTTGGTCAGAAACCAGAGCAATAAAG
This sequence comes from Protopterus annectens, assembly GCF_019279795.1. Classification (NCBI taxonomy): domain Eukaryota; kingdom Metazoa; phylum Chordata; order Ceratodontiformes; family Protopteridae; genus Protopterus; species Protopterus annectens. Next base: position 540,991,925 of record NC_056748.1, on the reverse strand, counting down.
GACATTTATACATGAAAATTCTAGCCATTAACTCTGGTCTTAAAACAATAGGCAGGATGCCTCCCTCTAGACATATCGGCTCTGAATTTTGACATCAAAGAATTGACTTATCAGCTTTGTTACAGCAGAGTGCACTGTTGTTACATTTTTGCAGTTCAATATCCAATGCAGTTTTTTCACATTTAAGAGAACAAGCCTGTGGCTTACATTAATATTTACAAATGACAGAATTATCTACAAAATTCTATCTGGCAGACTGGCAACCTTCACCTATCTTCACAGATGTTTCCTTATAATGGGATACAGATGGGAATATGGAGGTATGGGGAATAGGGAGTACAACAGTAGGCTTGCCATAGATCTATGATACTGAGATGTCATTGACTTATACCTGCCCCTCCTTTCCATCACATCTCATCTCTGTCCCTATCAATCCTCCCACAACAGTCGGCTGTTGTAAAAAAGCTAGTGGATAAAACATAGTACATAGTGACAATAACTAACGGTGTGCACTCCTGTAACATCAAACAATGTATTTCACCTACTCTCATTCTGTGAATGTGTCACATACATAGTTCTAACATTGTAAAAGTGTCTCTGAACATTCCTGTTGTACTCTGGCTACATCCCTGTGTCACTGACGTGTCCCAGTTTGGTTGAGAGTTATGCTTAACATACCTGTCAACCTCCTACAGCAAGAAATCAGGACAAAGCCATAATTAATGGTGGGTCAAAGGGCCAAACTCAGTGATAGAGTATATATATTTCCCATACAATGTAAGAACATGAGTAGACTAGACTAACACTTATTACTGTAGCATAACTGTTTTCTGAACGGTATGACATGTGAAATTCAGACTCTGACTGTATATTCTGACATTAACCATTAATGATTGGCCAACTATTTGTCAGACATCCACAGGTTTGTGTGAGTAGGACCACATGTATAAGGCAAACATCTTGACATTCTGCAAATATCTGTATAGTTTAGAGGTATGATGCCTACAGAGGACATATACTACAGCAGGTTTGCATTGCTTTCTGTCATCATGGCACACTGGTGTTGCTGGACTGTCCCCCTGTAGTTGTTGTAATAGCACACTGCTATTTGTCTGACAGTGGCTGTTTGACATAGTGGTAGGAATTTCCCCATAGGGGACACACCACAGTAGACTGCAGTAATGGATGTAGGGACATACAGCAGAATCTGTCCCTGCACACAGGGAAATAACCCAGTATTGCTACTATCTTGGTAATATCCACACATGTAGTGTATTTCTAGACTGTGGAGTATTATGTGAGAGGGAGCAGTGGATGGTGCAGGCCATTATGGGCATCAGGATCTGTACATAGTGGACATCCACATATTTGGCCCGGTAATGTGTTCCCCTCTTGTATCGCAGGAGACATCCACCATTCATAACTGCAGAGAATGACATAATACTGGATGGCCTCAGGCACCACCATCACATCTTTCTTAGCAGGGCTCGACACAATAGTGAACAGAGAGCAGCATTGTGGGCAGACCTTGTGAGGACTGTTAATCAGATTGGCCAACATGACAGGACCTATGAGCAGGTCTGACACCGGGTCACAGATATGGTGAATGCTGCACATCAAAGGGCAGCTGCTATTGCCAGAGATTGTGTTGCCACCAGTGGAGGGCCTGCTACAGAAAAAACACTCTCAGCCACAGAGGAATTTCTGGCAAGCCAAGTATAAAAAAAACAGCTCCCAGGCATCCATCACACCATACATCCTGGAGGTGAATGCCACAGCATCCACACATGAGGAGCATCCAGGTAAGCTTATTGTGTTCACCAGTGCAATACTGTATCAGTGATTGTGACAGGCTATACATACCAGTACATGGGTGTCAGGTTTATCTTCATTGGGGTGCTGGCATTTTATGCACAGTTGTGAACACATACTCAGAATGTCAGCACTATAGCCATTATCACAGTAGCTACTGTACATGTGGATATATGCACATATTACCTTGTAGTACTGCAGCATTTGGTGATGCTGATACTACCTTTCCTTCACCTTTTCATAGATCCATCAGGTGTGGCCAAAGCCCATTTCCCTGCACCTGGCAAGTGTGATAATGTTGTTAGATGGATCATATATACCCTAAGAAAGTTAAGGGCTGCCATTCCACCCTATGTACAACTGTTGTGCTTAGCCAGAGTAGACTATTTTTGTATTCCATTCTGGAACAGTTAACTACAGTGCATAGACTTGGTAATCAGAGGTGTGTATTTATACAAACATTAGCACATTTGCACTTATAGTTATGAGTAACCATGCAGCCTGCTATACATTAGGCAATTACTCCAAGATGCCTGTTCAAACACAGTAGGGAGATGGTACATACCTGAGGCAGTGATACTGCAACTGGCATGTCATTCTCAAGATAGGTGTACTAGGTTTTATGTGCAGTTCATTCATATACACTATCATATTGCATACCTCACAGGTGTATTGTAGTGGCAACATTAACTGGATGTAACTGAAGTGCATGTTATAAAGGGCCTGGCTTGTCTATGTGTGTTGTTGTGAGTTTGTCTGTTGTGCATGGGAGCAGAGATGGGAAGATGTGGCACGTGTAATGCAGTTGTGGATCCTCATCTGTATGAATATATGTGTATTGCCATACATAATAGTGCAGGTAATAATGTACTGCTTTTGTCTTGCTTCTCACAGGTGAATGGGGGGGGGGGGTTGGTGTCTATCCCCCTCACAAGTTAAAGTCAGCATCTCATCGGACTCTGATGATTGTGGTGGCCATAGTGAGGCACAGGTGGAGTTGTCAGGGTCTGAATCTGTCAGAGAGGTTGACATTCATCTTCTGCCTCCATTGTCCCTGCACACAGTTAGTATACCCACATATACCCAGTCCCCAGAGGCCACAGATATTGGACAGTCAGAGGGTGGTGACATTGCACAGGACAGTGTGACAACTATGGCATCAATGAGTGCAGACATTGACCATTGCCAGAGTGATGATGAGGGCCCACACAGGCAGATTGACAGGTGTGCTCAAAGGATGATTGCTACCCATCCACAACCTGCCACAGGTGCCACATCATGGGTCACTTGATGCACATTTTGGGTCATCATGGAGGCACAGGCACATTCTGATTGCAATGTCAGACAGATGCTTAGGGTTATAGATGCAGCACAGTCTGACATCTGTGACTGCCTCTACTGCATTGGTGACACCCTGTATCAGTTCACTGATGTAGTGTACAGGCAATGGACTGAGACAGTGTCTGTTTTTGACCGCACATTGTCTGTGCTGGAACATGTGGTTAGAGTTTGGCATCAGACACTTAGACGTAGGCCAGCAACACCATCTGCTGAGAGGCCACGTGGCCATGCACACTCATGCTCCCATAGTGGCAGTAACTCCAGCGCTACAGAGGAAAGTGTGCTGTAAACACCATGATGTAGCAGACCATGGGCACATGGTCCTAGGCAGTCCTGTGGGGGACATGGGCCCAGCAGAAAGTCACCATCAGGTACTAGCACCACATCTGATCTTGGTCATGGTGGTGCCAATGTTAGTCCTGGTGGAGCCAGTTCCCATGTTCATATGGTGAACTGTCCACTCTACCATGTACAGTCCACAGCTATCCACCATACAAACATGCAGGGCTAGCGCTGGGTTGGCTGTGTACACACACACACTCCAACACCACTGTCATATGCAGGTCACCAACAGATACACCCGGCACCTGCTCATGGCCCATCTAACTAGCACCCCTTCCTGACTCACACACATGCTGTCAATTGTTTGGTACAGCCTATACCTCCAGCACCACCACACCACACCCTGTGCATGTGATACCTGTGCCACATTCCTGCCATCCATGCCATTAATGTGGGAACCTGCATTTATGTCTCTGATGCAAAGGGTGACTATATACCTTTACATGTGTTTGTGTAGTGCAGTAGTGTTATGCCACGGCAGTTGTTGTGGGCCAGGACAGGTACTGTATGCTGGCATGTGTCCTGACTAGACATCAAACTTTGTGTATCTTTGTTTCCTGATGTTACACTGTTGATAGTGTTACAGAATGATAGATGTGTCACAGACTTGTGTATGTTTGTGTCCCTGGAGTTTGAGTGGTTTAACTATGGACACATGGCAGCAATACAGTGGCACAGGATGGCAAGGCAGCACAGCAAAAATATGATGTCAGCAAGATATGCCAGTATACATGCATGGCACCCTAGGTGCATATGTGTAGAACAGTGTGTCAGGGACAGTGAGGACAGTCATCGTCATCATGCTTTCATACCCTGTGACAAAGTCTGCTACCCTTGATACATATCACCTGGGTATTCCGCACATACAAATCTAGATGGTGGCAGACATCAATTATGCTTATGTAGATGAGGGCAATTTAGGGCCAGTGGTATGTCACAGGACCATAAAATGTATAACCATTGCACAGAGATAAACCAGATGGACATGTCTTTAGTGCTGCAAGGGGATATATTTATACACACAAAGTTGGACACTGTGAGATTAGACTCCCTGCCTACACTATAGCTTTCAGTACTTATTGCATGCACCATAGAATTTATCTGATATCAGAGTGTCAGCCAGCACTCTTAAGGTGGATGACATCAGCAGGCTTTGTAAAGGAGGCTAATTTTGAGGCCTGCAGCTAGTCACAGGGCCTTAAAATGCATAAACATTGCACAGGGATAAGTCAGTTGGGCATGTCTGTGGTGCCGCAAAGGGATATATGTACATATACATATACACACGCATACATACACACACACACACACACACACACACACACACACACACACACACACACACACACACACATACAGATACACAAGTTGATTGATGTGAGATTAGAACCCCACCTATCTAGTAATACACACTATAATGTGTAGTATTTATCTCAAGCATCATGTAGTTTATCTGTTATTAGATTGTCAGCCAGTACTCTTAAGGTGGATGACATCAGCAGGCCTTGTAGAGAAGGGAATTTAGAGGCAGGGCTTGTAGAGGAGGGAATTTAGAGGCCAGCAACCAGTCACAGGGCCATAAAATGCAAACCATTGCATGGTGATAGCACATGTGGACATGTCCATAGTGCTGTGAGGGGATGTATTGATACACACAGTTGGATGATGTGAGATTAGAACTCCTACCTGTCACAGTACTTATTGCATGCACCACAGGTTATGTCTATTGCATATGCTGATGCAGGCACAGTACTTGTGGAGTATGCACAGTGGCAATGTGTTACACAACATGTGCAACCTGCAGAGTGATACTGCTTGGTACTGTTATTGTATCTAGTGTCCTAGGGGTGGGATACCTGGTAATATCCCTGCTATGCATCTACACTTACCAGTCTGGCCATATGTGGCTGTTTGCAGTTTGATAGGCGAACATGTGGCCAAGAAAAATATGGCCTGTCCAAGGCATATGTTGCACCCATTGTACATTACACCACCTGCATGCATACCTGTGTCAGTCTACAGGGTGACATTCTGCAGGCTTAGGGGTCTGTGGGTGAGAGGATTATGTACTGTTGCATCAGACAACTGTTATGATGTATAAGTGCAGATAACCCCAGCATTCTGGTGTATGTGGGGACATTTGTACATCCCCACCCATATCTATATAAATGTGTATAACAGGGATGTCTCCTTCAATTTTGTTGCATTTGTACATTTTGTAAATGTGTTATGTAGATATATGGACAGTCTATGTATTATTGTACTTTATATAGCTACAGTGGATATAAAAAGTGTACACACCCCTGTTGAAATGCCAGGTTTTTGTGATATAAAAAATGAGACCACAATAAATCATTTCAAAACTTTTCCCACATTTAATGTGACCTATAACATGTACAATTCAATTGAAAAACAAATTTGTTAGTGGAAAAATATGAAAAATAAAAAACATGAAATAAGCTGGTTCCATAAATGTGCACACCCCTAAACTAATACTTTGTTGTGACACCTTTCGATTTAATTACAGCATTTAGTCTTCTTGGGTAGGAGTCTATCAGCATGGCACATCCTGACTTGGCAATATTTGCCCACTCTTCCTTGCAAAAGTGCTCCAAATCTGTTAGATTGCGAGGGCATCTCTTGTGCACAGCCCTCTTCAGGTTACCCCACAGATTTTCTATTGGATTTAGGTCTGGACTCTGGCTGACCCATTCAAAAACTTTAATTTTCTTCTGGTTATGCTATCCTTTTGTTGATTTGGATATATGCTTGGAGTCATTGTCATGTTGAAAGGTGAAATTCCTCTTCATCTTCAGCTTTCTACCAGACACCTGAAGGTTTTGGACCAAAAGTGACTGGTATTTGGAACTGTTCATAATTCCCTCCACCTTGACTAATGCCCCAGTTCCAGCTGAAGAAATGCAACCCCAATGCATGATACTGCCACCACCATGCTTCATCATGGGGATGGTGTTCTTTTGGTGATGCAAAGTTTTGTTTTTGTGCCTAACATACCTTTTAGAATTGTGGCCAGAAAGTTCTACCTTGGTCTCATCAGACCATAGCACATTTTTCCACATGCTTTTGGGAGACTTGATGTGTTTTTTTGCAAATTTTAGCCAAGCTTGGATGATTTTCGGTGTAAAAAAAGGCTTTTGTCTTGCAACCTTACCCCATAGTCCAGACATATGGGATATTGTTGTCACATGTTGTAGATAACCAGTACTTAACAGAAATTCCTGCAGCTCCTTCATTGTTGCTGTAGGTCTCTTAGCAGTTGGGCACCAGGCTGGCAACACAACACCATAAAACTCCACTGCCAATCACGAGCAGACAAGGTGATCCACTGTGGTGACCCCTAACTGGGAAAAGCCAAAAGAAGACTTCCCTATTTTCACAGGTGTGTTTACTGCCATAACAACATCAGTATTGTTTCCTTCTTCAACATATGGTACTGAAAGCTTTATAATTTGTTAACCTATATGTACATTCTACCATCAGTCATGTGGATGTAATTTATTACCTTTGATGACTTCCACAGTATGCATTAAAATGCTAGACTAGTTCCATATACCTGCAACATGAGTGTAGCTAGCATTGTCAATATAATTATGTGAGTACCACAATTTACTGAGCATTCCTCAGGAAATATATAGTGGAAATTTTTCAGTTTGATTTTATAACTGTATAAACTATTGTTTAATTTACAGTAATCTGCAACACGTACTTTGCTAACACTATTTTAACTTTACAATAGCCTTTCTATGGTTACAGGTAATAAATGGCAATGCAATGTCTCTTTGAGAAGTGCATAGGACAACAGCTGTAGAGTTCATTTATTGTTTTATATGATATATGGCGGCTATAGCATACTGTGTTTTTACAACATATAACTTTCTATATACACATTTGACATGCAATAACTGCAGCATATGCAATATCCCCTGAAGTATCTACTTTCCTTGCTGTTATCTCAATTCAGCACTTTAAATACATTTTAAATTGTTTGTTTCTTTCAGCTTTTTCCCAGTTAGGTGTCGCCACAGAGGAACTCCGGTCCACTAATGATTGGCAGTAGATTTTGATGTGCTGGCTTGCCGGGCCTAACGCACAACCTTCAATGAAGGAATGCCCATTCATGCATGTCGCCACACAGAAGACACTCTAACTCAGAATCGAATGGGCAACATCTAACTGTGAGGCGACAACGCTACCGCAGCACCACCACCGCAGTTTTTAAACATTTTAAATGTATCACATTTATTCCCTTTTGTTACATTGCAGCAGTGTCCTTCCCACTTCCTTTGTCATCATTTCCTTTTCATTATGTATGTGTCCTTAACTGAACAGGATTACTTGTGCACATAAAAATATATTTAATGACTGATGTTTGCAGAATAATCTACTTATATCAAGCTGCAAGTTCCTCATTAAGCTTCCCCTGCTTCTTAATTATGTCGCTCAAGGTTTCCTTGCCCTGCATTGTGCTGTCTGTGCATGCTCGCTTACTGGGGTTGCATACATATAAAAGCTGTTGTTTATAATGTGCCCTCGAGCCTCCATGTACCTGTTTGTGGCTGCTAGAAGGTGTTCTGGCCATGACCAGGTGCTGCTGAATATGGAGGCTTGCTGCTTGTCTCACTAACACGAACAAAGCATGTAGGTTTAGTGCAAAGTGTACACACATGCTAATGAATCTTCAGGGATGTTTTTTCTTTAGACACCATTTTCTTTGCTTTTGTCTAAGAGCTCTTGGGTAAGAGCCAGAAAGAAGCTTACTTGTATTTTTGCTTACTGAATATGTTATGTCTATATGAATAAATACTGTCTCCAGTGCAATAATCATCTTCTTAATTTACATTTTTTTCATTTCTTGTACCTTCATTAGTTCGGGTAACTGCAATGCATTCATAACTGTGAAAAGGGAGAAAATCATCCCCAAAAACTGCTGAAAATCAATCTTTTATAGCATCAGTGTTAATTCTGTGAAAAAGCAAATCAGTGCTAAAGGTGGTAGGTTGTCTTATATTCATGGTCTGGAATCAACAAATGAGACAGGTAAAGTCTGATTGAGTTATTTTTGGTTCAGTTTAAAGTTTAGTGAAAATTTCTATGTAAACCTACTTATATGCTTACATTTTCATTATAACAGAATTTAGTTGTCTTTTCAAATTATAACATACTAAACATTAGCAGTTATTTTCATCTATTAATTATTTACACATGCTTAAATAATTTTCAGAAACAGCAACATTTGAAATTAATTTAAATATAATAATGACACTATTTACATGGTTAAATATTCTATGGCCTCACACATGTTAGATTTTTGTGAATACAGACTATAGTGTTTTAATGTTTCTAATCAGTCTCATGACTGCTTGTGTTTCTTTCCGTTCATCTTGCGTACTTTCTCAATTCTTCTTATCCTTTAGTCTGTCTGTATCAAAGTTCCTTCATGCATGCACTATTTAATTTTTCACTATTTACCTAGGCTGGACTGATCCATATGTGAAAGAAACAACCTGTTTCCTTTTTGTCAATTACTCTAGCCCAATTTTCCCTTTCAGTAAGTAATATGAAAAGAATTCTATGAAATTATTTTTTTTCCTGAAACATACCCCATGGGTTGTGTGCCATTTCCAAATGTATTTTATGTAACACAATAAAAATATGTATACACTGTCTATCTTATGAAAATTGACTTTCAGGAATTTGGAATTTATGTTCTTTTTTCCTCAAACATTTGAAACAGAGTTGAAAATCACCCATGTAATAATGTTATCCGTTGATCTTAAATGTATGACCATTTTATAAGGAGTTGCATCTATATTGTACATTTCCTCATTTGTAGTATCATGCAAATATTGTCCTTATTTTTCCATTTTTCAAATACTTTTCTTTTATTGCAGCTCACCATAGTGAGCCAAAACTCTTATTTTCTCTACTATAGTAACTGCTGTCTTGTCTTTGTTACAGTTTAATCCTGACCACTCTCCAAACTGCTGGTCTACTTTAACATTCTTGGTATGAATGCATATTGTAGACACTCAGCAATACATAATCTGAACCTTTATTTACCTTTCACTTCTTTAATATCTGTTTGTAGTTATTTGCTGCCTTTTAAAGTAAACTCTCCAGTAACTGACATAAAGAATGTATCTGAAAATGGACAACCTTGACTACAACCTGTATTAATGTTTATACTCTCTGTCTGTCAAATCATTATTAATTAATACATTTATTTATCCTTGTACATCACATTTAACCAATTCAGAAAATTGTCACCAAAGTTTCTATTTTTAAGAACTTCAAATATGAATTTCCGGTTTACTGTATCAAATGTATTTCTTTCCATTGCCAAATAAAATAATGCCTGCATGAGCATTTATAGTTCACCCTTCCAGTTAAAAAATAAATAGACAACTGACTATCTACATACAGTTTGGCAGACATAACTCTGTATTACCATTTTTGAATTATTTTATAAAAGATTGGATTTTGTATACTAGACAGTGTTTTTGCAAGAATCCTGAGGTCTAATACTTAATATTGAAATTGGCCTATAGTTTGTTAGATCTCTGACCTGCTGGACAAGTTACATGATAACTTCACTCAGCTATGAAATAGGTCTTCCTGCAACAAACGTCTGATTAACTTCATGAAAAAGACAATGGTATGGTCTTCTCCAAAGCTAAAAATAAATTAAATACTATTTCTACCATTCTCCTAAAACATCACAAAGGAAAAACAATACAAATGTTAACAAACAGGAATGTTTAAGTCTTATGCTCGACTCTTCCCTTTCTTTTAAAATGCAATATCAATAATAAAGTCCTGATTCAGTTAAAGCTACTTTACAAGATCAATCAAATTCTATCACCAGCTGCCCGTTTTGCCACTGCAAAAAGATTATAGATTACTACCAAAACTCACATATATCCTGACACTGCTTGTTCTGCATTTAACCCATCATACCCACAGAATAGTGATTGCTGAGAGTAAAATCTACACAGTCTTTCTTATATCAGGCCCCCTTACTGCACCAATGTAAATTACATGAGAATAATAAATGGCCATCAGTGACTAATAGTACAGCACTTCATGTAAGCATAACAATTGTCAGTGTAATAAAATAAAGCTAATGCCCATTTCTAATGTTGAAACTTCCAGTGCAATAAAACACTTATTGGCTCAGATGCTCTCAAAACAAATTTTCATAAAATAATTTAAAGATATTCTTAACACCTTCATGCAGAATTTTTTCTGCACAAGCCACAGTGACAAAGTTTAGTTGCATGTAATATTCTGCATGCTAGATTCTAGGCTGTACTGATTAAACTCTGACTTTGAATTATGCTGTCAACATCTTAACAATACTATATATTTTATGTACACAGACAGTAAATGGACTTCATCTGTTTTACTTTGTACAGAAATGATAGTTGGTTGCACAATTATTTGTTATATGTTGTATTTTGTGATAAACTACTACATATTTTGTGCTGAAGCCCTGGCTGAAAATGATCAACAGCCAACCCAACTAGGTTTACTATTGAAATGTCGAACGGCACTACATTGACTGTGCTATAGTCGAACACGGAAGTTCAAAAATAGTAATGTCGACGACAAAAAAACAATCTAGGAATGGTTTTAACATGGGTCGAGGTAGGTGTTCAGTATTATTCAGAACTACAAACATCTCCCCTACCTCGACCCAAGTTAAAACACAGTCCTAGATTGTTTTTTTGTCGTCGACATTACTATTTTTGAACTTCCGTGTTCAACTATAGTACAGTCGATGTAGTGCCGTTCGACATTTCAATAGTAAACCACCCAGCTATTCAGCTATCAAATAGTAATCCATCAATCAATGCATCTTCAGTGTTGCTTTTATTTTTGTTAAAAATAGTATTGCCATTTTCACTGAATTTATGACTGATATGTTATGCTGAATCTGATTAAATACTTTACTATTTGCTTTACTATTTACTATACTATTTACTATTTACTATTCTTATCCACTTTCTCTCTTCAAATATTACTTACTCCCTACTATTTCTTACATTTTCTCTTGCATACATACAAGACTTGTAACTCTAATTCCCTTGTTTCTCTAAAAATGTCTTAATATGCCGAGTGAGGCTCATTGCCACTACTGTTTTATACAATGTGTTATCTACTCTTCTGTGGACACTACCTTCATGCTCCAAGCAGAGCATGTTACACCATTGATTTTTGTTTTTATCTATATGTTTTTTGTCATGCTTTCATTGCATACTGTAATTTCTTAAACTGTGTAATAACTTGCTACTACTGTTTTATACCAATGTATTAGCTACTCTTTTGTGGATACTACCTTCATGCTCCAACAGAGCATGCTACAACATTGATTTATGTTTCTTATATATATATGTTTTGTTTTACATTCATTGCATACTGTAATTTCTTAAGCTGTTTAATAACTTGTGAACATATGTTAATTTTTCAATTTGTATACTGTTTAAGGAGCTTTTCTCCCTGGGCCTCCATTGAAAATTGGCAATTTTCCGCCCAGTGGACTATCCCAGTAAACAAACTGTAAGTGAATAAATAAATTATATTATTTTTCATTTTATTTTTTACAGAATTTGATATGAATGGAATCTGAGCCTCTATTTTGTTTTTTATTCTTTTAACTGCTGTTTTTATGGCTGATGGAGTTATGCCATACTCTAAACGTTTAATGTCTTCTGAGATAAATGTTTTATCTAAACTACTCCAGTAACATTTTTTGAATATTCAAAATGTCTGAACCAATATAAAGGTTGTCATTTTATTTATATATTTTTGTTTAAATTCTTGTTCTGAAAATAACATTTCAAAATGTTTAGACCTCAAGTATGGTACTTGCATGATGGTTTTTATATCCTTATATTTTCATGCTCAGTGACTATTGTGCTTTTCTCCCTGTGTTTACCAGTAATCACCTTTAGCTAAAGCAATTTCTTTTACTTATGTTAGCATGGATTATTTGGTCTTCTTGTAATATATCACTACCTAATAGTAGAATGTCATCTAACTTTCCTTGCATTTTTAGAAATTCAAGCTGTAAATATTTTAACATTTTTCCCTTTTTATTTTACCTTCCACAGATATTATTTTTACTCAGTCATCGCTTGTATGTAATGCTGCTAAATCAGGCCTGTATTTCCAAATTCCCTATTTTTCTTTTCTGTAGAGTTTTTGAAAATATTTTTCATTTTTTTTTTCTCATTTTTCAGTTTGTAATGAGGCTACTGCTACTCTTTGTTATGAGTTTCGGTGCATCACTAATTTGGCAATAGCATGTTCTCAAAACGATCTATCTATTACTGAGCTACCAAGGACCGTGCAAGTTAAATAACATTAATAAAGGACATACCTAATCCACTAGCCTCTGTGACGATATGTTTTGTAGCTGAACTCTCTAGTGTGACTATTCTTCGTCCTCCATAGTTTGCCATATGTGTGTCCATTCTCTTTTGAACATCTTTTCTCTGTGTTCATCCACAGCTTTTATGATTTTCTTGTTTACCACACTTCCTATTCAGACTTGGATTTACAGTTACATTAAATTTCCATCCAGTTATATGGTTTACAATTTTTTTTCTTTTAATTTTGTCATATTCATTGAAAAAACTCCTGAAAAATTCAGTGTCATCTCTGTTTAGTGCATATGTGTTTCCCAATTTTTCCAAGAATAGCCTTTTTGCTGACTATACCATATAATCCCACTCCTCTCATTACTACTGACAGCTTTACCTTTAGCTACACCTAAACTCTTCCTAAATAATGCAGTAGCTCCCTAAACCTCACATTTCTGTGAAATCTTCCTAAAAATCATCTTTCTTCAGTTTATCTTTTTCAGCTTTGTCTTTTGTAATAAAATGGTGTAATCATACTCTCTCTTAAATCTACTAGATATCTTTTTCTTTTAATAAAAATAGTCTATACTCAGACCTCTGCTTACCTATAGTCCAGTTGTCATAGGCAGTTACCTACCTATAATACAGGCAGTTATCCTAAACCATCATATCAAAAAATCTCAGAACAATCAAAATGGTACAATTTAAAACATTTGCATTAAATACAGTTAGCATTATATGGAGCTAAACTTTTAGAAGTGCAATAAAATCTATACATTTCATAGCAGTAATACTAAACTATATCAGTAATAATGTTCAAACTTCGAGTATTAAAAGTTATAATTCCCACATTAGTGTTTTCTCATAAATATATAATTGAAAGATAAACCCTGGGATTTGCCATTAGTCGTTGTCATTTTTGAACCAGTGCCAGCAATACCATGGAAATTTACTTCAAAGAGATGTGCCATTATAATGGGCTATATTTCTGGGCAACCACACATGTAAATAAAGCTTTTTTGGGAGAAGCATATGATAATGAGTCATAATCTCTCCCTCAAAAACATCTGCTGTAAGTGATTTATGGTGCTAAGTGATTCACAGAACCACTCAACTGTGCAAATACTTAACAAAAGCCATGTTAATTAACTCAACCAAAAGTTTATGTTTGGCCATTACTTTCAATAGATGAGATCACATTAGAGGTACTATCAGGAAGTTCAGTGGACAGCTAATATTGGTATATATGTGTGCCTGTGTGCTTGTGGCTGGATGTGTTAGTGTATGCAGAAGAATGAGGGGTCTCATGTTAGTGTGTGAGTGTGTGCGTGTGTGCATGTTCACATATGCGCATGTGTGTGTGTGCATGTGCATGTGTACCTATGTCTAAATATATATATATATATATATATATATATATATATGTAGCGCATTCACAGGTATAGCTGAAGTAGATATGGGTTCCTTCCTACCTGACTCTGGTGACACCCATATTAGGCCCAACACACCGAGGTGGCAAGAACGACAGATTTTTTTCTAGGTGACACAACTAGTTTAAAAGGCAATAGCACATCCACAAACAAATTATTTCAACAGTGCACCAGTTAGTAATAAGGCAAGGTGAGATATGCATGCAATGAAACCATACATCCACCCTCTTCCCCAGAACTGAACCAAAAAAGGTATTGACAATCAAACATCTACAAAGAAGGCAATATCACTGAGAAGTAAAGCTTTATAATGCAGCAATACAAACATTGGAGAAAAATGCAATGTCATTAGGCAATAAAAGAGTTATAATACAACAATACAAATATGAGAAAATGCAATTTCATTGAACAGTACTAACACCCTCAACCCCCCTGATCAGTTCTAAACAGAACAATTATGAAACACACTATTATATCCTGTTCACTGGCCAGTGACTATTTACAGTCTTGCTGCCAGCATGATGGGGCCCAAACTGGAGCTCATATGGATCCCAGTTATTTGTAATCCACAAAGCATTTGGGTGGGGGATCCACAATCTTATAAAAATATAAAATGATGGCCAAGGCATCTCACTACTCCTTCCAGAATATCCTAGTGACCAGGTACCGTGGTTCCTCTGATGGGAAAAGCAGAAAAATCACCTGCTAGAACTCTGGTAATCGTCCATGGCTTCTCTGTACTAGGCCCAAAGGAACTCCTTTCTTGCTGAATCATATGCAGGCGTGGAACTACTGGTTTCAGATTTCTCTCCTGATTCCACAAAATACCATCATCCAGGATTTCAGCAAAAGACAGACACAATCTGCTATTTCACGTCCCCTTCCCCAAAGCAGTAGAAAAGAAAATCTAGTCATGCTGCAAGGCTCTTTTTCCCTTCAGCTCCCTATTTCAGTCTCCCTCCTTCAGCTAGTGTTCCAGTCTCTTCTTTCACTTTCAAAATTGTCTTTTATATTTATGTGGTGTAATGAAAAACTACAGTCTATTACTTCTACAATTAAATACAGTGGGAGCTACACACACACACACACACACACACACACACACACACACACATATATATATATATATATATATATATATAATATATATATATAAATATATATGACTCCATATATAGCTGAAAGACTTAGTATATGTGACATTACAGCATCAGTGTTGTTTTGTACATTCGTTAAGTAGGAGAAAGTGAACTTTTATATAATGAACATTGGCATTTGAGGTGTGGAGAAAATGTAGGTGTCTTTTCTTGGGAATGGTTTTAGTCACATGATTGCTGTAAAAATAACTAGAACAATGTCTATAGGTTCATAGGATAAACTCATCACTTGCTTCCCATTTCCAGCAGGGACACAGGTGAGATCCCAGGGGTGTGCTTTCTGTTTCCCAACAAGTTGTATAGGTTCATAGGATGTAAGCAAATTTTGGCTTTCAACTTACTCTTATTCCTCTTACATAGGTTAGTAGGCTCATAAACAATCACTAGGTTAATTGCTTTTGTAAGCCATTTTAAGGCTATCTAATTTGTCTTCTACAGTTTATATAAAAGATCCCCACTGTCCTAACATTAACTGTGCATATTTTTTATTGCATGACACTTTGGGGATAAAGAATATGAATGAGGTACAATATAATTAAAAAGTGGCATTTTGTATTCCTTTATATATGTATGGCTACAATTTGTGAGTGTTTGTGCATCTCTGCTTTGATAAAATGCTAAAAATGCAGATAAAAATTGTTCCATTAATGTGAGCATTGTCAAATTGTGATTTGCTTTCAGATGGTCTGAACTAGACATTATTATGGCCCAATTAAAATGTAGCTGCTACCTTTGGTATTGGAGACTACTGTAATGTGCATTTATTTGAAAAGGGCAACAGTTACAGGCATAATTATTGCTTCAGCATAACATATTTGGGCTCCTTTTATGTATTTTATATGCTGTCAATTTATCTTTACTCAGAATGGCATGCTTTTTATGTGACCTCTTGACATATGAGTCACTACATCTTTCCTGAGTGTTGAATATTTCTCTGACCCTGCCTGCAACCTCAATTTCCCCTTTACAGTAGTACATACTGAGACCTGTGGACCACATTTAATTAAACCAGTGAAATGGGCTTCTTCTCAGAGCATCACTTTTAGTTGACACCATCATGACTCATACAGAACAGTTTGCCAGTATTTCATCAGAGTAAACTTTTTCCCTAAGTTGATAAGGAACAATATTTTTAGATGCAAACTGATTCTTAGTTATACACAGGCATATAAAACACTGGTGTAAAAAGTTTATGTTTTAATGTATTAAACAAGTATCAAAGTAAAAGGGAATGCTGACAGCCTGACATGAAGTAATGGAATGGACCTGTTCTACATGTAGAAACTATGTGTATGAATCACAGCAAAATAATCCCGAGACATACCTACATATTTGTATACTATACATATAAAACTAACAATCAAAAATACTGAAAAATATAAAATGTTAATTTTTAAATTATAGTCTTAACAGCATTAATGAGCACATTCATTGTCTATCATACTGTCTGTTCACTAAATACATCTGTTGAAAATGTAGCTAAAGATGTATATCATTTGTAGGAAAGGTCTAGCCTAACTCTAAAGTCTGAATATTGTATGTGCTAAACATATAAATAAAAGCTGCATTGATCAGTTGGTGGTGGGGCAACAGATGGCAGAACCATAACTAATCATTTGGGTAGGCAGAAGGCAAAATGTTTATAAAACCAGGAATGAGTTGCATGACTGACATCCCTGGAGAACTGAAAAGAAAATAATAAAGCAGTAACACTAGAAATGGCAGCTAAACAGATAACACAATAATAATAAAAGGCAATAAAAATGTTTCCTAAACAAATCACAAATAATACACATTATAACTGAGAAGTGTCATGTTTTTTTCTCATATTTTGATATTTTTTTAGAAATTAAACTGTTATATAACGTAAAACAGCAACTGGACAAAAAAGTATGTCTGGCATGTATTCAAATACATAACTCATCAAAAAATGTATAACCATCTAAGTCCACTGTAACATACAAAAGCCTATGTTTAATACTCATTATAAAATAAGGAAGGCATGCACTAAACTGTGATAATGTACAAAAATATATCGGCAGCAGATTTTGAGCATATATGTTAATTTTGTAAGCTATGTAGTTATTTTATAACATTGGCCAGTATGGCTGAAACAAAACAAGATTTGATTATACAAATGCTCAATACACAATACGCTTTTATAGCCATTCTGCTAAAATTTCATTAATATCATCTGCATTAAATAGTTATTTCTAAACTGTACCCTTGTGCACAATTAATGTAATTTAGCAAAGACTCAGGCCTTGCTGTTTTTCATTTTTAAACTAAATTGTACAGTTAATTAGCATCTTATGAAAAGCTATTTTTGAGGGAAGAAATACTAAAGTATATTTATAATATATTGTGTCCTTTTACTACATTAAGTATATTCTGAGTACTTAGTCTGATATTCTGTGGCCCAGCAGCATGCATACCCTTGGTATACTGTTTCTATCTCATAATATGGCTCTCTCTCAAAAAGGTAACTACCAGTATTTCATGTCTGGCACTGATAAAAGTAAATTGTGATTCAAACACAAATAAATTATGAACCACACCATTTTCACCTCTGCAGCTCTACAGCCACTGCTATATATATATATATATCTATATATATATATATATATATATATATATATATATATATATATATATATATATACTAACTATGAAATCTCTGTACCTTCAGTAGGAAGAATAATTTGATATATGTCAGTATCAAACTTTGTATATACCTCCTTATTTTCACATGCATTTCCAGACTTTTCTGGATTGCTGTTTCAGTCTTCAGCCTTTCAACAGGCACCTGTCATTAATATACCAAAATAATTCTAAAAGTAACTTGTGTAACACAGATTTACATTGTGCAGTAGTATGCATACTTACAATAAGGATGTCAACAATATAAAAATTCAATGATTTGCATGAATAAAAGAATTCTAGGTAAATTATAAAGTTGTTGAATCACTCTTTATTTTGAAACAGTGAGAAAGTACAGCTGTTTAAGGGAACTAACAAAAGCAGTAGGTGCTTGAATTATCATTGCTGTAATAGCCTTAGCTATATCAGTTATATCTTACTAAGGATTTAATTGCCAGCCAGTTTCCAAACCTTCAGAACACTTTCCATGCACCCAAACTGTTAGTCAATTTGAGCTGAGCTGATTAAAAGGCAGGTTTGGGTACTGAGCCCTTCAGCACTTTCATCCAAACAGACAGAGGGAAGCTAAAGACCTGACTAGGACAATGCTACAAAAATAAAAAATTAAGATCCGCACCCTGGCAACGAAAACATACAAAAATGAGGGGAGTGGAGACAACGAATAGCTACTACAGCAGTGATCATATGAAATCTACTGTTATGGTAAGTTTACTTACACACCTGCACTATGTTCATCATTAGGATCACTGCTGCAGTAGCCTTAGCTATATGAGTTGATTACCACAGCTTAGAATGACTGGGAAGAAAAAAGGATGCAAATCCAGTAGCCTCTGAAAATGGCCCTAGTAAAGCAGTCCTAGACTTAGAGAAGGAATCTAGTTTAAAGTGCTTTGTAGATTTGTAGGTTATGAAAGTATGCACAGAGGACCAAGTTGCTGTTTCTAGAATACTTCTAGACTGCAACCCTTTCCAAACAGCCACAGATGAAGCCAAAGCCCTGGTAGAACGAGACTTGACCCTACCTGGAATTATCTTGTGGTGTGTGTAACACAAGGAAATTGCACAAGACAACCAATTGGAAATGGTTTATTTTGACACAGGTTGTAATTTTTTTCACCTTCAGAACAGATGAACAATTGATCATAAATCTTGAAAGATTGTGTTCTGTAAAGTTATTATCGGAGTTATCTGTGCATATCCAAGGTACGGAGTATCCTTTCTCCATCATTCTTAGGTTCCAGAAAGAAAGCATGGAGATGAACAGCTTGGCTCAAAGGAAACTTGCATGCCATATGGGTTCTTGTTCTTGTACATTTTTTTTATTAATCATCACAGATCCTATTATTGAGGGTTTATTTGGGATTCCCAAAAACTTTAAAACTCTGAATGTTCTCCTTTATGCCTGGTGTGTCTGCTCTCAGTTCTGCATCTGAAGGCTTTTTTTTCTATTCCATGTGTAATCCTATAGTATAGAATTTGTAGATATGTTTAAATGAATATTGGGACATTCTGAATAAAATAACGGACTATTCTTTTACAGCAGAAGAATCCCTTCTTATGACCATGGACATCAAATGTTTGTTCACAAGCATCCCCATGATGACAGAATAGAATTTATAAGAAGTTACTTTTCTATTTTTACTAATTTTAGGATAACTAATATCAATTAATATAGTTTTGTTCAAATTAGTATTGGAAAATAATTGTTTCATTTAAAATAAGAACTATTATAGAAGATGGAGGGATGTTGCTATAAAGTCACCTGCATCACCAGTGTATACCAGCATAGTTTTAGATGGGTGGGAAAGGGTCATTCTTCTAAAATGTGAGAAATTATCTTCAGTTTTATTTTACAAGAAATTTGTGGATGATCTGTTTTTCATAGTCAAAGGTAATAGAACAGGAGCTACCAAATTATTAGAACAAATTAATTCTTCTGTTTCATTTCTGACTTTTATGGCAGGTACAGGAAACTCAGTTCATTTTTTAAATGTCACAGTATGGGGCTACTTTCACAGAGTTTTAACAATATATATATATATAAAACAGTTTACTATCATTTGATTGAACAGCACTTGATTGAAATGAAATGCTTGAAAGAATTTGACTGAAGACTAATTGAATGAAACACCATCTAAATGAAAAGCAATTGACTGAAAACCCATTTGACTGAAACTCATTTCACTGAATCGTAAATGATTGAGAATATTGAAAATTAAAAAAATATTACATAAAACAGTGCTTTTGAGGCATGCTCATCTGCATCCCCCTTAATTAAATATAATAACTCCATGACAGCACCACCACTTGTGAAAACAAAAACACAGTCAATCACTCATTGAATGATAATAATCTGAAAAGAACTGCCAGAGGATAAAGTGCCTCAATGAAGAGATAAAATCCACATCTGTTGGAGCATTCATTGCGAAATGTGAAAGCACTTGCAAGATATACTGCTTTTAAGAGACTCTTTTTGATAAACGTTTTCTTTTGCATTTTGGTGTTTCCTCAAGAATTTTTCTGTTAATAATCTGAAAAGACACACATACCAATAGCTATCTCGACTATTTGATTAGACATTCCACTTTTATGAAAAAACATAGCACGGACAGTTTATAAGTGCCTCTAGTTTATGCACTGCAGATTAAGATTTCTTAGATGAGGTAGAATTCATCAGTTTGTTATTCATTAAGAGAGATTATCCAAAAAACAGTTGGATGATTTTGCTAAAGAAATAGTGAGTAAAAGGGAAACTGTTCTCTCAAGATTGAAAAAGGTTATATTGTTTGGAACCAAGAGGAAATAACTGTATAGCAATCATTTCCACATTTTATTTTTTAAGATTTGTAACATTATTTGTTCCAAATGTTAAATAATAGAAGGTAATTATAATCTAAGTAGACTAGTGGTTTACAAACCTTTGACATTGTGTAAAAAGAATACAATTGTAAAGGAAATTTTACAATATGTTAGTACTAAAATCCTCTTTAACAAGATACAAAAAAACAAAGGCACTTACAGATGCATCATTTGTAATGTTGGCTGCTATATTTTGGATGAGCCCAGTGTTTATTTTGAACACATGGGGACTGTATCTCTTGGGGGTTGTATAGTTGGCCTAATGCACTGACTGTTTTTCTCTGCAGGAATGATTGAGAATGTTATCCAAAAAAAATAAGGAACACCTTTATTCTGTTAAAAAGACAGTTAAAATAATGCCCTGTACAAGCACACCCTGAAATGTACCAATTCAATGTATATATATTTTTTGTTTTGCATAATTTATCATTAGAATTGAGGGCAGGTGACTACAAAATCCAATTATACATTATTAAAACATTATGGCAGTTAAGGTTAGAGGCTAATAGAAGTCCTGGGATAAATGAACACATTAATATTAAGTGTGCATTAAAAGGGAGGAGGCTGAATAAAGGTACAAGCAACATTTTTAAATAAATATAAATTTGCAGTTACGGCTTGGTTAAAATTACCTTCTACATCCTTATGTGTTTAATTTTAAAGTAGGCAACTTGAATGTTTATTTATTTATTTATTTTTACTATAACTTAAAGTAAGGTTTTAAATTTCCTGAGACTGTACATGGGATTTAGGAATTGTTCAAGGAAGTTATGTTATACCTGTCTAAATAAAGTTTCAAATATCATGTGACTATACATGTCACTTAAGCATTATTTAAGAAAGTGATGTTGTGCATGTTTTTATTCTGAAGTATTCCAGTGGGTGTTACTGCAGCAAACCACAAAACAGTAAGATTTTCTATCCTAACGTAAAGGATTTTATTGATACAGCTAGGTTGAGTATATGCTACACACATTTACTGGTCAATCTCCCAATCATATTAACCTTCACTCATAAAGAAGACCAATCCACTCTTTTCCTGGAAGGAGCAGTCTCATCTGATTGGAGGTGCTGATTCTCATCAAAACCACTTCATACTGAGCAGATATTTACACTGGTGCACACTGGAGATCACAGCCACTTAAGATTAATAGAATTATATCAGATGCAAGCTGCAAAGACGTCACCCTTATGTTCCCAAATTGAATGATGCCTAGACCTTGGCTGCTTCAAAAATTCCTGTCTGTAAAAATCACAATTAGGACAGGAGAGAAAATCATCCTTTTCAGGATCATATGCCCAATATATTTAATGCAGAATTCCAACCAAACACCAACAATCGGGCACAAGTGCAGTGCAGTGAAATACATTTATTAAGCACTCTAATTCTAGCCAATATGGAACTTCATCAGAATAAAATATGTATAAAACCTTGCCTTTTTAAAATGACACCAGTCATTTAACTGCCATAACCAATCATAATCATGTATGTAAAATCAATCCCTTATACAGTTTAATAATAATTACTACATCTGCAAATTAAAATAAACATAAATATTTCATCTTTAACATACAGTTAATTAATAACCTACTATTCAATCTGGGAGCTGTACCTGTATTCAATCTAAGTTGCCAAATAAGCTAGTAGATTTCCAAAAGCAAATTGAAAGCACCATGTCTAGGTTTACTTAATGGGTTTTCATTATCAAAAAATAAAAATCTATGATTCAGGAACTCCTTCAGGTGTTTTTCTAAGGCATTATTGGTGCTCCCCTTAGCAATATTATACATGTTATCATAGATCTGAAGGATATAATTATCTTTCCCGTATAAAATCCTGCACAGTGCTGACATAACGCTACATGCACCAAACCTTTCATACAACAATTAAAACGAAAATTAGAATGAATCAAAACATTACTAATAGAAACCCTGTTTGCTCAAGAATATATATGTGCCCCATCTAGGTAAAACTCCCTTCAGTAAGTTATTGCCAGCACATTCAATCATATTCTTTAAGCAAATACCTTTCCTTGCTACAGATTTTGGGGTCAGACTGAGCTTGCACAAATCCTTTCAAAATAATTAAACATATCCTAGTTTTTTTGTAAAAACATTGCTAATGGCCCTATAGTCTACACTAAAGGTTGTTATAAAGGCTGATGTTAAATTATAGACATCCATGTGACCTTTATTGCTTAAGCTTATTGAAAGACTAGACCCCGGTAAATCAATATACAATTCTGTCTTTTTGTGTTATCTCAAAAATAAAACTACTAAGCAAATTTTCTGGATGCCCTCTATTCAAAAGCATATCTTTAAGTTTAGTGCATTCACCCCAGAAATTATCCAGTTCTGAAACCATCCTAACTGCTATAACAATTTGTCCCTTAATGACAAGCTTTTTCTGAGAAAACAGACAACATTTTTGAAATGCAACACAGAGTTAGACTAGGCTGACTTCCTATATATAAGCAACCTAATTTTTTTATTATTACTGTCCTTCCTTAATTCAATATCAAGATATTGTAATACTTACAAAGAAGTATTGGATGTAAAATTAAGGAAGGAGGTAGTACCATTAATATAAAATAAAGCCTGGACACAATAGCAAAAGAACAAATCTACATCTTCCCTCAATGAATACAAAACTCTTTGTAATTCAGTTAAAAGACTTATCTCTGCAGACCGTCATAACTACTTCACCCGACTTCAAAGCAACCTCAAAACCAACCCTCAAAAGTTCTGGAGAAGTATAACCACCCTCTTAAAACCCGGAAACACAGAAAACCCAATCCCTTGCCCAAATATAGATGACACTGATCTTGCTACCCAATTCAATTCTTTCTTTACTGTTTGTGAGCGCTTTCATGCATAAGATACATGCACTTCTTCAGACAAACTAATAGCAAATGCTTCAGTACTCTTATACTCCCTCTAACATTTCACATAATTGAATTATTGATTTAATTAGTTAATTAACCATCCCTTTAAAAAACCTACTGCAGTTGAACATTTCTCAATGGAAAAATACTAAGTATATATATATTCAAATCTTGACCTTGACAGAACATTAAAAAATCAGGAAATTTTACCTAAACAAAGTATATACTTCGTACCCTTAACTTTATTTTTATTTTATAAATATTAACAATGTATTTTCATCTAAAACACACCCGCTAAAATACTAAATGAATTATATTTTGTTGTATATAAATATTATACAAGGAGGAAAGCTTTACAAACAATTTTTTGTGAAATTAAAAATACATTGCATTAAAAACATTATACATTATACATTCATTTCCTTCATCTCATAAGAGATTTTAACTTTAACAGACATTTGATGGAACACATTTCACTTATGCCTGGATGAATATAGGCACTAGTTTTGAGCTGCCACAATAGCTCAGATTCTTCTAATTTGAGGTGCCAAGGGCCACCTCTGGGATTCAATTCTATCTTTTGCACTACTGTAAATAAAAAACCATGAGTTGGGTTTTCAGAAATATGTTTCGCTAAAGCATTTGTTAATACTCCCTTGGAAATTGCATACAGGTGCTCATATATTCGTTGTTTTAAGTGACGTTCCGTCTTCCCCAAGTAGAACGCAGCGCAGATTTTACAACTAGCGAGATATACTACGCCTTGGCTATTGCAGTCACACTTGTTATTCATATAGTATTTTACATCCCGAATTGTAAAGGAGGTACCTGTCTTTATATATTTACAGTATCTACAACGGCCACATCTATACATTCCATTATTCAGCTTTTGTTCCTTAGGTGTGCGTTCCAAAAGAACTTTTAGGGAAGGAGCCTTCTTAAAAACAACTAATGGTTTTGTCCTAAAGTTTTACTCATGTGAGCATCCTGAGTGATAAATTCCCAATTATTATTAAGTATACGTCTAATTTCTGGTGACAGTATATTAAATTGTATGAGAAAACAAGTACTGTAATCCACTTGTTTTGAACCTACATTGACCAATGGGCATACTTCACTAGTCAAATTATCATTCACAATAAGTGTATTAATCTGGTCTGTTTTTAGAATTGGTCCTAAAAGGCCAGTCTGTCTTTTATGGGAAACCTCAACTATCACAGAGTTAATTAATTTGTTCGGGTACCCTCTGTTTAAAAACATTGAAGCCAAATAATGACATTCTTCCTCGAATGCTGTTTCTTCAGAGCACATTCTTGAAGCCCGAACGATTTGGCTTTTCACCACCCCTCTCTTCTGAAAGTAGGGGTGGCAACTAGTGAAATGAAGAAAAGAATTACTATAATGAGGTTTCCGAAACACACTAGTGCAAAATATGCCTTTTTCAAAATCTTTTCGTATTAAAATGTCCAAATAATTTATGGAAATCTTATTAAACTGTAAGTAAAAGACAAAAAAGGGGTAAATTAATTCATAACTCTAATCAAATTTTGAGCCACTTCTTCATCTCCCTTGAATATTATAAGGATGTCGTCTTGGTACCTTGTGTACCATACGACGGCCTCCTTATATAATGAATGTTGGAACAAAAAAGTATGTTCCCAATAAGCCATTACTGAATTTGCAAAGCTGCCCCCACAAGGGGAGCCCATTGCAACACCTGTAAGCTGTAAATACAGATCTTTTTTGAACATAAAGAAATTATTACTCAACACCAATTCTAAAAGACTAACAATCAGATCAATGTTGTTCCCTGGCACTCGTTTATATAACAGAAAATCCCTAACCCAATCAATACCAATGTCTTGCGGAATCACCGTGTATAAATCCCTGACATTAGCTGTCAGGAAATTAAAATTGGTGTCAAAGGGAATGTTATTTAAGGATTCCAAAACGTGCCAGGAATCCTTACAAATTTGAGGCTCGGTCTTGAGTGTATCTTTCAACTTATTGTCTACCCATTTAGCACATGAATAAGTAATCGACTGACAACCATCTATGATTGGTCTAAACGGGGGACTCTGAATGTTTTTGTGGAGCTTAGGGACTCCGAAAATAACTGGCACCAATGGAGCTAAGATAGTTAAATATTGATATAAAGCAGTGTCAATACTGCCCTCAATGAATAAGTCGCTTAACACATTTTTTATTTTAGCATAGGCTTGGTTTAATTCGTTTAAAGAGACTTTTCTGTAATTATCAGTTGATAACATAGTATGCATCTTTTCTTCGTAGTCTTTTTCATACATTAACATAGCTCCACCCCCCTTGTCGGGCTTCATCACCCGAATTTTATGGGCTTTGACTATTGCGATCAAATCATTGTCTCTTACGTCAGAAATTTTATTATGAGCAAGTTGGTTGGTCAAGCCCCTTAGATGAATTTCAGTAATCTTTTCAAACAAAAGAATGTTATTATCAAGGGGGGGGGGGTTGTACATACTAGCTATACGTTCACTACAAAACACATTACTATTCTGTCCTAATATCAGCTTTAAATTGAGCTTTCGTGTAAATAATTTAAGGTCACATAACATACGAGCAACATTAGGCTTCTGTGGTAAAACAAAATTAAAGCCTTTTGCTAGTAACTCAACAAAATCTTGAGAGACCTCAAATTTAGTATAGTTATAAACACGGAAGTCTCTACTATTGCTGAAAATAATTTCAGGTTGACAGTACATTACTTTCTGCGCCAGTTGTACGCCTTCTTGTTCTGCGTTTTCTTGCCCCAATTCGCATTCTTTTTCTTGGCGTTGGAATAAACACGTTGAAAACCCTGTGGGTTTTTATGCTCCATTTGTCCTTGATTGTTCCGCTGTTGACCCTGTTTGTTTTGTAGCCGTTCGCTATGTCGGGGTAAATTAGTGTCATTATCACTAAGGGACGTAAATTCGTCCAAAGTTGTTTCTAAATGTTCAGCATCGTTTGTCACGTTGAAATTATTATTAATATTTGTTGTTATTAGCGGAGTAGAGTCATGTGTTGACTTGCTAACAGGTGGATCCGGATAAGCAATTCTTTCCTCATATGCCAGTTTATCTCTATTGATTTTTCGTTTTTTTGTTTCACTTAGTTTTTTTAACAAATTATCTATACTTGTGAAAATCCTGGCATATTCGTATTCATACCGGCCAAAAGATAAATCATTTTTATTTCCTGTTCAAGGTTCTCCAACTGCTTTTTTAGATCGGACATTTGTTTTAAATATTCACAAGACAATATATCTAAAAAGTGAAGACCTTGATCATTAAAAAAAGAAATTAGGCGTAGGTGAAACTCTGAGTGCTTAATTAAACCTGCAGGGTATTTCCATTGTCTGAGTCCCTTCGGGACTATCTTTAAGTTTATACACTCCTTAAAATACATAGTTTCCAGCTGTAATTTTTTGTATTTAAGGAGACAGTTGTCAAAAAGATTCAGTTTGTGGACAATGCTATTACCTTCTTGTTGCTGGTTCAAACCACTCAAAGCATCACCAGCTTGTTCATGGAAAATATTACGGGGAGTGCTGCAAAATTCTTGTAGTGCAGGTAACGCATTGTTAATTACTTGTGCTCCAGCTCTGTTACTAGCGTTAGGTGGAGGTGAATTATTTTGGTTGCTTACAGGCTGACTCGGTCTCGCTGCCTGTGCGGGTTGTATACTACTTGATGGACTTAAATTTTGGTTAACTTGTGAGTTTGTAATATTCGACTGGCGTCTTTTTGTTGGATCCACTTTGGCAGTTTTTTTCTTGGTTATTTGAGCTTTGCTTGTCTGTGTTTTTCAATTCTTTCTTCATAGACTCTGTTTCTAAACTTACCTCCTCTTTTTCAAATAACAATCCTTCTCCTACCTCCACTTCCCCTCAGGTTTCTCCCAATCCAACATCTCCCACTTCTCCTCTTGCTTCTCCCCCTCCAATGTCTCCCACTTCTCCTCAGGCTTCTTCGCCTCCATCTTCTCCCACTTCTCCTCATGCTTCTCCTCCCCCAACTTCTCCCACTCATTCCCCACCCCCACCATTCTTCATCAAACCTATTCCTACATCCACCATAAAAAAACTCCTGCAGAAACTAAAACCATGCACCAATGCCCCTGATAACATTCCCTCATACTTCCTCAGCATAGCTGCTGAAGCCATTGCCCTCCCTATCAGTATCCTAATTAACCGCTCGATCCAAGAAAGTATCGTTTCTCAAATCTGGAAAAAAGCCTACATCATTCCACTGCATAAAGGTGGAACCAATACTAATATTACCAACTTCCATCCCATCGCCATCCTTTCGCCCATTTCAAAAGTCCTAGAGAAATGTATCCATCTTCAACTCCTTCCCCATCTCCTGGACAACAATCTACTAACTCCTACACAGCATGGATTCAGACCCCATCATAGTACTATGACTGCCCTCCTATCCTTCCTTGAAACTGTAAATAAAGCTAGAGATTCCGGCCTCACTGTATCTACCATCCTACTCGATCTCACTAAAGCCTTCGGCACTATCTCCCATAACCTACTTCTTACTAAGCTATCTAATCTAAACCTTTCTCCCTCTTCCCTCTGTTGGTTTTCTAGCTATCTCTCCAATAGGCAACAAGTTGTCAAGTGGAAAAAAGCCACCTCCTCCTTCCTCAACACCCCCACAGGTGTCCCACAAGGTTCTATTTTGGGCCCCCTCCTCTTCAATATTTTCATTAATGACTTTTTCCGCTCTGTCCCTCTTGCAAACATTATTCAATACGCAGATGACTCCACAATCATCTGTGCTGCCTCATCCATTCCAACTCTTTTAAAACTCACTCAAGATGCCTTCTCCACCACAGAACAATGGATGAACGACAACCATCTTGCACTCAATGCTGCTAAAACTAAACTAATAACCTTGATAGAAATTTATTCTCCATCATCAGCCAAAATAACACATCTCTTGAGCTGGTATCTGAAGCCAAACTGCTAGGGGTCCAAATCGATGACAAGCTCAAATTCAACTTCCATCTACTACTAAATATAAAAAAAAACTACCAAAAACTAGGCATGCTCTACATTCACAATCGGTTCCTCACCTCAACTAGGGGTAAATTAGTGTCATTATCACTAAGGGACGTAAATTCGTCCAAAGTTGTTTCTAAATGTTCAGCATCGTTTGTCACGTTGAAATTATTATTAATATTTGTTGTTATTAGCGGAGTAGAGTCATGTGTTGACTTGCTAACAGGTGGATCCGGATAAGCAATTCTTTCCTCATATGCCAGTTTATCTCTATTGATTTTTCGTTTTTTTGTTTCACTTAGTTTTTTTAACAAATTATCTATACTTGTGAAAATCCTGGCATATTCGTATTCATACCGGCCAAAAGATAAATCATTTTTTATTTCCTGTTCAAGGTTCTCCAACTGCTTTTTTAGATCGGACATTTGTTTTAAATATTCACAAGACAATATATCTAAAAAGTGAAGACCTTGATCATTAAAAAAAGAAATTAGGCGTAGGTGAAACTCTGAGTGCTTAATTAAACCTGCAGGGTATTTCCATTGTCTGAGTCCCTTCGGGACTATCTTTAAGTTTATACACTCCTTAAAATACATAGTTTCCAGCTGTAATTTTTTGTATTTAAGGAGACAGTTGTCAAAAAGTTTCAGTTTGTGGACAATGCTATTACCTTCTTGTTGCTGGTTCAAACCACTCAAAGCATCACCAGCTTGTTCATGGAAAATATTACTGGGAGTGCTGCAAAATTCTTGTAGTGCAGGTAACGCATTGTTAATTACTTGTGCTCCAGCTCTGTTACTAGCGTTAGGTGGAGGTGAATTATTTTGGTTGCTTACAGGCTGACTCGGTCTCGCTGCCTGTGCGGGTTGTATACTACTTGATGGACTTAAATTTTGGTTAACTTGTGAGTTTGTAATATTCGACTGGCGTCTTTTTGTTGGATCCACTTTGGCAGTTTTTTTCTTGGTTATTTGAGCTTTGCTTGTCTGTGTTTTTCAATTCTTTCTTCATAGACTCTGTTTCTAAACTTACCTCCTCTTTTTCAAATAACAATCCTTCTCCTACCTCCACTTCCCCTCAGGCTTCTCCCAATCCAACATCTCCCACTTCTCCTCTTGCTTCTCCCCCTCCAATGTCTCCCACTTCTCCTCAGGCTTCTTCGCCTCCATCTTCTCCCACTTCTCCTCATGCTTCTCCTCCCCCAACTTCTCCCACTCATTCCCCACCCCCACCATTCTTCATCAAACCTATTCCTACATCCACCATAAAAAAACTCCTGCAGAAACTAAAACCATGCACCAATGCCCCTGATAACATTCCCTCATACTTCCTCAGCATAGCTGCTGAAGCCATTGCCCTCCCTATCAGTATCCTAATTAACCGCTCGATCCAAGAAAGTATCGTTTCTCAAATCTGGAAAAAAGCCTACATCATTCCACTGCATAAAGGTGGAACCAATACTAATATTACCAACTTCCGTCCCATCGCCATCCTTTCGCCCATTTCAAAAGTCCTAGAGAAATGTATCCATCTTCAACTCCTTCCCCATCTCCTGGACAACAATCTACTAACTCCTACACAGCATGGATTCAGACCCCATCATAGTACTGTGACTGCCCTCCTATCCTTCCTTGAAACTGTAAATAAAGCTAGAGATTCCGGCCTCACTGTATCTACCATCCTACTTGATCTCACTAAAGCCTTCGGCACTATCTCCCATAACCTACTTCTTACTAAGCTATCTAACCTAAACCTTTCTCCCTCTTCCCTCTGTTGGTTTTCTAGCTATCTCTCCAATAGGCAACAAGTTGTCAAGTGGAAAAAAGCCACCTCCTCCTTCCTCAACACCCCCACAGGTGTCCCACAAGGTTCTATTTTGGGTCCCCTCCTCTTCAATATTTTCATTAATGACTTTTTCCGCTCTGTCCCTCTTGCAAACATTATTCAATACGCAGATGACTCCACAATCATCTGTGCTGCCTCATCCATTCCAACTCTTTTAAAACTCACTCAAGATGCCTTCTCCACCACAGAACAATGGATGAACGACAACCATCTTGCACTCAATGCTGCTAAAACTAAACTAATAACCTTGATAGAAATTTATTCTCCATCATCAGCCAAAATAACACATCTCTTGAGCTGGTATCTGAAGCCAAACTGCTAGGGGTCCAAATCGATGACAAGCTCAAATTCAACTTCCATCTACTACTAAATATAAAAAAAACTACCAAAAACTAGGCATGCTCTACATTCACAATCGGTTCCTCACCTCAACTACCAAAATTACTCTCTCTACCACATTTCTCCTTCCCTCCCTTCTCTATGGCACCCCTCTTCTAACAAATCTACAATCTTCTCTGAAAACCAAACTGTCCTCTTGTTACAATAAAATAACCAGATTCGCCACAAGTAACAAATCATCTACCCATCACTGTGTACCTCTCCACAAACTCAACTGGCTAGAGCTTCCCAACTACCTCTCCTACACTCAGCTCACCTATGCGCATAAACTCATATTCTAGCCATCCCTCTGTCCCTCTCTCTCTCTACTACCTTTAAAATGCATCAAACACAAAGACTTCTAAGATCTAACAATCAAAACCTCATAGAAATTTATAGAACCCTACACCCTCCAGGACAAAACCTCCTGTCCTTCTCACTAGCATGCCTATGGAACTCCCTTCCCCCCTCCATTCGTACAATTGCTAGCCTCCCGTACTTTAAAAAATCACTACACTCCCATCTAACATCCTCATGGGAATGCTCCTGTTTACACCCCTCATAACCTACTCTCTACTCCCAACACTTTTTCCTCCTTCCTTTTTCTCAGTTCCCAGCTAGCAAATTCATGCTTGCTTCTAGCATACAACTCCTTATTTGTACCTAGTAATTTTTAGTAAAATACAAAAAAAAAAAAAATACATATATACTACTTCTAACTTTTAACCAGAAATTCTAGAATGTTTTTCTCTATAATCCTCATGTAAACTATGTGTGGAACATAATCTTTGTATAATCTGTGTGTGGAACATAATCTCTGTATAATCTTTATGTGGAGCTTTTCTCCCCAGGACTCCATTGAAAACGGGTTCTTTAGGCCCAATGGACTATCCTGGTTAAACAACTGCAAATAAATAAATAAATAAATAAATAAATATACTTCAGAAAATCTTCTATCTTACTTGAATGGTCAGTCCAGAAAATATAGATATTGTCCAAGTAACGAGTGTATAAGGACCATGATTTTGTAAAACCTGAATTAAAGACAACATTTTTTTCCAGGTTGCAATAATGATGTTTGTAAATACAGGGCACTTAGGATTCCCATGGCAGCACCTTTCCTTTTGTCTGTGATACATCCCTTCAAAATATATAAAATTGTATAACAGAACCAAGTCCAGGAAGGTCAAAATAAGATTAATTTCAGAACCAGTGAATTCACTATTCTCAATAAGAAATTCTAAGACCCATTCCAGGCCACTCTTATGTAGCATCACTGAAAATAATTCTTTAATGTCCACTGTGACAAAGATCAAATTCTTGTCATGTAAACCTTGTTTTATTCCAGTAAGAAAACCGCATGAGTCTTTAACTAAATAGTCTAACTTACCAACTACATATTTGTCTATTTATTGAACCAGGGGATATGTCTTGGATGACCTAGCATCCACTATTTGTCTTAATGGAGAATCAACTTAATTCTTATGAATTTTTGGTATATCAAAGATTGTTGGTGTCAAATAACATTCTGCATTCAAATATTGGTAGTCTGTCTTACTAATTTGTCCTTACATCAGCATATCATATAACAGACAGTCAATCATACCATAAGCAATATTCATTTGAATTTTTGATACTTCCTCATATGTGCCAAAATTTGAAATTAATGACATCTTATTATTATAATCAATGGAACTCATAACCACTAATCCCCACACCTTGTCAGGTATCAGTTTAATAGTTTTGTCTGCACATATTTGATTCAACAACTTTCATTGTTTAAGATTCAGGTTAAATCAATGGAAATCTAATTTATTATCTAGAAGGTCCCGAATGTCAAATTCACATATGTGCTCAAATAGCTGTAAGACTGGATTAAGTGGGGGGTTAAATGTACTAGGTGTTGTTAGGGGAGTAACACATTTTACTCCATCATTAGAAAAAAATATTCAGCTTCCTGACAAAAAGTTTTAAATCAATTGACATGTCCACAACCCTGGTCCTTGCAGAAGTTACAAAAGTAAAACCTTTTTTGGAAAATCTCAACAAAGGATTCTTGAAATGTCACACCATTGTAGTTACAAACCTTATAGTCACAATCCTGACTAAATAAATCAGGTCCAATGATTCCACTGTCTTGTCTGGCTGTGATTTCCTTCATTGTATTGGTAATAGGCTCCCTGAGTGATGTATGCCAGATAATTCTGCCCTGACCTGTGCAGGACTGGTTACAGATCCTTTCAGATCTCCTCAAGGGGGCTTGTTGTTCCAAAGGGGGTGTTTGATGGGAAACAACTGGAACATTGTCATTATAAGTTTGCTTCTCATCAAGGGTAAGCTCCCCATTTCTTAATTCAATAATAAATCATTTCAACCAAAAATATTACTGTACTTCATCTGAACCTGTTCAAACAACAGATCACTGGTGATAGATGAATCATGCCTTTTTATCTCCACCACAAATTGTTCCATCATTTTCATATTATCCTTAACTAATGCTTTAATAAATTCACATCCATGCTGTTCAAACAATGATATTAGTTCCTTCCGTAATTCAGCAACACTGCAAACCATTTGGAACCTGCCCAAATGGATATTGCTACATAAATACCCATTCTCAACTTGCAGTTTTCTAAATTTCACAACCAGTCTGTCAAATTGTTGCAACCGTTTTTCCAAATTCATCCCGGAACCAAAAGCCCCTTCTGTAAAGGTAGAACTTTTATTACAACAGTCAGAAATATTAAAATGGTAACCTTGTCCTGGCCAACATCACTCAGTCCTTTAGTGCATGGTCAGTTAATGTTAACAGGTGAACTTACTGTCTCAGAATGCATATGTTATGCTGGGATGATAAATGATACTTCCAATTCATTAAACAACCTATCTCCATCAACCACAGATTTGTTGTGTATATGAGAACCCAATACTTGCTTGTCCATTAGACACAATGAATGTTGTGCCACCTGCTTTGAAAGTTGTTGTATTAGCAATGTCAAATTCCCCAAAATAGCTGTTACACCTTTGTAAAAATGTCTAAAACCTTTACAGTGCTGTGTTCTTCTATCTGCAGATGTCATTGCAGAAAGAAAACAACAACCAGTAACCAAAATAAGAAGAACTAGTCATATAAAAGCATAATTCCAATCCAAACAACAACTGAGCACAATAGCAATGAGGTGAAATAGGTTTATTAAGCACTTTCATTCCAGCCAAAACAGAACTTCTTCAGAATAACACATATCTAAAACCATCTCTTTTTAAAACAACACCAGTCATTTGACTGCCATGACCAAGCATAATCATTGTATATAAAATCAATAAAAATTAATACATCTACAAATTAGAGTAAATAAATCTACAAATTAAAATAAACCTACAGATTTCATCTTTAAAATACAGTTAATCGATAACATACGGTTCAGTCCAGGAGCTGCATCTACTTTCAATCTAAGTTGCCAAAAATTCTCTCACACGTCCAAAAGCAATTCAAAAACACCACCTCTAGGGCTACTAAATGTTTTTTCAATAACAAACAATAAAAATCTATGATTCAGGAAGTCCTTCAGGTGTTTTGCCAAGGCATTATTGGTGTTCCCCTTAGCAATATTATATATATGCTCATAGATCCATTCCCTGAAGGATCTAATTGTCTTCCCAATGTCAAACCCTGTGGAGTGCTGACATAATGCTACATACATCAAACCTTTCATACCAAAAATTAAATGAAAATTTAATTTGAATCAAAACATTGCTAATAGAAACCCTGTTTGCCTCAAGAATATATTTACACAGGTTCACGGGTTCATAGGTTGGTATTAGGCTATCGGCCCTAGGGCCTATACAAGCCTAGCTATAACAATTCCCTGGCTATTTCTTTCCAAAATATTTACTTCCCTGGACCCCTGTCTAGCAGGGTGACTGATGTGATCCCCGGGGTGAATTTCCTATCTCCCATCCAATCATCAAGGTTCCTTTTGATGAAGGCCAAAGAGGCGTTCTGCTTGACATGTATGGGCAGTCTATTCCAGAGTCTGGGAAGTCTCTGGGTCGGGAGCCTATCCCTCCAGCATGTTTTGTTCATTGTGATGACAAGGTTTAGATCCCTGGAGCATGTTTTTCTGAGGGATTGGGATTTCTTTAAGTGTAGCTTGTCCAATAGCTCTGGATTTGACATGGCCTTGTATGTTAAGCAGAGATTGCCTCTTAGTAGACGATATGTGACAGAGTGTAGGGGGAGTTTTTTCTAGATGGTCAGCATAGGGCATCTGCTTTAGGTCTGTGATACTTTTAGTGAGGTATTTCTGCAGCCTTTCCAGTTGTTGCAGATATCTTGAGAGGTACATACCAAATGGGGCATTGTATTCTGTAATGAGTCTAATGAGGGATGAAAAGCCCTTAGTGATGAGGTGTGCCATATAGAAGGATTTCCTGACTGTTGTGGTGATGTGGTTATCGAAGGTGAGACCACTGTCCACCTGTGTCCCTAAGTGTCTTATCACACTTTCAGTGTTTAGTGTACTGCCACATATGTTTTAATTCAGGGGTACATGCTTTTTTCCTAAAGGGGATAAAAATACATTTCTTGGCTTTGAGCTTGAGTCTATGGCCCTGCCACCAAGCATCTGTTTCTGTAAGGCCCTTTTGTAGAATACCCACATATTTGGAGATTCAATAATGGCTCTCAGTTTGCAGTCATCTGTGAACTTTGTTAGCGAGAGTCCCTTAGTGTTGGCCTGTACTTCAGAGAAGTAGATACCAAACAAGAGCGATCCCAGGACTGAACCCTGAGGTACTCCATTTGTCACTTGTCTGGAGCTGGAATTGGAGTCAGCTACTTTTACAGTGTGGGTTCTGTCAGTAAGCCAGTTGGCAACCCAACCAGTGACATAGGGATTAATGCTCAGCTTAATAATTTTATCTATGATTCCAGAGTGGGAGATGGTGTCGAAGGCCTTGGCGAGGTCCAGATAGGCTGTATGGACCACCTTACCTTTGTCCACAGCTCTGGAGACTGATTGGAAGAAGTCAATCAGGTTCACGAGACAGGATTGGCCCTTTACGAACCCAAAATGCATGGGTTCCAGTGTTTGAAGGTTGCCACTGTCTTGGTTTATACGTTCCATGATAATATGTTCCATGGCTCATCAGACTGATGGGGTGGTAGTTCCCAGGATCCAAGGTGGATCTCCCCTTGTGGGCGTGGGATAGCTGTGTGCCACTGAATGGGCATGAAGCCTGAGGTGAGGCTATGATTAAACATGACACTTAGGTGAGGTGCCGGTTCATTTTGTAGTTCATGTAGTACACAGCCTGGGATGTTGTCTGTTCTCATGGATGATGTATTCTTATCTATGGAAAGTGCGTTTTTTACCTGTGTGGCCATTATTACCGGAATTTGGCAATCTTTTGGTATTGAGATTTGCCCTTTAGTGGGTGAGAGGGGGGTGAAGTTTGCACTGCATTGATCTGCCAGGATATTGGCAATATCCTTGGGATCAGTATATTTAATGTCATTTTGTTGTAGCTCAGAGCAGATCTGAGCATTGCAATTTAGATTCTTGACATAGCTATAGAAGGCCTTGTGACTGTCTTTGGAATCTTTGGCAATTTTATTTTCGTAACTAGCTTTGGAGGATTTTATGAGGGATCTTAGCTTCTTACTGAGGCTGTTAAGGGAGTTTTTTGCATTCTGGGATTTTCCTCTTTTCCGCAATAGTTTCTTCCTTTTGTTGTAAAGTTTGTTTATGGCAAGGGACCACCAGATTGACTTTCTTTTTTTGGAGGAGAGCATCTTGGTTCGATTGGGGATGGCACGATTCATACATGAGTGGATGTGCTCATACAGTGCCTTAGTGTAGGATTCAGCAGTCAAACTTTCAGTTCCCGTCTGCATGGGTGTCATGAAGTTTGTCACTTCTGACTTGAGTAGCATGAAGTTGGCTTTGGACAAGTTTTTTACGGAGGTTTCTTTATTGGGGGATGGAGGTGGGATGTGGATGTCAAGGGTGATTAGCATATGGTCAGGCCTGACCAACGAGGGGGTGACCACTGGTGTGGAGCATCGATTTCCCATGTTGATAATGACCAGGTCTAGGATATTGGAGCCTATGGTGGGTCTAAGGATTAGTTGATCCAGGGCATTGGAATTTATGAATTCCAAGAACCGTTGGGCAAAGGAGTTGGTACATGAGTAGTTTTCCCAGTTAATGGCAGGGTAGTTGAAATCACCCAGTATCAGAATGTTTGGTTGTATCTTAATATTTTCCAGTATGTTTAGAAAGGTGTAGTGAGAATACTGGGACATGGTGGGGGATCTGTAGCAAGCTACAATTTGGACTGCAGTCTTACCTAGTGTTAGTTGCACCTGGAGAATTTCAGATGCATTGTGTTCAGCAACTAGCTTGGTGTTGTGAATATCCTTGGTGAATATGGACACTCCTCGACCTTTAGTGTTTCGGTCTGGGTTTGGTGGCTGAAAAGTGTGGTAAAAGTTGTAGCCTGGTATTGCAGGGGTGACCTCTGGAGCCTTGAACCAGGTTTCAGTTATTGCACAGATACCGATGTTCTCCATTTTTAGGAGTGCCTCGACAGAGTGCATTTTGAGGTTTAGACATCTATCACTGAGTAGCATTACCTTCAGATTTTTCATGCTTGTACCTGTTATGGTGGTGGTTTTGCCCTTTGAACTTTGCCTAAAAAATGCACTATAGGGGTGGAAAGAGCCTTAGCCAGTAACCTGAATCCCAGGGACGACAGGTGTAGACCATCTCTGGCAAAGCATTGTGGTCTGTCGATCATGTCATCTCAGGCAGACAGATACTGGATCCCCTTTAAATGACACCAGAAGCTTAGCCAATTGTTGAAGTCATTCATTTTGTCCTTATACTGTGGTAGCATTCTGGGTGAAGGCAAGATGCTACTGAGGGCTAGGGTCATACCTGCCTGGGCCACATGATCTGAGAGCTCTTCCATGTCTCTTTTCATGTAGTCCAGGGAGGTATGTCTCAAGTCATTCACTCCAACATGGACAATGACAGAGTCATATCTGTACTTGTTGTGGAGTGACTTGAGTGCATGCGTTATGTGGCGGATCCTGGCACACAACAGGCAGCTGACTGTAATTTTCTCCTTGATCAGCCTGGTGAGTGGGACATTCGTGTGCCTGACTATAGAGTCACCTATGACTAAAAAGTGTTGTATACATTGTCTTGCCTTAGGGGCTGTTGTTGGGTGTCACACTGGTGTTGTGAGCTATGTGACACTTTGGTTGTGATTGGTGTTTGTTTGTGTTTCAGCTTTAGAGGTCCTTGTTGCTTGGGCAGGTTACTGTTACGGGCCTCCACATATGTGGGTTTAGTGTTGCTATGTGTGGATATAATAATTACAATATCCACATTTATATGTGTCCATCCAGGTAAAATTTACTTCTGAGACTCAATGTCAGCACATTCAATCATAGTCTGTAAACAAATACCTTTGCTTGCTACAAATACTGGGGGTGGACCAAGCTTGTTACCAATCTGTTCTAAATAATTAAACATACCCCAGTTTTTTGTAATGATATTTTAATGACCCTATAGTCTGCACTAAAGGTTGTTATAAAGGCTGATGATAAATATTTAATGATGAGGATGTATACATAGGAGTAACTCCTAAATGTAGGAAATGAATGGCATACAGCAGTGACTCTCAGACCTTGCACTGTTACAATATTTCTTACAGCATCTTCTCCAAGTTCACAAAGCACATAAAACAGCACTGGCAAACTACCATAACCCCTCAAGTAATTGTCTAGAAAAGGACAAAAAGCAGATCTACTGATCTACATCCAGGACAGAATTCACAAAGCTCCTACAGAATCAGAGTCTGTGATTGTTTAATCTGCCCCAGCTAAAAGTAAAACTACATGTGAGGCAACAGGCTACATATGGGCAAAAGCCTAATGTTTTCTGGAAATGCTCAATTTCAAATTACCTTGTAGGACACCAGATCAGCTCACAGAGCACAGTGTTTCATATAATAATTTATTTTATTTATATATTTATTTTATTTCCATTTTGCTGTTTGGGAAAGTCCTGTTGGGTTGTACAACACACCCTTTTCAGCAGAGGCCCAGGAAGAATAGATCCAGTGCATTGATATTATAAATATGCATTTACATCATACAGTGTATTCTTTACAACATATAGTGTTTACATTTACTTTACAGAAACTTCTATATGGAGTCACACAACGCTCTAAATATCATTAACTGTACAGAGATTCCTGTATGGAATTACATAGTGATCTAAACATCCACTTACATCAGAGGTATAGTATTTTATAGACAACTTTGATGAGGTCTTTGTAGGAGTTATTGTGTACATAAAAACTTACAGAGAAAAATATAGTCAAGTAGTTGGGAATAAGTGGTTGCAAAAAGCAAGGAGAAGAAACTGAGAATATTTTATTTGTCTTATTTTGCTTTTGTTTACCCGGTTTGGCCAAATGAGTTTAGTCAAAAACCATTTTCAGGAGTCCCAGGGAAAAAAGCTCCAATATGCAAGTAGACAGTGGTGGCTGGTGATTTCAAAGCATGAGGGGTGGGGGCTGCAAGAAGTAAATGAGTGGTGGGAATAACGGGAATAGTATAGACTTCTGTTGTGACAGGTCAGTGGCTATCATCTATGATGAAACAACAGACGCAGTCATTTTCATCAAAAGAAAAATGGAGTACCCACACATATTATATATATATATATATATATATATATATATATATATATATATATATATATATACCTCAGATATTTGCAATAGACAAGACCAGTCTTAGGTGAAATGGAACCCTACAGAAACAATTCTGTGCCCACCCATTGCACACAGGTCCCCCTGTACCTCTCCAGTGTCTCTCTCTCTTACCCCTCCTCCAACGTCCCCCACCCCCTACCCCCATCAAGGCCCTAAACCAGTCGGATATTTTTTTTTCACACTTTATCTCACATTTCACTTTTTTCTCTATCCTTGTAATTATTCCTAACTGACCAAAACTCCATTGTAATAAGTATGGAGAAGTGACTGAATTAAGTTGAAGTCCACTACATCTCAAGAAGTTATAGGGTTCTACTTTCTTTGAGATGCATTTTTTAAATCAATTACAGTATGATCAAAATTGATGAGTAAGTAAAGGCAGTTTTTCTTTCAAGGGTAAAATAATCAGTTTCTAACATTTTATATTAAAAGCTAACAAAAGAGTAGATACCAATAAACTAAGATGACAAATGCTTGCAAAGGTATATAAATAATATATGGGAAAAGTGCCTGCCAAAAATATTATATATAATATGTGTGTGTGTGTGTGTGTGTGTGTGTGTGTGTGTGTGTGTGTGTGTGTGTGTGTGTGTGTGTATATATATATATATATATATATATATATATATATATATATATATATATATATATTCTGTGTACCGTTCTGTTATTAAATTGGTTTGAAAGTAAAAGTACAAATGGCAACAGGTATACATTATACAGCTGGGGGTGCAAGCAAGTGCACCTGGATAGAGCACAGAGTGAGAGGGAATACATGCAGACTTCACACAGAAGGAATCACAACCATATACTCAAACATAGAACCAAGGCTTTTGAGATAGTATTTGCTTCTCACTGTGCTAACATTCACATCCTGCCTATACCGGCACAGATAGTCAATCATTGTGTACAATGTCGATGTTTGTGATAGAAAATAAAAACAAAAATATGGCCAACTTGCTACTTTTACATACACAGTAATTCCCCGAACACACACAGTTCATTTTGTCTCTGACTCCCAGACCCAGCAAGTATAGTGGCTGTATTGACTGAACACACAAGAGATCTCTGACTGCACTAAAGAAATTGCCACAGTAAAAGATTCCATCACAATAATTCTGGAAAGTCACAATAATGATTGCTTAAACTGACCAAATGACAGCAGGTTAATTTTCCTAAATTCACCAGCAGTTCAAATAGCCAGCAAATGAGATCAAATTAATTGGCTTTGTAAACCTCCAATATTAGACTGTAATAATGTTAACATAATAACAAATGGCCACAATAATTGAACTTAATCCATCTACGCACAGACACACACACACATATACAGCAGTGGCGGCTGGTGACTTCAAATCTAAGGGGGGCTGCAGGAGACAGCTGAATGGGTGGGGTCAATGGGAAGGGGTGCGGCCAACTAGAAAGGGGAGGAGCTATGCTCAAAACCACAAAAACTAAATACACTGCCCTGGGTGCCAAATCGTTATTATGAGAGTCCAATCAAGACAAAATGAAGTGTAGAAGAATAAAAAATATTTCAATGCATTGGCTGCATGACTGCTTACTTAATATCTATATGGAAACAAAAAGGTTGTGAGGCAGGAAAAAATAAATTACTTTTTAAATACATTAATGGAATGCCAGTCAAAATCAAGTATAAGAAAAACAAGCAGCACTCAACTCAAACCACTTCTTGCACTGCAGTTCTAATTATAATTTATATTCAACTTTATTAAAGTACCAAGTAACATGCTGAAAGTAGAAATCTCTGATACCCCCACTTGTAAAAATGTTTCTTAGCCAAAAAAAGACCTGCTGCCTGACAACTATCTACTTGTTTCATGGGGAAAACATGATCAAAGTAAAAAATGAAAAGCAAACAAGAAATAAGCTCAAGATACATTGCTTAAAAGGATTACTGTACAGGTTATGGACCACACAATTGGCATTGTGTTTAGTTTACGGGTAAAGCCTGCAGAGATGACTGAAAGTCTCCAAGTGTAATGAGCTTCTTAAAATAATGTAATCCTGTCCTTTATTACAAATACTGTCATATGCATTTCAATACCCAAGGCTTATACATTATCTAGTTAAGTATTCTCTACATGGCAACAACAGAAAGGCTTTCAATGTTGGCAGTTCTTTAACAGTATGCTTATTACAGCTTACTTGCATCTTACAATCTCAGCCAAGCATACCTGATGGTCATTAAAGTATTGCTACTTAACCACAGAGCAACAGGCACTTTGAGTAATAAGCATAAATCAACAGTACAAAAAATATGACAGAAACCAGACCATTCTGAAAAAATGAAGGACAGATGAAAAGCCACTCTAGTACTTGTGTTTACCTTGGATGGGGGGGGGGGATGCTCTGCACATTTACACTGCATAACTACTCCTTGCCTTGTTTCAACACATCCAGAGTCACTACATAGGGGAGTGGGGTGCAACAACTTGTATGTCACAATCTGAAATGTCTCTGGCTGACTGTGATGGCCCTGACACATTTGTCATACCTCTCAACCTCAGAGCAAGAAATCTGGACAAAGCCATACATAGAAGTGGGACAAAGGCCCAAAAATAAGGACAATTTTTAAATATTTCTCTTATAAACTTAGAAAAATAATAGAATAGGTCTTGCATTAGTATGAATTTTCTGAATGGTATGAAATCTGAAACTTAAATGTCTGTCATTATTTTCTAAATTCAGTCTTTAATTATTTGTCACTAATTCGCCAAAAAAACCCCACAATTTTATGAAAAATGGACCAAAAATGTGATGTAAAAATATAAAATAGCCACACA
This sequence comes from Protopterus annectens, assembly GCF_019279795.1. Classification (NCBI taxonomy): domain Eukaryota; kingdom Metazoa; phylum Chordata; order Ceratodontiformes; family Protopteridae; genus Protopterus; species Protopterus annectens. The sequence continues at coordinate 540,949,200 of NC_056748.1, read as the reverse complement.
ATACAGTTGGGAACCTGCCAAAGAAGGGACACTTTAATATTAGTACTGCTAACTTGAGCAACTGACAAAATAAAAGAATCTACATGCATTTCTGAAATAAAAGTAATCTATAACTGATTATTACAGTTATTTCTTAATTGTAAACCCTCCATGTTTTCTTCCAAAATTGCTATTTTACGGAGGGATTATTAGGGGGAAGAGCAACATTTTGAGCCAAAATCAGGGACAGTTGAGAGGTTTGGCTATGTCTAATTCTATAAAGCGATTTATTTGCATGTACCTCTCAACCTGTTAATGCAGTAAATCTGGACAAGGTCAAATATATTGGGGGAACATATAAACAGTACTAAAAATTGCTCTTGTATAAACTGAGACAGTTGATAGAATAACAGGTCTTACTTTAGCATGCATTTTTCTGAAGGTTATGAAGTCTGAAACTCAGTGTGTCATTATTTAGTGACTTAATTCCTAAATGATTTACCAGAAAACCACAAATTTTATGAGGAACAAACCAAAAATAAGAAGCAAAAATCTATTCATTCTTTGAAAATCTGGACAGTTGGGAGGTATAGTTCAGCTGGGGCTGTCTAAGTTTGCCGCCCACACAAAATCATGGTCGAATGGAGCCTCCCCCTGCAGCCATTCCAATGATCCATTACTTGGCTATTTCACTCCATTTACCATAAACACTAATGTGCATAATGATTTACTTCTATGATGATTTGGACTTCATTTGAAAGTTTTATTTTGCATTTTACACCACAAACAATAAGACATCTGCTAAACAAACTTAGCATTAAAACTTCTCTGCCCTTGAAACTCACATTTATTGAAACAGCATTGAAACCCACATTCAAAGAAAATACATTTTACCAGTGGCAGATAAAGATTAATTCTGGGCTGTTTTCAAATCATAGGCCCCTTGCATATGAAACATACATGTGCTCTTTGATACACCTTCCTATGGTTTTGAACATTTTTCCAGTAAACAATGAAACAAAACTCATGCACCAATAATGACAAAACTGCCCAATTCAGAACATCTTTCCAGTAAACAATGAAACAAAATGCATGCACCCATAATGACAAAACTGCCCAGTTCAGAACATTTCCATCATAAAAGTCTACTCAAACTTCTACAATCCACCAGTATTAGTAAATAAGTACAATCTCTGCAGAAGTAAAAGTCATCTGAATAATTCCACATTAAAGAGATCTGCAACTAATGAAGAGGTTGTTGCTAGCAAACAACTTTATATTTCGTTGTTTCATCTACAAATAAAGTGCCTGTTGCCCTTGTGGAATACATTGCCTATGTTACATTAAAAAAAATGATAAGCTAGTAATATTGCAACAGGGAATGGATGGCAAACTGATAACAGGTTCATAGTTACTAGGTATCTAAACCAAAGAGGACATTCTCAGGACTGCAGCATCTACTCCCCTTTAAAAGTACAACAATAGTACAGTATCAACAATGCATCTAAATACTTTTGGAGTAGAACCAACAGCCTTCATCAAAAGCAAGTATTCAACCTGTTATGCTATTAACAATACAAGAAGTGTAACACTGCACTGCATATTGATAGTGGTTTATTTTTCTCTTCCTTTGTGATTAGCACCTCAACAACTCATGCAACCAGATGTTAACATTTGAAAGTCATTTTTATCTTGTGTGTAGAAGTTTATACACATATGAACACAGATATGTATATGCATTCCGTGTGTGCACACATGCACACACAGATAAAGGGTGTGATAAAACCACATACCAGAAACACTTTTTAGGTATTTTTTTGATTCTCTACACACTTTGCACATTAGTTGAGTTTCACTCTTGATATGCTGGCATAACTTTTCTACAACCTTTGCATTTCATCTTGTAACCCCATTATTTTTAAGCTGCAGACATTCAAGCACTAGGCAAACAAAACACAGAATTATATACCTATCCAAAATGCCCTACTTAAGCTAAAGCAACCCTTCTAAATGAACTCAGAACACAAAATCATATACCTCACCAAAACACCCTACTATAGCCAAAACAACTACTCTAAATGCACACAAAACACAGAATCTTATGAATCTCCAAACTACCATACTACAGCTAAACTAGCCCTTCTAAAAGCAGACAGTACACAGATTCATATATCTCTCCAATGTAACCTATTACAGCCAAAACAAACTTTCTCAATTCAAACATCCACTTAATTAAAAACAGAAAAGAAAAAAAGTAAAAAGCACAGTAGTTTTCTTTTACTTCATTGCTAGGTTGTGTTTGTGTTCTTCCCATGCGTCTTTGCTTCTCATTTTAACTCATATTCCACTTATATTAATGGTGCTAACCATACCGCTTAACTGTACAGATTTTCAAAAGAATGTCCAGATTTTTGTCTCATATTTTTGGCCTGTTCTCATAAAATTGCAGTTTTCTGGCAAATCAGTGGCAAATCATTCAGGGTTGAAGCTGGAAAATAACGGCAGACATATGAGCTTCAGATTTAATGCCCTTCAGAAAAATCATGCTAATGTAAAACCTGTTATTCTATCAACTTTTTGTAAGATCAATATTTAAAAAGTGTCCCTATTTTTGGGATACTGTCCCCCCATTATTTATGGCTTTGTCCAGATTTCATGCTCTAAGAGGTTGAGAGGTATGGTCAACATTTTGATGTTTTAGTTTCACTGATTTCTCAGCATATCTGTATGACATTAAACACAAAATTATGTCAAGTTAGATATTTGCCAGTTATTTCCTGTACCAGTTATGAGTTCTTTTTTTTTTTCTGTGTGTCTTTCTTCGCCTATGCTGGCTGACTACTGAGTCTCCCACTATTAGTTTTAAGTCAATTTCTCTGTCTATAGTGAATATCCCAAAATAGGGGTAAGAGAAAACTGAGAGCTATGATACAGACAGCCATGTTTATGTCCTCATTGACATCCCAAAAATGATGGATTTACAATGAGGCCTTAACTGTACCTGCTGTGACTGACAGCAGCTCTGTCACCACCAGATATCCTAACACTTCTATGTGCATTTGCATTTTTCCATACTTGATTGCTTTTACTTTTGAATTACCAAGCCAACACTCCAGATCCAGATGCTTTGGTAGCCTGCAAGCCTCTGCTTGAATGGTCATAATCAGTCTGTTAGAACCACTACTCCCTTCTCCAGGGAACAGACACCCAGCAGAGCCTAATCACTTCCACCCTCTTCTAGCACCTGACCCATGATTTGAACTCTGGTCATTTAGGTCATTTTCAGGAGTTTATTCCTCTTTGCCACAGTGACAGCCTCAAGAAAAACAATTTCTTTATGACAACTTTTTATATATTTATGGATTCACTATTAAATAATCACATATGTTAATTTTTAATGTAAGGTGTTCCATCTGCAAGGTCACATTAACAAATTGTCCTTCTAGGAAGTAAAACTCTATTTGCTGCAATTAGAATGGAAAATAGTAGCCTATATATACATTTAGGAAATGCAGATGTTCTGGATTCAGACTATGTCATGAAGAAGATTTTAACCCAAGGAATATTTCCAGATGCTCTCATTTACATTAAAATTGTATACGCTGGTATTGTGTATTGCAAGGAGGCTATGCCCAGCTCCTAGGACTTATTTATGCTTGCTTCAAAATATGCCTAAATAAACTAAAAAATAAAAAGACTGTTTACATCAAATAAAGATCTACACAATGATGCATGTTGCCCCCCCCCCCCCCCACACACACACACACACACACACACACACACACACACACACACACACACACACACACATGCAGGTAGACCCAAAAGCATACATTCCCTTAAACCAACATTGCCCAAGTTAAAAATAAAATCTCAAATGAACACTGACAGTTGGCTGGGACAATAAAAAATACTACACATACCACCAAGAAGAAAACTCTCTGCACTCTGTTCTTCTAACTACTACTACTTCTTCAGTTCTTCTTCAGCACAGTTATTAGCTGACAAAATATAGGCCGCCAAAAAAAAAAATAGAAATCCAATGGCAAATCGCCGCAAATGATAAATCCTTCACTGTTCACTTTACTGTGTCTGTGATTGACTCACGAATCAGTCCACAACCGAAACTGTTTGATTCTCGCTCTTTTCCCAGCACATAAAGCCCGGGAAGAGAGCGACAACCAATCAGCAGCATTTAGGCTTAGCCCAGCAAGCACGTCATGACGTGCCTGCGGACGTCGCAGTCCGAGCCCCTTCCAATTCTATGCGGTTTGGAACCGCATAGACTTCTGGGCATCACAATGATGCCTTCATTGTTCCTCCGGGCTGCAATGAAAACAAAAAAAAAAAAAAAAAAAAAAAGGCTGTTTAAAACCGCGGTTACAGTGCGCAATGCGCATGCGCGTACTTCCAAGTCGCGGACTCGAATTAGAGTACAAAAAAAGATATATATATATATATATATATATATATATATTTGTTTACATTATTAATAGGTTCATAGGTTCATACTAGGCTATCTGCCCGAGGGCATTTACAAGCCTAGCCCATAGTTTTGTGGCTTACACCACCCCTTTAGTATGGGGAACTATACCCATTATTTTGCTGTGCCTCTGTTGAGCAGTGACACTGAGGTAATCCCTGGGGTATATCTGCGATCTCCCATCCATTGGTCAAGATTTCTCTTGAACAAGGCCAGCGAGGTGCTCTGCCTCACATATACCGGGATTTTATTCCACAGCATAGGGAGTCTTTGGGTGATGAATCTATCCCTCCAGCACATCCTATTAATAGCCGTGTCGAGGTTTAAGTCTCCGCCCTTGTGGCTCTGATGGATCTAGATTTGTTGAGGTGAAGGATATTCATCAAATCTGGGTTTGAGATGCCCTTGAATGTTAGGCAAAAGTCACCTCTGAGCAAGCGTGGCGACTGAATAGAGCTGGAGTTCTTTCAGTCGGGCAGCATAGGACAGATGTTTGTGACCCTTTATCCTTTTGGTAAGGAACTTTTGTGGCCTCTCCAGCTGCTGCAAGTGTCGGGTCAGATACATTCCGAATGGGGCATTGTACTCAATCATTGGTCTGATGAGTGATGAGTATAGGGAGACTATGACCTCCCTTGATCTAGATGAGAATCCCTTCATGATAAGGTGGGCAATGTAGAAGGTCTTCCTAACTACTTTAGCTACATGGGTGTCGAATGACAGACTACTATCAACCTGGGTCCCCAGGTCCCTGATAACTTCTTCTGTGCTCAGTGGATTGCCACCTATTTGGTAGCTAGGGGTAACCTTGTTTTTCCCGAAGGGTATGACTATGCATTTTTTGGCATTTAACTTTAGACCATGGCTCTGGCACCAGTTATCCGTTTCTGTGAGACCCTTCTGAAGGATATCTGTGTCAGATGTGTTTTCTACTATGGCGCCCAGTTTGCAGTCATCTGCAAACTTTGTCAGCCATAACCCTCCTGTGTTTGCTTGTACTTGGAAAAGTAGATGCCAAACAAGAGTGGGCCCAGGACTGAGCCCTGTGGTACACCACTTGTGACAGGCTTTGAGTCTGACATGGCGCCAGCAACTCTGACCCTGTGGGTTCTGTCACTCAGCCAGTTTGCAACCCATCTTGTGATGTATGGGTTAACATTTAAGCTGATGAGTTTTTCAATGATACCCGAGTGGGGTATTGTATCGAAGGCCTTCGCCAGATCGAGGTAGGCTGTATGGACTGCCTTTCCCTCATCAATGGCTTTGGTGACTGTTTGAAAAAGTCAACCAAGTTTAGAAGGCATGATCTGCCTTTGACAAAGCCAAACTGGGATGGATCCAAAGTCTGCAAATTCCCTATGTCTTTATTTATGAGGTCCATTATGATCCTCTCCATGGCTTTGCAGATAAGGCTTGTCAAGCTAATGGGCGGTAATTTCCAGGGTCAGTGGAGGCACCGCCTTTGTGAAGTGGGACCACAGTTGCAGTGCGCCACTCCTGGAGTGCGTATCCAGAGGTAAGACTATGATTAAACAGCTGTCCTAGCTGTGGGTTTAATTCCTCGTTGAGTTCGTGGAGCACACAGCCGGGGACACCATCAGGTCCCATGGATGCTGTGTTTTTTGCTTTGGAGAGAGCAGTTCTCACTTGGGCGTTGGAGATGTTTGGGGGGCTGCAATCGCTTGGTATAGATATCTCTCCTTTTGGGGGGGAGGGGGGGTAATAAACTGTAACAAATTACTGCTATTTAGCTGAGGGGGCTGCAGTCCGGCAGTCCGATGCCACGAGCCGCCACTGATATACAGACACACACACATACACACACACACACACACATACACACACACACACACACACACACACACACACACACACACACACACACACACACACTGTACCCAACTATTGCAGACATTTCTATAGCTGTGAACACTTCATATATCTAATTGAGGTCAAATAAATGAATTAACTAATATTTAAGTAATAGCCACATGTATTTTCAGTTTGCTGCAGAGTCATGCAAACACACACAAACAACAGTCAGTTACAACCACCATTATGAATAAGACTGTATACTTTATAAATTTTACTACAACCAAATGAATGACTAATTTCATAAGTAACTGCAGCACTGGAATGCATCTTCTCAACTCTCTGCTTTCAGAATATAATGTGTAACCTGCTGCAACACCCGCAATGACCTCTCAGTCTCTTAGTCCAGGAATCAAGGAGGAAGCTAAAAATTAATTGGGTAACAAAATCAGGGAAATATGTTACCTTTATATATTTACACATTTTCCAAAATAACAGGATTTGCTTTAGCATGCTTTTTCTAAAGGTTACTAAGTGAGAAACTCAAATATCTGTCTTTATTTAAGTGACCAACCTAACAAACTTCTTACCCTCCCCACTCCTACTCCAGATAATCCCAACCTCTTCACTTTTACTTCCATCCAATCTAGTTACATAAAAACATTCCTAGCCAAGCTAAAGCCCTGCTGTCTCACAGCTGATCAACTTCCAAATTAATTTCTAAAAGTCGCAGCTCCTTCTATTGCCTACCCCATATCATTCTTGATTAATCAATCTATTTCAGAACAATACATCCAGATTCTATGCAAAATATTCCACATCATTCCCCTTCACAAAGAAGGACAGTCTAAAGTACTTACAAACTACTGTCCCATAGCCATCCTTTCCCCCCTTGCAAAAATCCTAGAAAAGTGCATCCACAATCAACTCTTCAACCACATCCTTACTCACAAGCTGTTATCCAGTTCCCAACATGGCTGTAGACTTAAACATTACAACAAAATTGCTAAATATTCCACCAGTCACCCATATAGGACTCACCATTGCACTGCTCTCTTTCAGCTCAACTAGCTCGAACTCCCTAGCCTGTTACCCCTCAAACAACTCACCATGGCCCACAAAATAGTCCACCAACTCAGCAACCTCCCTGCTCTTTCTAACCTAGTCCAACCTAGCATTAATCTCAGGTCCCTCAGATCATCAGATAAACTAATGCTGCAGGTTACCTGCTCCCACAACCATCATGGCGACTCCCTCTATTCTTACAAAATTGCCAAATTATGAAACACACTTCCTCAGCTCATCCCCAAAAAAAAAAAAAAAACTATCATGAGTTCAAAAAACTCTTAAAACACTACCTAGCCAGTCATTGGCTCTGCTCCTGCCATACTCCAGGCTAATTCTTCCAGGCTCCCTTACTACATTTACTCCCTCCCAAATTTTATTCCCTTATGCTGTAATACATATAGGTTACTACATCATTCTGCTGCTCTGCTGGACATGGGTGCATTTGAACCTCTGTTCATAACTGGACATCCAATTACTACTGTGTATTTCTCAGTTAATACCTTACTGTATATATATATTTACATATATTTAGTCTCATTGTGATTTGAACATGTATTTTCTGTATTCTGGAAGTCCTCTTATAATTATTTTCATGTTTAATATTGTGACTCTATATAGATTTAGTCTCACTGTATTTGAATTTGTATTTTCTGTATTCTGGAATTTCTCTTATTGTTTATTATCATATTCAGAATTGTGTCTGTATTAGAGCTTCTTATTTCAAGTCCTGTACCTCTGTAATGTATCTTATATATATCACTATACCTAGCATTGTTACTTCTTTAAGCTTTTCTCCCCAGGTCTCTGCTGATAACAGGCTCCTAGCCCAGTCAGCCATCACACGGTTAACAAATGCAATCAATCAATCAATCAATCAATCAATCAATCAATCAATCAATCAATCAATCAATCAATCAATCAATCAAGTATTTGATTATTGCATTCCTCAATGATTTGCCAAAGAAAACACAAATATTTTCAGAAAAAGAACAAAATATAAAACAAAAGGAAATGCATTATGTGAAATCAGGGACAGATGAGAACATACATGACCCCCCCCACACACACACACACACACACACACACACACACACAGGACCAACATTAATTATAGCCATATGTATGATTAACTGTGTACCCCAAAGCTTGACTGTGATCAAATGAATAAATTCATGAATTAACTGTGACACAGGAATGCGTCTTTACTCATTGCTGTCAGAATACAGTGTGCAATCTACTGCAACCCCTTTTTTCCACCACATGCCTCTCAATCTTCAGCATAAGAAAGAAGTACAAAGCTAAAAAATAATGAGTGACCAACAAAAATCAGGGACATATAATGCCCTTATATACTTAGAAAGCTGTTAGAGTTGTAGAGTGAGAATGCTTTTCTAAAGGCTTTTGAGTTTGAAACTCACTGACTATTACTGGATAGTGACTACAAACCCTGACAAGAGTTGCCAGGAAAACTGCAAACCTCACAAGGAACATAACAAGAATATCATTCAAGGTATTTTGAGAAATCAGGAACAGTTCAGACCACCTATATTCCCCCATACATACATCTATGTGCATGTGCACACACACACACACACACACACACACACACACACTCACACAGATGCACACACACGCTCTCTCACACACACACACACACACACACACACACACACACACACACACAAGCTCACACAGACACACACATGCTCACACACACACACACACACACACACACACACACACACACACATGCTCACACACACACACACACACACACACACACACACACACACACACACACAAGCTCACACAGACACACACACATGCTCACACACACACACACACACACACACACACACACACACACACACACACACTCACACAGATGCATACACGCTTCACACACACACACACACACACACACACACACACACACACACACACAAGCTCACACAGACACACACACATGCTCACACACACACACACACACACACACACACACACACACACATGCTCACACACACACACACACACACACACACACACACACACACACACTCACACAGATGCACACACATGCTCTCACACATACACACACACACACACACACACACACACACACACACACACACACACACACACACACACACACATGCTCACACACACACACACACACACACACACACACACACACACACACACACACACACACACACACACACACACATACACACACACACACACACACACACACACACACACACACACACACACACACACACACACACACAAAATACTTACCTTTCTACATATTAGATAAATGGCACATGAAGGATTAGCAGTGAGAAGAAAGGAGTAAAAACGAAAAATAAAACACTCACTCATGAGTTTGTATTTCTGCAATAGTCTCCATTACACCTTTCACTTTCAGGCTCAGGCTGCCTTCTTCTGAGCCAATCAATTGAGGCAGCCTGAGCCAACAGAAATCTCCTTGCTACGTCTTGCATCAGCTCAGTGACATGTTTTGTTGTGATATTTCTGCCTTCTGCAGAAGGCAGGAAGACCTGGAATAAGATGTAATGGCCTTATTCCTGGTATGAACTAGTCATAGTGCCGGGATGTTTTGAAAACAGTCTTTGCAGGGCACCTTAAGAGTTTTTGGAATTTTATGCATGCATAGAGTTCCAATATCGCTAATGCTAATGGTTACTGTAAAACTACATTTTAGTTTAAAAAAAAGAGAAGAAAAATGAAGTTTCTTTGTTTAACTTCTTTTGACTGGGAGATTGCTGTTGCCCAGCAGCCAGTAACATGAGCTCCCCTTGCAAGCAGGAATTGATAGAGAATATGACTGAGTAAGATCTTACTTATGACTTAGAAACTCATTTGAGAAGGAAGTGATAAGAAATCAAGGGGTGATTGACTTGAGGTTTAACAGTAGAAGTCTTTGCGATTACCTGTTTATTGCTATGGCGGTTTGGGAGGCGGGTAGGGTGTGGGTTCTGAGTTGAGCTGCTTGGTGGCATTGAAGGGACAGTGTTGCAGCTTTTGTGGGATTTGTTGAGGAAAAGATTTTTTTGTTGGTCTTTAAAATTGTATTGCCGCTCTGTTTGGCTGATATTAATGAAAAGGTGTTCTAGGGTTTGGCTACGTCTTTGTAGTATAAAACATTACCATAGCAGTCTGGCATTTTGGAGACTGAAACCATTCACGTGGATTCTGATTATAATGACTGTAAAGTTATATACCATTGCAACAGAGCTTGTATTGATGGACATTGTTGTGGTTGGTAGGGTATGCTATGGGAATTTTTTAGCTGAGATAACTTAAGCTGACTAGAAAGAACACATGACTGTGAACGATGTTGTACTTGAGTAAAGATCTTGGAATAAACAGCATTAGTTTTTTTTTTTTGTTTTTTTTTTGAGATTTAGCACCAGTTGCAATTTGTTCAAAGACTGATCTACATTGAAAAGGATTGTTACATAAGAGATTTGAGTCCAGTTACAGATGTGGCTGAGCAAATGAGTGAAGAGTCATATAAGTATTGAATGAGTGGATGGTGAGAAGTCAAGTGCAGGTTATTAATAAATGGATTGAATAGCAAAGGACAGAGAATTGATCCTTGTGGGATTCATTTTGTAACTGGTAGGTAGGACACGTGAACAGATTGCCATTTTATGCATTAGGTTCTACTGGTTAGATAGCTGGTGAACCATATCTGATTGTCGATTCAGAAAGTCCTAGTTTAGCTAGGTATGAAGATCGTGGTGGGGTGCTGAATCAAATGCTTCAATTCTAAGGTAATTGGTGGTATTTAAGAAGGTCAAAAGGGCAGTGTTGGTTCTATAGTGATGTAGGAACAGTGAATTCCTTAACAGAGCTGTTAATGAGAATAGAGATGGGATAAGCAAGGGTTGCAGCAGCAAGTCATAGGTATTGTATTGGGAGTTTGCCAGCTGCTAGAGTTGTAGGTTTAAGTCTGCACAACATTTTTTTTTATTTTCTTGTTGGGAGCTGGATTGACAGAAAGAGGGAGGTATGCTAAGTATGGGTAGTGGAAGGGAAGTACTGGTAGAAGTGCTATATGCTAGTATCAGATTCATTTGATAGGGGTTTAGTTATGAAGGTTTGCAAGGTTCAAGAAGATCATTAATTGTGGACCAGAAATTGCATGGCTACTTGTAGTGGATATTTTGCAACTTGAGGTAGTATTTTCTTTTAGCAGCTTTTCTCTGTCTCTTAGCTAGGTTATACAGCTACCTGCGTGTTGAAGATTTGATTTATGGTGGTCCTGGTATATCACATTTTCCAGGCTTTGTCCCTGTCATGCACTAACTGCTATTTTTTTTTTTTTTTTTTTGTGATAGCCATGGAGAAGTAGTTCTGACATATTTTCTTCTAGGTGGAGCTGGACAGATTGTGATACAGAGAAAGGTGTTGTTAAAGATTTCTATGGATTTATGTAGTGGTACCATTTTAAATTAGAGCTGGGGAATTGAGTGTTTATGAAGTATGTTTTGTTAAAGCGTTTTAGATTCCTGACTGTATTGTACTGAAAATTTGGGGGGGGGATTTAGGTTAATTCTTCTTCTTCTTCTTTTGGCTTTTTCCGGTTAGGGGTCGCCACAGTGTATCACTTGTCCGCTCATGATTGGCAGTGGAGTTTTACAGTGTCAAGTTGCCAGCCCAGCACCCAACCTTCTACAGAAGGCACACACATGCACACACTCACGCCTAGGGCCAATTTAGAGTGTCCAATCCACCTACAGCATGTCTTTGGGATGAAACCAGAGCACCCGGAGGAAACCCACGCGGCCACAGGGAGAACATGCAGACTCCACACAGAAGGTCTCCCAGCTGAGAATCGAACCAGAGAACCTCTTGCTGTGAGGCAGCAATGCTATCCGCTGCACCACCATGGCTGCCCTGGGGGATTTAGGTTAATTACAGATGACAAAAGTGAGATGGAGATCACTCAGCCAATCTAGTTATATACCCAAGGATTAGATTCTGTCAGGTTTGGTGGTCAATATCCAGTCAATCATGGAAGCATTATTGACATTTTTGTACAGTCTTGTTGGGATGGTTATTAGGTAGGTGCAGATGAAGAGGTTTTGTTAAATAAAATTAAGAATTCAGTACACAGGAGGTTCAGGTTCAAAAGTTTACTAGTGTACACCAGGAGGCAAAAAACGTACAAATACAGAATTTTGTCTAACATGAAACAGGAAGTATACAGATTTTATAGCCTTTACATTTAAGTTGTGCCCACCTTACTGATGTGGTATGTCACAGGGCATCTACATCACTTTAGCTTACAGTCTTCTATTCATAAAAACTACTGATGCTGTATATTTTAAAAAAAAGTTTTCCTCTGGAAACAATACGGCCTTGCTATCCGCCTGGTCAGACATAATGTCTTTCTGTAAAGTTACTTCTTCAAGGTTTCACATCAGTTCGAATACAATAGTGGATTCAATCTTCCAATAAACATCTTTGTTCACTGTAACACTTCCCACCAGCTGCATGCTATCTTAGTAACACATATACAAGGCCAAATCATCCCAGCAGGAAAGAGCAGAAGATTTCATTATTTCACATATTTAATTTCCTGACCTAGCAGATAATCACTTGTGAAAAGCATAAACATTAAAACTTGCTAAGCTAGCAACTGCCAGGGTCGGAGGTCAATTTGCTTCAAGCCACACTGCAGTTTCAAAACTACTTGCATTTACACATGAATTTATCCTTTCTGTTATATGATTAATAGAATAAAATGCATTACATACTACTTTGTTTTTAAACTAGCATTTCACATATATTCAAATACATATTTTTCTAACATTTTCCCTCCTGTTAATACTTTTTATTCTATTTTGAAGTATGCATAATGTAATTTCATCTCCTAACCTTTTCCACTAGGGATTTTCAGCTAGGTGAGTCATTCAATCTGTACTTCAGAAACAATGTCATCTGAGATCAATTTTTCAATCTCAATATCTTGGTACAAAGTTTCAGTAACAGATACATCAATAAAATCTTTGATTAGTCTTTTCAAGCAGGGAATTCCACAACAAACATATGCTCCTATTAGGAGTATACCCACACAAATGGCAATCAGAATATTCATTAGGATGGAACCCCACCCCCCAAATAGATTCTGGAAAAAGTTTGTCAGTGGGTTTGGGCCTGGTTCAGTCATGGCTGATACTTGCTGAATTACCTCTAAGTCGTTGTTAATTTCATGCCTATTGTCTGGTATGTATGCACAGTATTCTTCTTTGATAAGCGCGCACGTACCAGCTCTCGCCGCTAGGGTGAAGTCAAGAGCCATTCGATTTTGTAGCACAACAGTTCTCATTGCATTCAGTTCATCAGTCACTAGTTCTTGGGCAGAGAAAGTTGCATTACTCATTACTTCGAGAAGTTTTGACAACTTCCTCAGCTCCCAGATCGATTTGACTGCTCCATATGCTGGGAATATTCCTGCCCAAGATATAACACTGTCACTCAAGTCCATATGAGTCAATTTACTTTTATCTTTCCAGCCAGCTTCGATCCGTCCAACTGGATTTACAGGTTTCTCAACTGGACCTCCAGGTTTCCGAGCTACTTCTCTCACATTTCGTATCTTTCCCAAAGGTAATTCTGCAGTATGTCTTATTGCCAGAACCAGATAACCCAAAAAACAACTGCCGGACCAATTCTCAGGTAACCATTTATATGCTTTTTTCCCACAAATAAAATAACAGTTTTCTACTTTAGTACTAATACGCATTAACCCTGCATGAAACATTTTCTGATCTATAACGGACAATTGTTTAAACAAAACAGGATTCTTGCGAATGTCATTCATGGTTGTTTTCAGTGAGTTCAAATATGAGGCATAATTAGTATTGCAAAGAATATTGCCATTACTATTCTTAATATAACACCGATAAGATATGGTTATATTACAATTGCTCCAGCCCACCTGGAGAGTATCATTTTTGTAAAAACATACAATTCCTTTTTGTGTGACAGGTAAAAATAAAGCTATTTTGTCCTGTGATCTCACAGTTCCTGTATCAAAGAGTAAATTCTCCCAAGTCTCATTTATCCCCAAGGGGACAGCGGACATTATCAGTCCTCCATATGCTGTTGGTATAGCTGTACAAACCCAGCAATTTGAAATGTTCATAGTCTCTGCATATACACGCTTCATGGCTAGGTATGTGTTAAAATTTGGATGTCAGTATATAGATGTTTCGTCACGCCTTCCCACTTTCACTTGTGTGGTTGAGTGTAGGAAAAACCACAACAAGAGGACAATTGTCACAATTATAGTCAATAAATATATACTCAGCAAAATGATTATGCAACATCTCTGGGGTTGATCAAAATTTCTATTTGCTTTGTTTTTGGCCATCTTGCCCTTGTTGTATATCAGTCACAAAGTTTTTATCAAGTTGAAAGTTCTTTACCAGTTTGCAGTGTGTCAAATGAACCCAGGACATCCTCTCAGCCACTCTGACTGCAGTAGGCATTGCCAACAGTACCTGGTATGGCCCTTTCCACTTTGGACTCGCCCAATTCTTCCTTTTCGTCACTTTCAGCCAAACCCACGTCCCGGGGGCCAAAACTGCTTCCACTGGTCTGGTCTGTTCCTTATCTGAAAAAGAGTTAAACTGCAAAACATATTTATTTGTTAACAGTTTCCTCATATAACTAGTTAATGAACTGTCAGCCTCTTGCTCTGCAGGCACGAGAGCTTTCCACTGAGGCACATAATATGCTCTACCAAAAATCATTTCAAAGGGAGTCAAACCCTTCACATTTGGAACCGTTCTCATACTCAGCAGTGCTAAAGGCAGACAGTATATCCAATTCTTCTGGGTTTCTTCAACTAACTTCCTAAGTTTATTCTTGAGGGTACCATTGTACCTTTCCACCAGTCCTGCTGACTGTGGGTGGTAGGTGCAATGGTTCTTCAAGGAGATACCAAACAATCTCCCAAGTTGCTGGATTGTCTGGTTTACAAAATGTGTGCCGTTGTCACTATAAATCCCTTCCAGAATGCCAAATCTAGGGATTATCTCTTTTATCAGGGCTTTCGCCACTGTTGCTGCATCCGGATTTTTGGTTGGAAAAGCTTCTACCCATTTAGAACACATATCTACAATGACTAGACAATACTTTTTTCCCTCACACTTATTTAGTTCTATGAAATCCATACAAATAGTATGGAACGGATATGGTGGTATAGGAAAACTTCCTTGTTTAGGTTTAAATGCCCCTTGTGCATGGTGCTTGTTACAAGTATGACAAGCTGCACAAAATTTTTGTGTGTAGTTTGTGCATCCATATGTTTGGAATATTCGGTTTACTAACTGTACCATCCCCCTTGTTGAGACATGGCACTGCCCATGGCACAAGAAAGCTGCATATCTAAATAAATTAGACGGCAATATCGTTTTTTTCTCTTTGGAAATGTACAGTCCATTTTCAAGAATTGCGCCTTGTTTTTCCCATTTCTGTTTTTCTGCTTTTGTAGTAAACATCTGCATTGTTTTTAACATGTCTAAATCTAAAATCTCAGAGGGTTGTAATTCCTCATTCAAAAGTAAAGCTTCTGAGTCTGAGGCTGCTTGCTTTGCAGCTGCATCAGCTCGTGCATTACCTTTCGAAATCTTATGCTGTTGTTTTGTATGAGCTACACATTTACAAATAGCTACTTTGGTAGGTAACTGAATAGATTCTAATAATTCCAAAATAAATTGCGTATGATTAATTGGTTTTCCATTAGATGTTATCATTCCTCTATTTTTCCATTGTTGCGCAAATACGTGTACTGTAGAAAAAGCATACTGACTATCAGTATATATGTTTACACATTTGTCTTTTGCTAAAGTACATGCCCATGTCAAAGCTATCAATTCTGCTGCTTGTGCAGATAAGTTATGTGGTAAGGATTGGGCTTCTAGAATTTCAGTGTCTGTAACTACTGCATACCCCACTAGATTCTTTCCTGTAGGGCCCCTTCTGCATGAGCCGTCCATGTAATACGTCACCTCGGCATCATCCAAGGGCATATCTGTAAGATCTTGTCTAGGCAAGGCTAATTGTTCAATTTCCTGCAGGCAGCTGTGTGGTGTGCCATCCACAGGAGTTGGAAGTAATGTAGATGGATTTAATGTCGTACATCATTCAATCGTCATATGAAGTTGGCTCAGCAGTATAGTCATACATGAAAGATGTCTAGCAGGAGAGAGATATGCTACTTTTTCTTGCAGTAAAATTATTGTGACTGCATGAGGCACTCTCAATGTGAGAGGGTGGAATAACACCACTGAGGCCGAAGCTTGTACTGCCATTGCAGCTGCAACTACTGCCTGTACACAGTGAGGCAACGATCGCGCCACTGGGTCTAACTGCGATGAATAATAGGATATGGGGCGTTGCTGGTCCCCATGTTGTCGCGTCAGCACTGACGTCATATATCCTTGCTTGCAATCTATGGTCTGAAAGAACCGTTTGTGATAATATGGGAGTCCTAAAACTAATGAAGAAGCTATCAACTGCTTCAACCTGCAGAAAGCCGTTTCTGCTTCAGGTGTCCATTGTAAAATATCTTGTGCTGCCATTGGTGTCTTATATATCAAGTCAGTCAGTGGAGCAGATTCCAAAGCATCTGGGGTGATTTGTTCTAGCACCATAAACTTTAAGTTCATTTTTACACATTTTTGAAATGGTTTAAAGAATGCATTAGACTCCTTACTTCTAGAAATATCATAGAAGTGTCCATACACCCTTTTCCATAAAGTTCTCTCCGTTTTACCAACATAAAAACTTAAACAATAGGTGCAAACTCCTAAGTATACCACCCCCTTGTTTCCACAGTTATAGTGTTTATTAGTTCTCACTATAAAATTTCTGTGTGGTAGATAGAAGGTGTTGTGGTTTAACATGGCAAAACATTGATTGCAACTGCCACATTTGTGTGTAGCCCACTTCATTTTATTACTAATATTACATTTCCCCTTTTTTTCAAAAAGTTCCTTTAGACTAATACCCCTCTTTCTAATGAAATGTGGCTGGCTCGGAAATAAATGTTTCATTTCTTCATTGACCCCCAAAATGGGCCAATATTTAAGAATGATAGATTCCACCTTATGTGAATTACTCGAAAAAGTGTGCAAAAATATATTTCCAGTCTCAATGTCTTTTTTAGGTTTGCTTTTCTCTTGTAGTTTACCTAATCCCAATAATGCTGGATATTTTCATTCCCTATTTTTAAAAAATTCTTGGGTAACAGTATCTATCAAAGTTTCAGGATAGTCTTTCTCTAAAAATAATTTTTTAATAGTCTCAACTTCAAGGCTAAAACTTTCGATTGAGGTACAAATTCTTGAAGCTCTAATGAGCTGGCCTTTAATAATAGCCTTTTTTTGATAAAAAGGATGCCCACTACTAAAATGTAAATAAGAATTATCAAATGTGGGCTTCCTATAAATTCTTGAATGAAATCCAGAATTAATGTAATCCTTTGAGAGCGTGATGTCCAAATAATTTAATTCATTTAAATTCATGGAATAGGTACATTTCAAAAAATCTGTACTAGAGTTAATATGTTCCATAAATCCCTTAAAATTGTTTTCTGTACCTTCCCATAAAATACATATATCATCTAAAAACCTTCTATAAAATCTAATGAACCTGTTCCAGGTAGTTCGCCACACAAATTTTTGTTCCCAATAATAGAGAACAAGGTTAACATACATTGTTGCACAAGGACTCCCCATAGCAACACCTATTCTTTGCCTGAGAAATTCACCATTTTAAAAGAATGAAATTGTTTTCCAGTATTATTTCCATAAATTCTGTCACTAAATTCATTGTTCTACTGTCAAGACCTAACTGGGTAACCAAAATTTCTCTTAACCATTCCAGTCCTATACTGTGCGGGATACTGGGAAATAATTCTACTACATCGATGGTTATCATAAGCATGTGCGTAGTGAAGTAAGCTTGATCTATGCTTCTCAAACAATCCCAAGAATCCTTGCAAATATGGTCAATAGTGGATACATATTGTTTAAGTTTAGCATCAATAAATTTAGCTAAAGGTTCCGTGATACCCCCCGCACCAGCTACAATCAGTCTAAATTTGAGGGTATCTAATCCTTTGTGTGTCTTCGGAATCCCGAAGATGACCTGAACCTTAGGCTTGTCTACTAAAAGGAAATTGTAAAGACTCTCATTAATTACCCCTTGCAATAAATGGTCAAACAACTGATAGCTAATCTTAGAATATGCAATATTAATTTCGTTTTTTGATACAATTTCATACTGCTCAGCATCCTGTAACATTTCATGTAAATAAGCTTCATAATCAACTTCATACATTAATACAACCCCCCCTCCCTTGTCCGGTTTCATAATTCTGCAGCATTCTTTTTTTTAACAAGTCAATCAGTTCTAATTCTGCTTGCACTAAATTATTAAAACTGGCTTTGTATATCTTACCTTGCATTTCCCTTATCTCTTTTTCAACCAAGTCTGAAAATACATTTAACACAGGGTGATTAGGGGGATTAAAGGTGCTTGACCTAACAAGATTAAAATTAGATTCCCTCAAATTTAAACCGATTGTGGCTGGTGCGTGGGGGGTATCACGGAACCTTTAGCTAAATTTATTGATGCTAAACTTAAACAATATGTATCCACTATTGAACATATTTGCAAGGATTCTTGGGATTGTTTGAGAAGCATAGATCAAGCTTACTTCACTACGCACATGCTTATGATAACCATAGATGTAGTAGAATTATTTCCCAGTATCCCACACAGTATAGGACTGGAATGGTTAAGAGAAAGTTTGGTTATCCAGTCAGGTCTTGACAGTAGAACAATCAATTTAGTGATAGAATTTATGGAAATAATACTGGAAAACAATTTCATTATTTTTAATGGTGAATTTTTCAGACAAAGAAAGGGTGTTGCTATGGGGAGTCCTTGTGCAACAATGTATGCTAACCTTGTTCTCTATTATTGGGAACAAAAATTTGTGTTGTGGACTACCTGGAACAGGTTCATTAGATTTTACAGAAGGTTTTTAAATGATATATGTATTTTATGGGAAGGTACAGAAAATGATTTTAAGGGATTTATGGAACATATTAACTCTAGTACAGATTTTTTTAAATGTACCAATTCCATGGATTTAAATGAATTAAATTATTTGGACATCACACTCTCAAAGGATTACATTAATTCTGGATTTCATTCAACAATTTATAGGAAGCCCACGTTTTCTAATTCTTATTTACATTTTAGTAGTGGGCATCCTTTTTATCAAAAAAAGGCTATTATTAAAGGCCAGCTCATTAGAGCTTCAAGAATTTGTAGCTCAATGGAAAGTTTTAGCCTTGAAGTTGAGACTATTAAAAAAATTATTTTTAGAGAAAGACTATCCTGAAACTTTGATAGATACTGTTACCCAAGAATTTTTTAAAAATAGGGAATCAAAATATCCAGCATTATTGGGATTAGGTAAACTACAAGAGAAAAGCTAACCTAAAAAAGACATTGAGACTGGAAATACATTTTTGCACACTTTTTCGAGTAATTCACATAAGGTGGAATCTATCATTCTTAAATATTGGCTCAATTTGGGGGTCATTGAAGAAATGAAACATTTATTTCTGAGCCAGCCACATTTCATTAGAAAGAGGGGTATTAATCTAAAGGAACTTTTTGAAAAAAAGGGGAAATGTAATATTAGTAATAAAATGAAGTGAGGTACACACAAATGTGGCAGTTGCAATCAATGTTTTGCCATGTTAAATCACAACACCTTCTATCTACCACACAGAAATTTTATAGGGAGAACTAATAAACACTATAACTGTGGAACCAAGGGGGTGGTATACTTAGGAGTTTGCACCTATTGTTTAAGTTTTTATGTTGGTAAAATGGAGAGAACTTTAAGGAAAAGGGTGTATGAACACTTCTATGATATTTCTAGAAGTAAGGAGTCTAATGCATTCTTTAAACCATTTCAAAAATGTGTAAAAATGAACTTAAAGTTTATGGTGCTAGAACAAATCACCCCAGAGGTAAGAGGGGAAGCTGGGAGACTCGTTTAGAGTTTCATGAACTTTTTTGGCAGTTGAGATTAGATGCCACTAGCTCTCCTGGGTTAAATGATAGCATAAATATAGGATGTGTTTTGAAGCTCAGGAAAGCAAAGCTTTGAATGAGAATTATGGTGTTTATATGTTTATATATTTATTACACCATACTATTTGATTTTATAATACTGGTTTTAACTTATGCTTGTTATAATACTAGTTATAATACTTGAATTCGTTAATGTATTTATGTTTGCTTCCGCATAGATTGCACTTTGACAGTTTCATGGTTTGTACTTAAATATTTGAATTTATTTTATTTAATTGAATGCAATCTACTAGTCATGTGATTAATTAACTTGCTATATTAATAAGAAATGGCATTATGGTTTGTATTCATTCCTTGAAAAAGCCTGGCAGGAGCTGGGTGAAAGCGCTTGGATTTATTGGTGTATCGTGGTTCATTAAAATTTGTGTTCTCAACTTTAGCTTCAGGTCCTGTGCCTTTGGATACAATTTAGATTTGCTGTGCGAGCTGTTTTGTGTTTGTTTAAATCATTTTCTAAGGCATGTAGCCTACCCGTTCGATGGTCTATCATATGCATCGTAATGAAGCTACTGATAGGTGCAATGCAACCTTTCAAAAATGCATTTTTTAATTGTTGTTCATACGGGGAATCATTTGTTTGGTTCTCAGGAACCGTCATACCGCTATGATTATTAAAACATTCCAATAATCTAACATAGTATCCATCTATTGCCTCATTTTCCTGCTGTATGCATTGATTAATGCAAGTCCAGTCTGCTCTAGGTTTCCATTTCTCAGAGATTCGGTCTGTAATACCTTTCACTCTGTTGTCTAATTCTGCGTCAATATGTGGGAGTGGTTTAAGTTCTGCATTACGAGGATTCCATGTGCCACAAATCATGTGCCAATCTGGACCTATAATTTGTCTTACTACTTTTTCTACTTCTTCCCCATTCAGGTGGTAACTCAACTTCATGCCTTGTAAATCTTCTAAAAATTTCGTATAATTAACTTTCGGATGGGGGATTCCCTCAGTAGCTTTCCGGATATCCTCCGGTGTCCATGGTCTATATACCAATAGTGTTGGGTTCTGCCCTTCCAGTCCTGCCTGAGGATTTGGGACCTCTATAAGTGGGCATATTTCTTCCTCACTCTCATCCTGTAGGTTTCTCTCTATTTGATATGATTCTGCGTCCCTATGTATTTTATGTGCTCGGGACCTAGTTTCAATAGGATCTCTAATAAACGGTTGTGGTCTTGCTGAGACTTCAGGATAACGCGGAGGCGGACCAGACTGTCCACTCGCTTCATATCCTGAAAAGGGTAAAGGAGGGGGCAAGGGAGGAGGAGGAGCTGTTACTATTACTAAGTTACTATCTTCTTTGTCTAAAAATAATGTTTTTGAAGTTTTAATCTTCTGTTCTCTACGATTTGCTTCCTCAATCCACCTGTGTGCCTGAGGAATGCCTAATTGGCGTTGCTTTTTTGCCTGACCTCCCGCATCAGATTTAAGTTGCTTAAGGAGTTTAACTAGTAAAGTTTTATCTAGTTTACCATCAAATTCATATTTGTTAACCCATTTCATATAATATCTAACGTTATCAGAACGTTGTGATTGCATGTATTTTGCTTCTTCAGTTAGGGGCGGATCTCGCAATGTTTTAGTGCACTGATTTCCCATGGTAAAAGAAAATGTTACGTAACCCTTCTTATCACATGATATCAAGTTCTCAGTTCCTTTTCACAGTTTATCTAGAATAACTGCCTACCTTATTCTGTTACCCTGATCTATGACCAAATATACAGTACTTCCTTTTGTCCCTGATCTGCATAACAAATCTTGACAACAATATTTACTGTAACCTAGTCCCTGATCTAAAACAGAAAAAAGGCAAAATCTTCCTACCTGCGCCTCCGGTATTGAGTCGTCCCGGATCCGCTCTTCGGCCACAGATCAGAAAGTGGCCAGCCTCTTTAAATGACAATTCAGTCGGAGGTCTTTTCACCCAAGAAGAACCGTTTCAGTAACTTCTCCTGTGCAGTATTCGACCACCGGTAGACTCTGATCTGCAGCTGTCCGAGGGATTTCCGGCTAAGAAGGACCAAACTGTTAAATAAAATTAAGAATTCAATACACAGGAGGTTCAGGTCAAAAGTTTACTAGTGTACACCAGGAGGCAAAAAACGTACAAGTACAGAATTTTGTCTAACATGAAACAGGAAGTATACAGATTTTATAGTCTTTACATTTAAGTTGTGCCCACCTTACTGACGTGGTATGTCACAGGGCATCTACATCACTTTAGCTTACAGTCTTCTATTCATAAAAACTGCTGATGCTGTATATTTTTAAAAAAAGTTTTCCTCTGGTAACAATACGGCCTTGCTATCCACCTGGTCAGACATAATGTCTTTCTGTAAAGTTACTTCTTCAAGGTTTCACATGAGTTTGAATACAATAGTGGATTCAATCTTCCAATACACATCTTTGTTCACTGTAACACTTCCCACCAGCTGCATACTATCTTAGTAACACATATACAAGGCCAAATCAT